>NC_074670.1:68581152-68638652 GCF_029448725.1 Salvelinus fontinalis
GAAGGGAGAAAGGTATTTATGGGGGGGGTCATAAACCTTACCCACAGGCCAACATCATGACATAGTTGATTAGTTTAATCAAATATGTGTGTTAGTGCCTCCCGGGTGGCGCAGTGGTCTAGGGCACTGCATCACAGCGCTAGCTGTGCCACCAGAGACTCTGGGTTCGCGCCCAGGCTCTGACGCAGCCGGCCGCGACCGGGAAGTCCGTGGGGCGACGCACAATTGGCCTAGCGTCGTCCGGGTTAGGGAGGGTTTGGCCGGTAGGGATATCCTTGTCTCATCGCGCACCAGCGACTCCTGTGGTGGGCCGGGCGCAGTGCATGCTAGCCAAGGTCGCCAGGTGCACGGTGTTTCCTCCGACACATTGGTGCGGCGAGCTTCCGGGTTGGATGCGCGCTGTGTTAAGAAGCAGTGTGGCTTGGTTGGGTTGTGTTTCGGAGGACGCATGGCTTTCGACCTTCGTCTCTCCCGAGCCTGTACGGGAGTTGTAGCGATGAGACAAGATAGTAACTACTAACAATTGGATACCACGAAATTGGGGAGAAAAAGGGGGTAAAATTCAAAAATATATATTTAAAAAAAAATAATAGAAAAATATTTATGTGTGTTAGTGCTGGGCTGGAACAAAATCCTGCACATTGTGTGGTTCACCAGGATTGAAGTCTTTCATATAAAATCTGGTGAGAACGGTTTGCAAATCTGAGCCATTAGATTAAAGTCCATAGGATCAGAAGGTCCTATTGGTCCTGGGAGATTCTGTCTGTCCATTAGCCTACATCATACAATCCTCCATCTCTTTCTCTCTCTCTCTTCTCATCTACTTCAACTCCTCAATTTACCTGTCACATACTCTCTTTCCTCTCCTGCCTCTCACCTAGCTCACACTCTGTCCCGGTTCAGTGCCTCCATTCATCTGCCGTTGTGCTCTCTCTCTTCCAAATCGTCCTGATTCCTCCATCCTATCCCACGCTCTCCTAATCCATCTACAGTAGCCTACACACACACCCATTTCCTAATGTAACAAAGCTACCGTCTGGGCTCCCTCACCATTCATAGAACTGTAGCCATACTGCGCTCATTTCACTAAAGGCCTTTATATATGCTCTCTCGGCTCCCTCCTCTTATCTGAAATGTTCTCTCTCACTGTGATGTCTCTCTCCTCTAGGCTACATTCTATTCTCACAGTGGCATTGAGCTAGATTATGTGTTTACTATTACAGATGAGCACTATAGCACACTGCCCAGCTGCGTTCCAACACACGCGCGCACACGTACGTGCACGCGCGGCGCACATGCACATACACCCAGTCAAACGCGCCCCACACGGAAAACCCGGGCTTTCCCGAACGAGTGTCAATCTGTCCCGCGTCCCCCTTTTTTCCCACACCAGAAACGGGCGATAATCTCCCAGTTAGGCATCGTCGCATGTGACTACGTGCACACAGTCCACACACTGCCAGGGTTGTTGTGACCCCGATAAACATGACAATCTGTGCAAATACTGTGTACTAAGGCTCGCTGAACCTCCATCACCTCGTCTGATGCCGCCAACGCGTAAAAGCCGCTCTTCATTAACACATTAAATATTCCATAATCTAATGATGCAATAAAAGCATGATATACTGCTTTAATGAACGCAATAGGCTACAAACAATATGCTGATACGCAACTGAGCATTCCGAAACTCCATTTTGTCTCTCATTTGGCTCTCAGTGAGACAGAATGATCCGGGGAGGCTAATACAAATAGAATAGTGAGGAAAGTGAGACCTTACGCGCACAATTTGTGCAGATGCACATAATTTCATTAGGCATAATGTAGCAAGAGGGAGCAACGAGAAACGTTAATAACGCGACATATGCAGTATATTACGTTTCAAACCCACAAAAATAAGAACACAACCATAGGTGCAGGAGGAATGACATTATGAGCTACTTCTACCTCGCAAATTGCATCCTAAAAACAATCAAACGAATCAGTTGCCTGATGGTGTGAGTGAAATGTGCATAAAAATACATCTAGACATCGACAATGTAGGCCAAGCTATAGAGCTCTCACAGCAGTTAACGTCATGGCTATGAACACTCCGATAACGCCTACGCAAGGGACCTCACTAAAAATGGTTCAGGGATGGATAAATTACAAGTCCCAAAACATATCCTCTATTCACATCGTCACTTCCACAGATCCATTTATTAACTCCTGACACCTACCCATTTCATCAACATCTAATAGCCCACATACATGCCTTAGATCCATAAATTAAGCAACACAGACAATGTAACCAATTATAATTTTACCTTTGAGTCTTCCTTTCGCTGTCATCGTCAAACTGCCAGAAATGTTTCATTGGAAAGAGATGCTATTCTCTCTCTCTCTCGTTCTCTCTCTCTCTCTCTCTCTCTCTCTCTCTCTCTCTCTCTCTCTCTCTCTCTCTCTCTCTCTCTCTCTCTCTCTCTCTCACACACACACACACACACACACTCTCTCGCTCTCTCTCTGGTGGGTACATGTAGGCCTACTTCAGAATATCACAAGGCACAGGGCGAATAAAGCGAGTTCATGCAGCATCACCATGTCACTCAGTGCACGCGGAGAGACATTCCCCATAATAAGAAATAAAGGGGTATTTCCTCATAGTGCACAGGTCGTATCACCCTCTCGGCATTCAGAACCTAAAACAGATTTGCTGAAGACTCAAAAAGGTGGCAGTGTCAATCATCAAACACTTTGCACCTATAGCTCGACTATGTTGCTGTTTCGTCAGTGACTCACCATCCAATAACCTTATGAGTGTTTTGTTTTATTATTGGGGGATAAATTAAAAGGGGGGAGAAAAGGGGATACACACACATGCAATCACATATCGACATTATTGCAGCCATGTTTGCAGCCAACGCAAAGCCAATGATCCAAAACAATAACGCATAAGCATCATTATATATTTGTGCGTACTTTTAACCGGCCGATCGTCGGAGTTCATGCTCGCACCGCTGTCGGACATCCTCGGGGGCTTCTGTCAGGGGCCAACCAAATGTATCTGGTCCTCGGGCAGACGTCGAGAATGTTTGCAGTTGCGGGGTGCGTTTGCTGCAGTAGCATCCCTCGGTGTCTTCGTAATCTTTCAAACGGGGCTGCTGGGGAGGTCTGCGGCGGGTCTCTGGGGAAATAATGAGCGGATACCTGTCTTCTGGGGCATGCTGGGGCACCGTGTGGCCTGGATGAAGGTGTGAAGAGGCCTGGAGCGTACTAGGCTGCCTCTCTTCGCAGGACTCCCTCAGTGCGCTCTGTGGTGCGGCGACACCCCGGAATGGCGAAAGGAGGAACTCCCACGCACACACTACACACTCTGCCTCATATAGGGACTGCCTCATACCGCCATCCGGTGGAGGTTCTAATGCGGGGTTTCCCCCTTTCGTCCTACGAACCAACCCCCTGATATTCTGTTATTACCGGTGTGTGTATGTATGAATATGTGTGTGTGTTCATAACAATAGGCTAATAGTTATATATTTATTTTATTATAGGGATCTGTCCCTATTGGGGATCTGCCTCAGAGCTCAGAGTAGAGCATATTCATTATTGTGGAAGCATCACACATCTATAAAGGGCATCACGTTTAGGGTATAGGCTACAAATGCCTACCAATAAATACACAAATACAATGCCCACCTGCAGTGGTATGTCTGATTTCTTTTTTTGTGAGAATGCACACTGGGTACAGGTTACTGCAAGCAGCCCTCTGTATGCAGCGGCATCTCTTTTCTTTCCATACCCTTAGGTGAAGATCCAGCACAAATAGTAATAGCCTCTTAGTCACCTAGGCTACATAAGTGCACTACACTCGTCCTCTATATGAACATTTATGGCAAAAAAGGTAGTGCCTCGTAGTGCACGCACACCCTGTCTTCTTCTTTAAAACCTGGTTTAGGATAGTGGGGTGTAGAGACGCAATATCAACTGAAGCGCAATACATTAACAGCAATTAATGCACGTGAGTAAGTACAGAGTATAAACATGAATGAGAGGAGCATGATCTTATTTTCATTACCGTCATTATTAGGCTGCTTTCCAAATAGACCAAGGTCTATATGTTTCATGTGAAAATGAATTCAAGTTAAGTCAAAACAGATAATACATTAGTAAATAGTGAATGCTGAATATTTGACATCCAATAAAAAATGACATTCTGTAAAATTGTGTTTAGGGTGAGGTAGTGGACTGGAATGCTCCTATCTGCTATACTTTGTTCTGTACCATACAGTCATTGTTCTGCACAGTGACACTTCCTTAGTGCTATATTCTCGCGATAAGAACGTCAACCAGTCCTTGTCCCTTAATAAAATTCACCCTGGGATATGTCTTTTTTTAACTGTCCCATAGAAATGTAATAACCCATATTCATAAACAGGAATCATAATGATTTACATGATTGTGGTGTGTTCAAACCATTTCTATTGCAACTAATTTGCTGTGAGATGTGTTAGTAAACCATTTGCAAGGATCTCTCATGAGCTTGCAGCAGTGCAAAATATATGCATGAAAGCCATTTTGGCTCGAATCGTTCACTATTGGGCGCGTTCGATCAGATCACTTTTGTCAGCCTTCTAACGTGTCGCATTATGGGGATAAAAATTGTCCGATTTGAGCCTACATGAGGACTGCATAAACTTTACAAAAGACATGTGATCAAAGATCATGAAGTTTGACTGCAGACGACTGCCAATTTTTGCAGTTGCTTTTCACCAACTTATGGTGCTTTCAAGACAACTGGGAACTCTGAACAAAAAAATTGGTTGAATCATGACATCAGTGACCTTCTGGTCAGGAAAGTTCCCAGTTGTCTTGAACAGAACTGAAGTCTGAGATTTCCCAGTTGTTTTGAACACGTCATAAATCCTGTAGCCACCTCCTACATTGTGGTAGGCTCTATTATCAACCAATCATTGGGGTGTTTTGTTTGACCCACATGAACGTGACCAACTTTGCTTTGGACTGATTCATGTGTAGGCTATAATTGAATGTGATATTTGAGGCTCTCTTTCACCAATTGATAGTACAATGCACACCTATATTTACAATACAGTTTGTGAGAATGTGATATGGGGGTTTGAGACATGCTTATTTCGACATTACAAAGAAAAACTTTTATAAACAATGGCAACACTTCCACGTTACACTGAGCCTCGATGTTGAAAAACCTCATCCGTGTCTGACTTTCGGCTATCGAGATGCACTTCCGCCTTTTCACTCTTGGACTATCGTCTACAATCGGTTGTTTTCGGCTTACTACTCAAACGAGCCCATTCATATCCTGTCGCCTGTTGAGAGCCAAAATGACGTCAATTGCACCGCTATGTTGTCCGCGCGCAATCTGTTGCTGCATTCATGCGCTAGTCGAAACTTACAAACTCGGACATTCGACTTACTAACTGGTTGTAGTTTATACACGTGCCGTGTTCAACGAATCAGGAGGTATGACATTTGCCGAATTTTGTAGTTCCTACTAGTACATGAACGCGGCATGAAGTGCTGAGGTCGAGTTCCCCTGCTCAGACGTTGCATGCGTTAACCAATGGTTGCGTGCAACGTCATCGACTGCGTCATCGACTGCCAGATTGCTATAACATATAATTTGATTAGCTGATACTTCAAATACTTATCCAGGCATTGTAAGATCTGGCAGGCGTCAATAACTAATTGTCAGAGGAACGCGCCCAATAGTAAAAGCAGGGTGAGTGAGTGGTTTGGTAGCCGCTGCAGTAGGAGGAAGGAACGCGGTTCTACCCCTAGTTAGTCTCTTTCAGTTTCGCCATAAAAAATATCAGTGTGCCCGTTCTGATAGCAATCGGTGATTTTAGTATTAGAATAGGGTATTATTTGAGATAGAAATATTTCGAATAGTTACCCCCCGGATAGAGACAGCAACCGCCATTTTAATCGAGTATAACTCATTTTCGGTGACAGCGCTAGCACAACAATGGCTCTGAAAAGAATTCACAAGGTAAGAAGGAAGTCAACGACAAGGCCCAATGTTTCGCAGTTATAATTTAAAAAAAGCGATATATTCTAAGATGTTTTCTATTAGATGTGTTATCTGAATGATGTCGGGATTAAATGTTGTGTGTTTAAAAGCTTGTTACCCACAGTACGGCAAATGGGCTCACGGCTGTGAAGCAATGCGCCTCGGTCGGTGTTCGATCCACATTTTTGGGCCCTCCACCTTTTGATAACGTTACTATTTTGCCATCTAACGTTAGCTCGTTAGGTTAGTAATGTATCTTTATCCAGTGAAGATCAATGTACTTTACACATCTATAATCGCATCATTCAAACTAACTGGTTTACATGATAGTCGTTTGATTGGTAGTTAGCTGGCTAACAACATTCTTTAGGTAACTAGTTACGTAGCTAGCTATGGCTAATTCAATCGGCGGCTAACGTTAGTTGTCTGCTAGCTATCCAGACACCTTTCTAGCTAACGGTAGTAATGCTAGCCATTAAAATATAGTTTACTGGATTTGTGGGACATAAAACATTAATCACTTAGCTAACAAGATAAAACATGACGAATGCAGCTAGCTAGCGCCTAACTCCATATCCCAGCCTTCCACAGCACTAACTTCACAGATTTAAATGGGGCCCCGAGAAACGGTAGTGAGCTAACGTTAACAAGATGAGTTATAGTTTTATTCTGACATTAGTTAGCTACATAATGCAGCTAGCTAGCTAACCAGTTAGTTGGATGTTTACTAGATGGGTAGATCACCCGATGGGCCTTTTTTTATTACATGTAATTGTCAGTCATCACTCATACTTTTAATCAAGATACAATGCGTGACAGGTAACTAGCTAACATTGGGGCATTGATAACAAGCTAAAGTTATGGATTCATTACTTTTGGTAGGCATGTTGACACAATATTGCCAGCTAACGTTAGTAGGTACCAGG
The DNA here is from genome assembly GCF_029448725.1 of Salvelinus fontinalis. Lineage (NCBI taxonomy): Eukaryota > Metazoa > Chordata > Actinopteri > Salmoniformes > Salmonidae > Salvelinus > Salvelinus fontinalis. The sequence continues at coordinate 68,588,107 of NC_074670.1, forward strand.
CAATCCCAGCAATAGCTGCCATGATGTTGACTAAATATCATGGATATCTCAGGTGCGACTTGGGGGAATTTTTGTTGTTGTTGTAATGTAACGTTTAATTAGTTCATTTTCAATTACCAAAAGCTTAGTAGAATGAAATTATGAGATCAGGCAGTTAAATCTAACAACATTTTACTGTTTTTAGGTGTTCTGTTAACTCTGGTGTCACATTACTAGTGAGGGCATGATGTATAGAGGGCAGTCTTGGTGGGTGGGTGTATGTGTGGTTTATTGATGAACAGTCCATTTGAGCTGTTCAATAGAACTTGATTGATATGGACATCTGGCTGCCCTTTAACATTGTGAATAATCAAGTTGTTGTATACCAATTATGAGGTGGATACCCCCTTTGCCCTCAGAACAACCTAAATTTGTCAGGGCATGGACTCTACAAGGTATCAAAAGTGTCCCACCGGGATACTGGCCTATGTTGACTCCAATGCTTCCCACAGTTGTGTCAAATTGGCTGGATGTCCTTTGGGTGGTGGGCCATTCTTGATACACACGGAAAACTATTCAGTGTGAAAAAAATCCAGCAGCGTTGCAGTTCTTAACACACTCAAAACGGTGTCACTGGCACCTACTACCTACTCAAGGCTAAAAAATCCTTCATTAACCTGTCAACTCCCCTTCATCTACACTGATTCAAGTGGATTTAACAGATTACATCAAGGCATGATAGCTTTCACTTGGATTTACCTGGCCAGTCTGTTATGGAAAGAGCAGGTGGTGTTAATGTTTTTTATACTCGGTGTATGTATTGGTCTATAGGCACATACGTTCAAATACTATTGTCATTGCTAACCACTTACTCCTGTCTCTCAGGAGTTGAATGACTTGGCACGGGACCCACCAGCCCAGTGTTCAGCAGGACCAGTAGGAGATGACAGTAAGTAGCTCCTCATCAGGCAACACAACAATACTATGACATTTCAGGCTTCTAAAGGTCTTGTAACAAGCAAACAAACAAGTAGGCTAGATGCAGATAGTTTTTCTAAACGGTGGTGAGTCTGGTGCACCCTGGTTTATTAGGAATCTCTCAGTGAACCACAATCACAGAAAATCTGGACTGCATATAAAAAAATGTTTTTTTCATAAAAAATGTTTTTGTTGTTGTCGTCACATACACTGGATAGGTGCAGTGAAATGTGTTGTTTTACAGGGTCAGTTATACTAGTACGGCACCCCTGGAGAAAATTAGGTTTCACTTTTGGTGTTGGGTCAGGTACCAGGAAGTCTGGGCAATCCAATAATTATTTTATGGCTCCAGTAGGGTTGGTGAGATGTCCGTCATAGCCAGCAGCAGCATAACTCTGTCACTGCCTTGCCATATCGGACCTGACCAGTGACCACCATAAACAGTATATGGTCAATTAATTGATCAGATTGCAAACGTTTCCCTGTATCTGACAAATGACCAAAAACCAAGCCATTTTAACAGGAAGGGAATTCATTTGTATGGAATGACTGGTTTTCATCAAGCTGTCAGCTCCAGAGGAAGCTTCTCACTGTAATCTGGTTCAGTTTATTAATCAATCTACCAGGGTGTTTACATGCACTACAGGAACAAGATCATCCACATACGTTGATCACATTTTTACTAATACTGTATTATTTAGTCGATTGTTTGATCGACAGTTGGTCGACCAAGATTTCTTTAGTCGAGCAGTAGCAAAAAAAACATTTCATGGTTTAGAAGACACCTGTCTGATTCGCGCCTATCTGAGTGGACTAATCCATTGTGGAGGCCGTGGGGATGGCACAGTCTATCACTCTGATATGTGCTACTGAAATTGTATATGGTTGTATAACGTAACAACAATAGTGCAACACTAATAAAATATAATTTTATAACATGCGCTTTCTCCCGCGTTGGATAGCGGTCGCTGTCCACGGTTCTGAAACTCATCAGTGCACTTCTAAACTGCCACCTTTTCCTAGACCATGTTGCTGCACAATAGCAAAGTTATCCAGCATATTGGTGTTGCAAACAATGCGGTGGTGGCAGCAGCAGAGTTGGGAGATGAGAAAACAGCCTTTCCCTTTACTTTTTTAAGAAAAGTGACGAGAGGGGGAACCCCAACTTAAATAGGTCTATAATCAATAGCCTAACTGTTAAATGTCCCTGGCTTTATAAAGACAGATTCTATTCTGTTGCCTGTTTGAGTGTTTGTTTAATAGCCTACTGATTCCGTGAGCACCAAGCCTCACGCAACCACATCTTGGATAAACAATTTCACAAATTCGGCTGTTTTTCATATTTGCTATGCTGTAATGAAGGCGTGACACTTTTTTTCATAAGAACAGCCTCTCTGGTATTACTTCTAATTTATTTAGTGTTTACGCTGTTCCAAATTGTAAAACAATTATAATAACCCTCCTTTCTCTTGACCTCATTTGTTATTATGATCATTATAATAATAAGTAATGTCATTCTCATTAGTAGGCTTAGTATAGCAGCCTTGTATAACCACCATCGAACTGTGGGCCTAACACGGAACCCAAACCGGCTGTGCGCGTGCACTATCGTGCATAAATGTATTTTGCCCCCCCACACCAAACGCGATCATGACACGCAGGTTAAAATATCAAAACAAACTGAACCAATGACATTAATTTGGGGACAGGTCGAAAAGCATTAAACATGTATGGCAATTTAGCTAGTTAGCTTGCACTTGCTAGCTAACGTTAATTTGTCCTATTTAGCTAGCTTGCTGTTGCTAGCTAATTTGTCCTGGGATATAAACATTGAGTTGTTAGTTTACCTGAAATGCACAAGGTCCTCTACTCCGACAATTAATCCACACATAAAACGGCCAACCGAGTCGTTTCTAGTCATCGCTCCTCCTTCCAGGCTTTTTCATCGTTTAACTTATATGGTGATCGGCATCTACACTTTCATTGTATTACCACGACTACCGGCAAAACAGTTTGTCTTTCAATCACCCACGTGGGTATAACCAATGAGGAGATGGCACGTGGGTACCTGCTTCTATAAACCAATGAGGAGATGGGAGAGGCAGGACTTGCAGCGCGATCTGCGTCAGAAATAGGAATGAGTTCTATTTTAGCCCTTGGTGTCGCAGACGCGCAATAATTGAATAACAAGGATTTCTACATTTATTTTGCGACGCACGCGACGTGTCCGGTCTTGTCAGCATGTAAGAGCACATCCTGTTTAGTCTTAATACCGTAACTTATTTAGGTCTATTTCAATACTTATAGTGCATTCAGAAACTATTCAGACCCTTTGACTTTTTCCACATTTTGTTACATTACAGAAGGCTGACAGGAGAATAAGGAATCTAAAAAAGATTTTCCCATCAATTTAATTAATCTTCACACCCCATAATGACAAAGCAAAAACAAGTTTTCACTGTAATTTTTGGGGGTATTGTGTGTAGATTGATGATGGGGGGGTGGGATATTTTAGGGTAAGGCTGTAATGTAACAATGTGAAAAAAGTCAAGGTCTGAATACTTTCCGATGGCACTGTATCTATCAGTCATTCATTCCTTCATGTCATCACACCGCATACGAGTCATTCATCAATCAAGCGTTTTAGTTTTAAAATAAAATGACAAAGCGACCCTTGAATAATTAGCATAAACAAAAAATAAGCTGCTCCATTTCGGTAAATGCATTCACGAATGAATGCGACTATTTTATGTCTTTGCTGTAATAATGGCTTTACAAAAAAGCTTTACCACAGACTGTTACGCTTATAATTTTAGTGTTTACATTGTTCCAAACGGTTAAAGATGATATTGTAATCTAACAGCACCTGTTTTGCACACATAATATACACACAGCGCCTGCTCCTTTTTGATCTCCACTATTTTCCACAACTAGTCAAATGTATTCCAGACTTCTGACTTCCCCTTTTTCCTCCTGAGCAACCAGTAAACATTTCCCCCCCATTTGAGTTTATTTGTGACGTCCTCTGCATCCATTTGACTGTTGTGTGTTCGGAATTTGTCATTATGATAGGACCTCTATACCAGGCGGTGTCAGAGGAAGACCCTAAAAAATTGTCAGACTCCAGCCACCCTAGTCATAGTCTGTTCTCTCTGCTACCGCACGGCAAGCGCTACCGGAGCACCAAGTCTCGGTCCAAAAGGCTTCTTAACAGTTTCTACCCCCAAGCCATAAGACTGAACAGCTAATCAAATGGCTACCCGGACTATTTTAATTGTTCCCCCACCCCCTCTTTTACACTGCTGCTACTCTGTTTATTATCTGCATAGTCACTTTAATTACCTACATATTACCTTGACTAACCAGTGCTCCCGCACATTGACTCTGTACCGGTACCCCCTGTATATAGCCTCGCTACTGTTATTTTACTGCTGCTCTATAATCATTTTTTTACTTATTTTCCTTAACTGCATTGTAGGTTAAGGGCTTGTAAGTAAGCATTTCACTGTAAAGTCTACACCTGTTATATTAGACACGTGACAAATAAATAAAACAACTGCATTGCTTGCTGTTTGGAGTTGTAGGCTGGGTTTCTTTCTGTATTGCACTTTGTGACATCAGCTGATGTAAAAAGGGTATATAAATACATTTGATTGATTTTATATTGGCAGGCCCAATTGGTCACGTGCATGCAATGAATACATGTGTCACATAAAGAGAGCAAGGGTTGAGGGAATAGTTTTTCCCTAAACAAATTAGGGATTTCGTTAACAGACCTTCCAGTCAGAAATGGCTGTAATTGTTACAGCTTCAGCAATACGGACAGCGAGATAAACACTGATGTTCTGTGGTGGTACCTGTAGCAGGGAGGAGAACGAAAAACAATGAGTCAGTCACTCGCTGTCTTATTTATTTTTTAAATATATTTTTTTTAAACAGCGCAGCAAGTCTGAGTCCGTCACAATCAAATCAATTGCGGTCGGACTCCTTTTTCGTCATTTGGGTCTTAATTATTTCATCAAATAGTGCGCTATAAGCATCAGACAAGCTTGGTGCATATAGTTGATTTGATAAAACACATAGGATATGTCTGTATGGAAAAATACACATAAAATAAATTCTACCAATTGATTAGTCGAAAGAACAAAGATTTCAGGAGACAGCCCTAATCCATACCCATTGGATGTAGTAATCACATCTGACTGGCTGATTTACTGAAAATTCAGAAATTGTTATTAAACTGCATTATAAAGCCAAGTTAAATTATATAAAGAATGATGGACAACTTTGGAATACTTTAAATGAAATAGGAAGAAAGACACTTTCATCGACTGATGGCTTATTCATCACAACCATTTATGTTCCCAGTTATTGTAATGATTACTTCATTTGTAAAGTGGCAAATGTTTTTTTTATATATTTTTTTTTTTAGAATGAATAGCATTGTAAGTTAGAATTTTGTAACGTTGGTGTGGGAGAGGTGGAGAAATTGTTATTGATCAATAATGGCATTGACAACTTAGATGGAAAGCTACTGAGGATTGTAGCTGACTCTCTGGCCACTCCTATCTGTCATATCTTTAATCTGAGTCTAGAGGAAAGTGTTTGTCCTCAGGCCTGGAGGGAAGCCAAAGTCATTACGCTACCCAAGAGTGGTATAGTGGCTTTTACTGGTTCTAGACAGCAGATCTATCAGCTCTTAGTAAACGGATGAAAAATATGTCTTTGACTAAATACAATGCTTTTTCTCTGACTTTATAGTCTGCTTATAAACCGGGGCACTCGACATGTAATGCACTGATACAAAGGACTGATTAGTTGAAAGAAATTGATAATAAGAAGATTGTGGGAGCTGTACTGTTAGATTTCAGTGCAGCCTTTGATATTAAATAAAATCAAAGTTTATTTGTCACGTGCGCCGAATACAACCTTACAGTGAAATGCTTACAGGCTCTAACCAGTAGTGCAAAAAAGGTATTAGGTGAACAATAGGTAAGTAAAGAAAGGCTACATACAGACACCGGTTAGTCAGTCTGATTGAGGTAGTATGTAGATATGCGTAGCGGTTTAGCATCCGTCCCTCTCCTCGCCCCTACCTGGGCTCGAACACACATCGACAACAGCCACCCTCGAAGCATCGTTACCCATCACTCCACAAAAGCCGCTGCCCTTGCAGAGCATGGGGAACAACTACTTCAAGGTCTCAGAGCGATTGACGTCACCGATTGAAACGCTATTAGCGCGCACCCCGCTAACTAGCTAGCCATTTCACACCAATTGAGGTAGTATGTACATCAATGTATAGTTAAAGTGACTATGCATATATGATAAACAGAGTAGCAGCTTAAAAAGAGGGGTTGGGGGGGCACACAATGCAAATAGTCCGGGTAGACATTTGATTACCTGTTCAGAAGTCTTATGGCTTGTGGGTAAAAACTGTTGAGTAGACTTTTTTAACCATAACCTGCTGTTATGAACTTGTTTTAACAACCTGTGCCATATCATTCAGAGCTATTCATCTAATAGAACTGAGGGTTTTCTGTAATGTCAAACATGTATTTTGGATAAGAGCGTCTGCTAAATGACTTAAATGTAAATGTAGGGTGTGATGTACTGCAGGGCAGCTCTCTAGGCCCTCCAATCTTATTTTTGTCTATTTTTACCAATGACCTGCCACTGGAATTCAACCAAGCCTGTGTCCATGTATGCTGATTCAACCATATGTGTCAGCAACTGCAGCTAATAAAGTCACTGAAACCCTTAACAAGCAGTTGCAGTCAGTTTTGGAATGGGCGGCCAGTAATAAACTGGTCCTGAACATCTCTAAAACAAAGAGCATTGTATTTGGTACAAATCTAGACCTCAGCTGAATCTGGTAATGAATGGTGTGGCTGTTGAACAAGTTGAGACTAAATTACTTGGCGTTACCTTAGATTGTGTGTGCGTTTTATATATATATTTTTTTTTAATTCAATGATTGTAAAGAGGGTGAGAGGTCTGTCCACAATAAAGAGATGCTCTGCTTTTTTGACACCACACTCCAATAGGCAAGTCCTGCAGGCTCTAGTTTATTCTTATCTTGATTATTGTCCAGTCATATGGTCAAGTGCTGCAAAGAAAGACCTAGTTAAGCTGCAGTAGGCCCAGAACAGAGCAGCATGTCTTGCTCTTCATTGTAATTCGAGGGCTTATATAAATACTATCCATGCCAGTCTCTTGGCTAAGAGTTGAGGAGAGACTGACTACATCACGTCTTTTTAAAAACAGTCAACTTACGCACACACCCACCAGACATGCCACCAGGTGTCTTTTCACAGTCCCCAAATCCAGAACAAATTCAAGAAAACGTACAGTATTATATAGAGCCATTATGTCATGGAACTCCCTTCTCATATTACTCAAGTGAACAGCGAACCTGGTTTCAAAAGAGAAGAAGCAGCACCATGGCACAACGCCTCTCCCCTATTTGACCTAGATATTTTGTGTGTATTATGTAGGCTGTGTGCTGTTTCAACATTTTATGTAGTTCCTTTATTGTCTATCAATGTTCTGTGTTTCATGTTTTGTGTAGAACCCAGGAAGAGCAGTTGCAGCTTTCGGGAACAGCTAATGGGATCCTAATAAAATAGCACATGAACACAACCACTAGCTATAATCCTCTGTAGCAAGCACAACATAACATACATTTGCTGTTCTGAGACCGCTTGTAGTCAAATAGGCTAATGTCTGAGATTACGCAGTGTTTACTCAAATTCCATTTATTGATCATAATAAGATATGACGTTCAAAGCCATTAACTAACTGAGTGGTTCACTCAGACAAGTGTCAAAGGCCATCTGATATCTTTCTGCTAAATGATATTGATATTAGTCTTATCAGGGAATATGGTGATGAAATGTATTGGCTTATCGTACCAGTGTTGTCTCTAGAAAACTAAGTGATTCCACTGTTTGTCTGCCTGCTTGAGAATCACTAGCTGTTAACCACACTCTGGCAACCATCTGATCTGGTATATACTATCTGTGCCCTCCATGTTGTACAAGGTAGACTAGTTGTTGTTTTGAAAGGAAAATGTGACACATTTTGAGTGTTTCTAACCCTTGTCCAAAACTTGTTTTGGGCTTCTAACATCCCAGATAGGCTAGAGTAGCAACCTGGGTTGTTTGAATAAAATGCTTGTATAATGGTCCTAAATTCTTTTATTCCCTATATATTTTCTCACATTTCCCCATTTTTACTTCAGGATGGTATTGGTGCATTTGTTTAAAATGTTCTGAAGTTCTAGTTCTTTTTAGTTGAGCGCTTTACATTCATTCTTATCTTTAGATGGCATTTGGCTACTCCCCTGTGTTTTTAGGACGGATTACGTCAGCAATATAACAATTGCTTAATTACAAAAATCCATTTGCTTAACTACTGCCCTGACATCATTCATGATGTCAATCAAAAACAAATTCTACTGCTGGAATGGTATTATAAGTCACATAAAAATGAATATCCAGCCCCACCCTGGGTGTTTGCCTCATCCTGACTTCACAGCATTCTACACTGACTACGTCTGACGGTTTCACTGCTCTCTCTTTCAGTGTTTCACTGGCAAGCCACGATAATGGGACCTGTAAGTACTGTGACGACAATCAGTCATTATCATAAATATGAGCTTTTATTACTTTCTATAGTACAGTGTATCTCGCCATGATGATATTTTCCTAATGACCTGTGAAGCTCTAAGATTGACTTGATACTAATGGTGCTGAATCTTCTACTCTAACAGAACGACAGTCCTTATCAGGGTGGGGTGTTCTTCCTGACTATTCACTTTCCCACAGACTACCCCTTTAAACCGCCAAAGGTGAGCCAGAAATACGTGTGTGTACACACACACACACACACACACACACACACTGAATTTACAGATGACATCCACTTCTCCTAGTCAATCATACACACATGCATCTGTTTGAATGTGTTTTTTATGTGATGGCTGTAACTGCGTCGTTTCCTGATGCTCCTTTTCTGTACCCTTCATCCATTTGAGTTCTTCCTCCTCTTAACTCAACCACGTCCGTTCTGTTTGTTTATCTGTGTGTGCAGGTTGCGTTTACCACGAGAATCTACCACCCAAATATCAACAGCAACGGCAGCATCTGTCTGGACATCCTGCGATCACAGTGGTCTCCCGCCCTCACCATCTCCAAAGGTACACTGTACAATAGAGTATATGGAAGATGTGAATAAAACTGCTTTGTTTTTTTCACTTTAACGTCGTAAAATATGAATGTCCTCTTTTGGGGGGGGGGGTTGATTCCCGTGTCTGGTGCGGTTGATTCCCGTGTCTGGTGCGGTTGATTCCCGTGTCTGGTGCGGTTGATTCCCGTGTCTGGTGCGGTATGAGTGACTGACTGAACCTCCTGTTTTTCTGTCTGTTTTCTAACTCATTTAAGTTTAGCTCTCCTTCAGTCCTAAACCAATAACAGGACCTTGACCTCTTCCTTTTAGTTCTCCTGTCAATCTGCTCTCTGCTGTGCGACCCAAACCCAGACGACCCCTTAGTACCTGAGATCGCCCGCATCTACAAGACGGACAGGGAAAAGTGAGTATATAGCTTGAGGATAGCGTTCTTTAGGATGACATATAACATCTTAAGTCCATGTTGTTAACATAGCATGATCTTGTTAGATCCTTTAGATAATCCTCTGGTTATTGGTCTGTATGCTAAAACTGTTGAACAGATAGTGATCTGGACACCTACTGTGTTCAAGAAGCAGAAATTCACTATTTTTCTCTGCTTTCAGGTACAACAGAATAGCTCGGGAATGGACACAAAAGTATGCAATGTAGTGTTGGCATAGAATCATGACCAACCACGTCTACAGCTAATGTTAGCGGAGCTTTAGAAGTAAAGAGAAAAAAATGAAAAAGAGATCTTGTTGGTTTCCATTGGAGTGTTTTCTTTGAGCCACATCTCCCCTTAACCAGAGCACCTGTAAACTCCCTCTTTCCTGCCCCCCCCCCCCTTCACGACCAGTCCACCCACCTCGGCCTCTCCACCCAACTTAACCTGACAGCCAATGGTGTACATATTCTCAAACTGCAGTCGTACCCCCCTTGCCCCTTGTGCTCCTTTCATACCCACCCCACGCTCCCCTCCTTATTCCTGGTCATATTCCTGATGCAGGCAGGGCTGTTCTTCTCCCCTGCTGATGTTCCCACAGGGCCCTGCCTAGGGCCCTACCTGCACCCTCACTCCAAATGTTCTTCATTCTTAAAGCATTCCTTATCTGTATGACTTGGGGACTGTTCCTTTCTTTTTGGGGGGGGGGTCTGAAATGTAGGGATTTTTTTTACTCTACCTTGTTTTCTTTCCTGATCTCCCAGCTATATAGGCCTGATTTCAGGAAAGCCTTTCACATGTTGAGCCGGGGACACTTGTGTGTTTTGTATAAAATCTAGTAAGGAATTATTTTAATCATAGCAGGCTATAAAATGGAAAACTGTTATGGCCTTTTCGTCTGTTTCTCTTGAATTATATGAAAGGACTTGAATTTATCCACTCTTCCCCCACTATTGCCATAAGCCAAGATTGTTCCCTTGCGCGCACACACACACTCAAACTCAGTTTCTCCAAGACCACCACCTTCGTTACATTCACAAACTGGAGGTTTTGGACCAGGTATTTAAAGAAAGTTTTCTTAGTTTAACCTGTTTTAATTCCCTATATAGGTTGCATTTTTGTTATTGTTGAAATTCGAGGCTAACATCTTCAGGCTTGGGCTCTGGGTGCGAGGACAAAATGCTCCTCACACAAACAAACTCTGTATATTAAATTACCTGAGAGGCTCTTTGAGCTTTGTGTGTTGATTAAACTGTGTAATAAAAACCATGACTCAAGCGTCCACTGAGTTTCAAACATCACTTGCTAGAGAGATGGATGGAAGATCGCTACTGGTTTTGCTTCATGTCTTTCAATATTTTTTTCCCTGCTAAATTAAAAGGGGGAAAATGCATATTAAGGGCTACCATGTCTAATGTGGCCCTAATATGTAAATAATTTTGCTCTGAGGAATTGCTCTGAAATGCTGTAACTTTATACCACTTGCCTTACAAGTATCTGCCTGTCAATACATTTAATCACATCTTACATAAATAATATGTTGCACATTAGACTGAAAACATGACATAACTGTTTGTTTTTGTTTAACCACAATTTCATGGTTATGTAGTAGCTAATGTTTTTTTCTTTCTCCCAAAACATCTAAATAAGTTGTCTGATTATTAAAAACCTACAGCAGTTCATCAACTATATTCAGCTGCGGGAAGCACCCCCTGAAAAATCTGAATTAAAAAAGCTATAATAAAAAAATCACAAGTATCACTTTTACTAGTATTAGCGGGCAATATAAACTCAGCAAAAAAAGAAACGTCCTCTCGCTGTCAACTGTTTTATTTTCAGAAAATTTTACGTGAATATTTGTTTGAACATAAGATTCAACAACTTTGACAAACTGAACAAGTTCCACAGACATGTAACTAACAGAAATGGAATGTGTCCCTGAACAAAGGGGGAGGTTCTAAAGTAAGTCAGTATCTGGTGTGGCCACCAGCTGCATTAAGTACTGCAGTGCATATCCTCCTCATGGACTGCACCAGATTTGCCAGTTCTTACTGTGAGATGTTACCCCACTCTTCCACCAAGGCACCTGCAAGTTCCTGGACATTTCTGGGGCAATGGCCCTAGCCCTCACCCTCCGATCCAACAGGTCCCAGACGTGCTCAATGGGATTGAGATCGGGGCTCTTCGCTGGCCATGGCAGAACACTGACATTCCTGTCTTGCAGAAAATCACACACAACGAGCAGTATGGCTGGTGGCGTTGTCATGCTGGAGGGTCATGTCAAGATGAGCCTGCAGGAAGGGTACCACATGAGGGAGGAGGATGTCTTCCCTGTAACGCACATCATTGATATTCCCTGCAATGACAACAAGCTCAGTCCGATGATGCTGTGACACATCGCCCCAGACCACGGCGGAACCTCCAAATCGATCCCGCTCCAGAGTACAGGCCTCGGTGTAACGCTCATTCCTTTGACGATAAACGCGAATCCGACCATCATCACTGTTGAGACAAATTTGCGACTCGGCTGTGAGGTCTTTTTGCCAGTCCTGTCTGGTCCAGCGATTGTGGGTTTGTGCCCATAGGTGACGTTGCCGGTAATGTCTGGTGAGGACCTGCCTTACAACAGGCCTACAAGCCCTCAGTCCAGCCTCTCTCAGCCTATTGCGGACAGTCAGCACTGATGGAGGGATTGTGCGTTCTTGGTTTAACTCGGGCAGTTGTTTTGCTGTGCAGGTGTTGTTACACATGGTCTGCCACTGCGAGGACGATCTGCTCACCGTCCTGTCTCCCTGTAGCACTGTCTTAGGCGTCTCACAGAACAGACATTGCAATTTATTGCCCTGGCCACATCTGCAGTCCTAATGCCTCCTTGCATCATGCCTAAGGCACGTCCATGCAGATGAGCATGGACCCTGGGCATCTTTCTTTTGGTGTTTTTCAGAGTCAGTAGGACACTAGAGGCCTTTCTAAGTTTTCATAACTGTACCCTGAATTGCCTACCGTCTGTAAGCTGTTAGTGTTTTAATGACCGTTCCACAGGTGCATATTCATTAATTGTTTATGGTTCATTGAACAAGCATGGGAAACAGTGTTTAACCCCTTCACAATGAAGATCTGTGAAGTTATTTGGATTTTTACGAATTATCTTTGAAAGACAGGGTCCTGAAAAAGGGATGTTTCTTTTTTTGCTGAGTTTACATATGTAGCACAGGCAAAAGCATTTTTTCTGCTTTGCCAAAAAGGTAGTTGTGTAATTAAGAACAGTATCTTGCAGGATTCAATAGTTGGAATTGTAAGAGTTGTTTCCCTGTCACTTTCTCTGCAGTTGTCATTCTATTGGAATCCGGAAAGAACAAAACCCTGTCCTCAAACAAAGTTATGGGCAAAGACACAAAACATCCACATCAAATTAAATATTTTTCTTGATCAAATAACATGGGAAGAACTTTTTGTGCAGTATTAATTTACCATCCTTTCAAACCACAAAGTCAATGTACATTAATGTATTGTCCATAGGCTGGTCATACCTTTTACCTGTTGACTTTCCATCACCATGAAGAATAACAATGAACAATACAGTAATTGAGTTCTTTGCGACATCAAATGGTTTGTGATGTGGCTCAGTTGGTAGAGCATGGTGTTTGCAGTGCGTGGGTTGTGGTTTCAATTCTCACAGGGGACCAGTATGAAAAAGTATGCACTCATTACTGTAAGTTGCTCTGGATAAGAGCATACACAGTACAAAAATGTAAAAGGAATGAATAGACCATTTCAGTTTTCACATCGAAATAAGTTGCATTTGCAAAGTATTTCAAGAAACTGGAAAGCATATCAAGCAAGTATTTTCATATTCCACAAGTATTATCAAAATTACTGTTTTGTACAGATAATTGTCAGGCTCCAGTTACAAACGCTGGTAAACACTCAAATATATTTAGTAAATTTAAAAAATCACAAAAGTAGGCCTTTACTAATGCTGCATTAGGGGACCGATATAAACAGCGCGAGTGTAACAGATGTTTTATGTACTCTCCATCCGTTGTGTTATCTCATAATAAATCACTTCGGCCAGTGGTCCCAGTTGAGCATCATTTATTTCTGTTAAATGGGAAACAGCACGTTAGTTGTGCAGGGCTTAACAGTATTGATGGCTGTCGATGGCAAAATCCCTTGCATCACATTTTCCTACTGGGCGAACAAAATACAAAAATACAATACAAAATATAACATGTGTAAATACCTGTTGTTAAATGGGAAACAGCACGGTAGTTGTGCAGGGCTTAACAGTATTGATGGCTGTCGATGGCAAAATCTGTAGCATGAAGACAACTGTGTTAGCCGTGGCTTATGTGACCATGACATCGGTGTATGCTAGCTAACACACTTATTTACAGCAATCATATGCCAAAGCACATCCCAGAAAGCCACTCAATCCCTAACAGGTACCATATACCCACACATGTATAAAATCAGTAACGTACAGCAAACTTGTACACATTGTAAAATAGAAAACAGTATTCAGAACATGACCTAGCCCTTGCATCACATTCTCCTACTGGGAAGACCTGACGTTCGCGATCTCCCCCTATCTGCAAGCGGGGCCAATCACAACACCCCTTATTGTCATCAGAGTTGAACTAACCAATAAGAATGCTTGAACATCAAATACACATTTCTTTAGAGGCAAGTGGAAACATAACCAACCCTGTTACACGAGCAAAACATTTTTTTCTGCATACAGATATATTTGACTAAAACAATTTAATTTGTATAAAATCACATGTCTCTTATGCACGGGAATACTGTGGAACAGATTTACACAATTAAAATCACATGTAGCTTATTTGCTCGTCTTTAACCATTTTTTGTTTCCAACAATGAAGATGATTAAATATGTTTATTTGCTCAGAAAAGTTGAGGCCAAAATAAATGGGCCGCGGGCGGTCAGTTGGCGAACCCTGACCTACAGTTAGCTTGTAACCATTTTGATAATGGGATTGATTGGCCGGTCCTATTGGTCATCACACCAGTGACGTCGTTCAGTCTGGGCTGGTACAGTCGGTCAGAAAGGACAGGGTTCAGATTTATTCTGATTGACCTTGGTGCGCAAGACCCAAACATAACACCGACCAACCGACAGGCTGGCAATCCAAGGTTTACCGTTACCTCCAATTCCATCGTTGCCAATGTCAACCCCAGTAGTAATCGAGAGTCATGGATTCCAGATGTCGAAAGGTAAAGCAATTGCTTTTATAGTTCTCTAAGTTAACGGCTGCCGAAGTGAACTTTAGGAAAAGACCCTGTGAATAGTCTGTCTATTAATAATCAACAGTTGATCTATTCAAAACACTCGCCATATTTAGGCACAGCTCCAGTCCCTGTAAACACAAATTATGTAGCCTAAATATAAGGACATTTACCTTGTTTACTACAATCATTAGCCCACTGCACCCAATGATACTTGAAAGCAACCATTTGAGAGAAGCCATAAATATAGTCAGTTGCGTAGCAGGTTGTTGATCAGGACAGTAGACATTTACCAATCAATTTAACCAGGTTAGGACAACCTTACCACCAGTCAGCCCAGTGCACCTCGCTAGTCTGTGTCAGGTGGTTTGTGTGTGGCCATTACTTCTGCAGCTAAGCCGCTGTAGCCTGTGCTCAACAGTTCTTGCTCTCCAAATCCTTGACAAACTCGATTGTTTTCATAAACCTACTTATGAAAAGAAATGTGGCTCTATGCTATCTGCCATTTTGTTGACCATAGTACAGTTGTAGATTCCAACCAGTAAATCGCCTTTCTCCGTTTACGTGCGTGCGCAGAGCTCCAGAACGCATGTTGGCCCAGCAGTGCCGCGATATCAGATTTCATAGCGGGTTATGTGGGGCTAAGGCCCAGGCAATATATTGGGGCAGTTGTGGCAGTCGGTCGTGCTAGAGAAGTATTGTTATGTTTAAAACCAATGTCTAAGATGTCCATTCTAATCGCCATGGCAATGTAGACCTACCATAGTAGGCTAATCTTTTCACATTTTAAAATAAGAAGAGGCGTGTAGTCTAGCCACATTTCTTGTGTTGTGATACACTAATAGCCTACGTGCGCATATATTCATGGATTAAAAACAGCACAGAGAATAGGCATTTTACCCCGGACCTGTCCTGCAGGTCCAGTATGCTTCCTAATAGCGTTTCAAAAAACGGAACTTGAGTAATAGTGTTGTTTATAGACCTTTATTACAAGGTTAAAGAGGAAAACCTGGTCTTCTGTAAGGTGAAAATCCTTTCTGCATACCTTAAAACTTTAATTAAACGCAGTCTCAAATACCTGCCCGTCCCTTTTAATAGCCGGGCAAGGGCACACATTAATTTCAGCAAACAGTGGCGCAAATGCACACATTGATTTCAGCAAATAAACACGTTTCAAATAAATGTGGGGTCTAAATAAATTATTTACGGGGTTACCATGAATTACCATGAATTGTTGAAGAGGTTTAATGTTTGATTTGTTACATTAAATAATAGTTTTAAAAAATTATGTCAATCATCCGTTTTTATCGCCAGTAAGGCCTGTAAGAAACTGCTAGGCATTGGCTGCTAAACCAAGGGACAAGTGTTCCACTGCTCGATTTTTGACCCCCTTCACTCACAGCATAAGATATAAACATTTTACACTGAACAAAAATATAAACGGAAGATGTAAAGTGTTCTTCTGAAATAAAAATCTCCCCCAAAATGTCATATGCACAAAAAGCTTATTTCTCTCAAATGTGCTCAAATGTGTTTACATCCCTGTTAGTGAGTATTTTCACTTTGCCAAGATAATCCATCCCCCTGTCAGGTGTGGCATATCAAGAAGCTGATTAAACAGCATGATCATAACACAGGTGCACCTTGTGCAGGGACAATTAAAGGGCACTCTAAAATGTGGATACAACACAATGGCACAGATGTCTCAAGTTTTAAGGGAGCGTGCAATTGGCATGCTGACTGCAGGAATGTCCACCAGAGCTGTTGACAGAGAATTGAATGTTCCTTTCTCTACCATAACCCGCCTCCAACGTTATTTTAGAGAATTTGCCAGTACACCCAACTGGCCTCACAACTACAGACCACGTGTATGGCTAGTAAAACCAAATGCATGCTTTTCAACCGTTCGCTGCCCGCACCCGCCCGCCCGACTAGCATCACCACCCTGGACGGTTCCGACCTAGAATATGTGGACAACTATAAATACCTAGGTGTCTGGCTAGACTGTAAACTCTCCTTCCAGACTCATATTTAACATCTCCAATCCAAAATCAAATCTAGAATCGGCTTTCTATTTCGCAACAAAGCCTCCTTCACTCACGCCGCCAAACTTACCCTTGTAAAACTGACTATCCTACCGATCCTCGACTTCGGTGATGTCATCTACAAAATAGCTTCCAACACTCTACTCAGCAAACTGGATGCAGTCTATCACAGTGCCATCTGTTTTGTTACCAAATCACCTTATACCACCCACCACTGCGACCTGTATGCTCTAGTCGGCTGTCCCTCGCTACATATTCGTCGCCAGGTCATCTATAAGTCTTTGCTAGGTAAAGCTCCGCTTTATCTCAGTTCACTGGTCACGATAACAACACCCACCCGTAGCACATGTTCCAGCAGGTATATCTCACTGATCATCCCCAAAGCCAACACCTCATTTGGCCGCCTTTCCTTACAGTTCTCTGCTGCCTGTGACTGGAACTAATTGTAAAAATCGCTGAAGTTGGAGACATTTATTTCCCTCACCAACTTTAAACATCAACTATCTGAGCAGCTAACCAATCGCTGCAGCTGTACATAGTCCATCTGTAAATAGTCCACCCAATCTACCTACCTCATCCCCATACTGTTTTTATTTTATTTATTTTTCTGCTCTTTTGCACACCAGTATCTCTACTTGCACATCATCATCTGCTCATTTATCACTCCAGTGTTAATCTGCTAAATTGTAATTATTCGCTCCTATGGCCTATTTATTGCCTACCTCCTCATGCATTTTGCACACACTGTATATAGACTTTATTTTTTCTACTGTGTCATTGACTTGTTTATTGTGTTATTGGCTTGTGTATTGTTTACTCCATGTGTAACTCTGTGTTGTTGTCTGTGTCACACTGCTTTGCTTTATCTTGGCCAGGTTGCAGTTGCAAATGAGAACTTGTTCTCAACTAGCCTACCTGGTTAAATAAAGGTCAAATAAATAAAAGTGTGGGTAAGCAGTTTGCTGATGTCAACGTTGTGAACAGGGTGGCCCATGGTGGTTGTGGGGTTATGGTATGGGCAGGCATAAGCTACGGACAACAAATACAATTGCATTTTATTTACAGCAATTTGAATGCACAGAGATACCGAGACGAGATCCTGAGGCCCATTGCTGTGCCCATCATCTGCCATGTTGGCCCACCTCATGTTTCAGCAAATCTTCGACACAGTCTAAAGTTCTTATTTTACCTCAGTGCTGGTAACAGCTGAGAACTGCTAGCTAACTGGCAGGCACAAAAACAGTCAACAACTTCGGGAGTACAGACCCCCAGAAATTGACTGATCGCCCTCTAGTGGCAAAAGTCAGAACTGCCGAAAACGCACAGTCAAGGAGGATAATTATTCTGTCAGTTACCACGTTTCCATCGACAGTTTTTATGTGAGTAAAGCCATACCATATAAAAAAATGACAGCTCTGATGGAAACAGGAAGTTTCGGTACAATTTCATAAATGCCGACAGATCATTTGTTCATTCGACATGTTGGGATCTTTTTGTGTCTTTAAAATTAATTATGCAAGCAATGACGATGGAAACACCTTTATATCAAAGTAAACTTGAAGTTAGGCGATGACATGATGTGTGGATCTCCCACTACGACTCGAGAAACCATGCAGTTTAAATTACACTTCAGATGAAATAAGTTATGATGAACTTCACAGGGTGGTGAAAGTGCACGGTGATGAGCTTGATGATGCTCCTTTCCAATGCATTTCCAGGGTCTTATTCTGGTGACATGATGATCAATGCTTGACTGCCATTTTGACAAATAAAAACATTCTCACTCTTATCTATAATCTCATCATGTAGTCTAGCCTACCAGCACTGTATCTGTCAGCTGTTGGCTAGAGCGCACGTGCCAAGACTAGAGTAGAGACATTTGCTATTTAACGCAACAGTTTGACAAACTATCCATAGAGTTGAAAATGCGATGGAAACATTAGATTTTTATTCAGTACATGAAAATTTAATAGAACCTTTCTCTAATAAGTGCCTGTTGTGTTCAGTAATTTCAGCAAATAAAAGCCTGGGCTATTAATTGAAGTTTCACAGTAAATATGCATTTTCTGACTTTTGGTCTGTACATTGTAAAACATTTCCTGTAAAATGCACAGTAATTTACTGGCAGCAATTGGCCCGTACAGCTACTGTAATCCATTTCACAGTAGTACATTTTTTAGTACCAATATTTTTACTGTAATCTGATTTACAAGTAAAAAGTTTCTTTAACCGTTACTGAAACTGTTGTAGTTAATCATGTTCACGGTAACTTGATGGCAGAGCAATGAAACACTGTAAAAGTTTACTTTTAACTGCAAGAAAATTGTATATATATATTTTTTAATTACAAGGGATTATAGCAAGCAGGTTTGCTGTAGGTATTTGCATAAAACAGCATATTCATGAAAACTAGGTGTTTTACATCACTTGCACTTCTAGAGGCCTAACCAAAGGCTTCCAAACTGGCTGTGATTACGGGGCAACACAGATCAAATGGACATGGGTAAATATTAAAACATTAAAAGGTTAAAGACATGACACCACTCTGATTTGATCCCTATATACATTTAATTGTTAGGGAACTACCACCACATATCACTTAAATTGGTACAGTACTCTCACTAATGGGTGCAACAAATATAGGCACTTAAGGCACGTAAGGCACACATTAATATACACTATATATATGTACACATTAGTGGACTTGGCTATTTCAGCCACACCCATTGCTGACAGGTGTATAAAATCGAGCACACAGCCGTGCAATCTCCATAGACAAACATTGGCAGAAGAATGGCCTTACGGAAGAGCTCAGTGACTTTTAAAGTGGCACCATTACAGGATGCCACCTTTCCAAAAAGTCAGTTCATCACATTTCTGCCCTGCTAGAGCTGCCCCGGTGAACTGAAAGTGCTATTATTGTGAAGTGGAAACATCTAGGAGCAACAACGGCTCAGCTGCGAAGTGGTAGGCCATACAAGCTCACAAAACGGGACCGCCGAGTACTGAAGTGCGTAGCGCGTAAAAATCGTCTTTCCTCGGTTACAACACTCAATACCGAGTTCCAAACTGCCTCTGGAAGTAACGTCAGCACAGTAACTGTTTGTCAGGAGCTTCATGAAATGGGTTTCCATGCCGAGCAGCCACACACAAACCTAAGTTCACCATGCGCAATACCAAGCGTCGGCTGGGATTGGTGTTAAGCACGGGTTCTCTGGAGTGATGAATTACACTTTACCATCTGACAGTCCGACGGACGAATCCGGGTTTAGCAGTTGCCAGGAGAACGCTACCTGCCTGAATGCATAGTGCCAAATATAGCATTTGGTGGGAATAATGGTCTGGGACTGTTTTTCATCCTTCGGGCTAAGCCCCTTAGTTCCAGTGAAGGGGAATCTTAACGCTACAGCATACAATGACATTCTAGATGATTCTGTGCCTCCAACTTTGTGGCAACAGTTTGGGGAAGGCCCTTTCCCATTTCAGCATGACAATGCCACCGTGCACAAAGCGAGGTCCATACAGAAATGGTTTATCGAGATCGGTGTGGAAGAACTTGACTGGCCTGCACAGAGCCCTGACCTCAACCCCATCGAACACCTTTGGGATGAATGGGAACACTGACTGGGAGCCAGGCCTAATCGCCCAACATCAGTGCCCGACCTCACTAAAGCTCTTGTGTCAGAAGGGAAGCAAATCAAATGGCTACCCAGACTATTTGCATTGCCACTTCTTTGCTGCTGCTACTCTCTGTTATTATCTATGCATAGTCACTTTAATAACTCTACCTACATGTACATATTACCTCAACTACCTCGACACCGGTGCCCCCGCACATTGACTCTGTACCGGTACCCCATGTATATAGCCCCGCTATTATTATTTACTGCTGCTCTTTCATTATTTCTTATTCTTATCTCATACTTTTTGGGGGGGTATTTTCTTAAAACTGCATTGTTGGTTAAACTTTTTATGGCTGCAGGGGCAGTATTGAGTAGCTCTGATTAAAGGTGCCCATTTCAAACGGCCTCGTACTCAATTCTTGCTCGTACAATATGCATATTATTATTAATATTGGATAGAAAACACGCTCTAGTTTCTAAAACCGTTTGAATTATATCTGTGAGTCAAACAGAACTCATTTGGCACAAACTTCCTGACCAGGAAGCGGAAAGTCTGAAATCGAGGCTCTGTTCTTCTTCCTGCCTATAAATGGGCATGATACGTAAGAGTCTACGTGCACTTCATAGACCTTCCCCTGGATGTCAAGAGGCTGTGAGAGAAGAAATGTAGTGTTTATCTTGGTCTGAAGTGGAATACAAGCTCTTTGTATGACGTGTCCCTCATTCCCGGTACTCTGGGGAGCGCGAGGTGGACAGTGGGATTGCCTTCTGTTTAGCTGCCGTTATGGACGACTACTATCTCCGGCTTTGATTTTATTTGATACATGTGACCATATCATCGTAAAGTATGTTTTTTCAATATAGTTGAATCAGATTATTGACATTTTTTCGGGAGTTTTGCCGTGTTCCGTTCTCTGACTTTGTTGACGATGGAGAGATCCGTGCCACTTGGATAGTGCGCTTGCTAAATCAAGAGGGAAAGTTGCCGTTCTAAATCCAAACAACGATTGTTCTGGACAAAGGACACCTTGTCCAACATTCTGATGAAAGATCAGCAAAAGCAAGAAACATTTTATGATGCTATTTCATATATCTGTCGTACATGTGAACTAGTCGTGGGCGCCCAACGTTTGGGTACTCTAGCTATACCGAAGCTGCATATCATAATGAAGTTATTTTTAGAATTCTAACACTGCGATTTCATTAAGAACTAATGGATCTATCATTTCCTATACAACATGTATTTTTTAGTTATGTTTATGAATAGCTATTTGGTCAGAATATGTGTGTCAGAAAAAGTGTCAGGAAAAATTCGGACGTAGTGGGAAAAAGTAGCTAAGTTAGCACAATGTGTAACCATTGATTTCAGCTCTAAATATGCACATTTTCGAACAAAACATAAGTGTATGTATAACCTGATGTTATAGGACTGTCATCTGAGGAAGAAAATCAATGTTAGTGAAAAATTATATATCTTTTGCTTGTTTGTTACGATCGCTTACTTTTGCTACTGGGAAATTGCTTGTGTTTTTGGCTATTGTGGTAAGCTAATATAACGCTATATTGTGTTTTCGCTGTAAAACACTTGATAAATCGGAAATATTGTCTGGAATCACAAGATGCCTGTCTTTCAATTGCTGTACACTATGTATTTTTCAGAAATGTTTTATGATGAGTATTTAGTTATTTGGCGTTGGTGTCTGTAATTATTCTGTCTGCTTTCGGTGCAATTTCTGATTGTAGCTGCAATGTAAACTATGATTTATACCTGAAATATGCACATTTTTCGAACAAAACATAGATTTATTGAATAACATGTTATAAGACTGTCATCTGATGAAGTTGTTTGTTGCTTAGTTTGGTTGGTTCTTGGTTAGTTAGGTTGGCTTTGTGCATGCTACCTGTGCTGTGAAAAATGTCTGTCCTTTTTTGTATTTGGTGGTGAGCTAACATAAATATACGTGGTGTTTTCGCTGTAAAACATTTAAAAAATCGGACATGTTGGCTGGATTCACAAGATGTGTACCTTTCATATGCTGTATTGGACTTGATAATATGTGAAAGTTAAATATTTTAAAAATATATATTTTAAATTTCGCGCCCTGCACTTGAGCTGGCTGTTGTCATAAGTGTACCGACGTCGGGCTTGCAGCCAGAAGAAGTTAAGGGCTTGTAAGTAAGCATTTCACTGTAAGGTCTACACCTGTTGTATTCGGCGCATGTGACAAATACAATTTGATTTGATTTGAAATCCCTGCAGCAATGTTCCAACATCTAATGGAAAGCCTTCCCAGAAGAGTGGAGGCTGTTATAGCAGCAAAGGGGGGACCAACTCCATATTAAGGCCCATGATTTTGGAATGAGATGTTCTTTCGAGCAGGTGTCGACATACAATATCCATAAAAAGTTTGGACACACATACTCATTCAAGGGTTTTTATTTTTTTACTATTTTCTACATTGTAGAATAACAGTGGAGACATCAAAACTATGAAATAACACATATGGAATCATGTAGTAACCAAAAAAGTTTGATTAGTTTAGTTTGTTCCGCAGTCTTACAGCTTGGGGGTAGAAACTGTTAAGGAGCATTTTGGTCCTTGACTTGGAGCTCCGGTACCGCTTGTCGTGCGGTAGCAGAGAGAACAGTCTATGACTTGGGTGACGGGAGTCTTTGACAATTTTTTTAGTCTTCCTCTGTGACACAGCCTACTATATAGGTCCTGGATGTCAGGAAGCTTGGCCCCATGATAGTTTGTTGGTGATGTGGACAGCAAAGAACTTGAAACTCTCGACCTGCTCCACTTTAGTCCCGTCGATGTTAATGGAGGCCTGTTCGGCCCTCCTTTTCCTATAGTCCATGATCAGCTCCTTTGTCTTGCTGACATTGAGAGAGAGGTTGTTGACCTGGCACCACACTGCCAGGTTTCTGACCTCCCTATAAGCTGTCTCATCGTTGTCGGTGATCAGGCCGACCACCGTTGTGTCGTCAGCAAACTTAATGATGGTGTTGGAGTCGTGCTTGGCCACGCAGTCGTGGGTGAACAGGGAGTACAGGATGGTACTAAGCACGCAATCCTGAAGGGCCGCAGTTTTGAGGATCTGTGTGGCAAATATGTTGCTGCCTACCCTTACCGCCTGGGGGCGGCCCGTCAGGAAGTCCAGGATCCAGTTTCAGTGGGAGGTGTTTAGTCCCAAGGTCCTTAGCTTAGTGAGGAACTTTGTAGGGAATATGGTTTTGAACGCTGAACTGAAGTCAATGAACAGCATCCTCACATAGGTGTTTCTTTTGTCCAGGTTGGAAAGGGCAGTGTGGAGTGCAATTGAGATTGCGTCATCTGCGGATCTGTTGGGGCGGTATGCGATTTGGAGTGTGTCTAGGGTTTCTGGCATGATGGTGTTGATGTGCGCCATGACCAGCCTTTCAAAGCACTTCATGGCTACCGATGTGAGTGCTACGGGGCGGTAATAATTTAGGCAGGTTACCTTCGCCATCTTGGGCACAGGGACTATGGTGGTCTGTTTGAAACATCTAGGTATTACAGACTTGGACAGGGAGAGGTTGAAAATATCAGTGAAGACACTTGCCAGTTGGTACGCGCATGCTTTGAGTACGCGTCCTGGTAATCCATCTGACCCTGCGGCTTTGTGAATGTTGACCTGTTTAAAAAGGTCTTGCTCACATCGGCTACAGAGAGCGTGATCACACAGTCGTCCGGAACAGCTGGTGCTCTCATGCATGCTTCAGTGTTTCTTGCCTCAAAGCGAGCTTAAAAGGCATTTAGCTTGTCTGGTTGGCTCGTGTCACTGGGAAGCTCGCGGCTGGTGTTCCCTTTGTAGTCCATAATAGTTTTCAAGCCCTGCCACATCTGACGAGCGTCAGAGCCGGTGTAGTATGATTCAAGCTAGTCCTGTATTGACGTTTTGCCTGTTTGATGGTTCGTCTGAGTGCATAGCGGGATTTCTTATAAGCTTCCGGATTAGTGTCCCACTCCTTGAAAGTGGAAGCTCTAGCCATTAGCTCGGTGCGGATGTTGCCTGTATTCCATGGCTTCTTGTTGGGAAATGTACGTACAGTTACTGTGGGGATGACATCGTTGATGCACTTATTGATGAAGCCGGTGATTGAGGTGGTATACTCCTCAATGCCATTGATGAATCCCAGAACACAACGTAAACTACTACATTCAGTTAAACAGTGTCATACTGTTGATTAATACAGTAAGTTACTGATAAAATTACAAAAACTGCTGACAGTGTACATATGCATCCTCTCTGTTTATGTATGCCTGTATGTGTTCTTGAATTTCAGACCAGCTGACTGTCCTAGTGCCAGTGGCTGTGGCGGCTGCTCTAGGTGGCTTCCTGGTGAGCCGGTACTTCACTGGGCGTAAGAAAAGCCAGGTCAACACCTGTGTCTGTAAGGACAGTGCCAAGGTGGTGCACAGCTTCGACATAGAAGACATTGGCAGCAAGGCCGTCTACTGCCGCTGCTGGAGGTCCAAGAAGGTGCGCACTTCTTCCTTTATTTGCCTTAAAACTTGGCTGTAGACTCCTATGGTCCCTGGTGCCATAGTTGGATGCCATAGCAGTCTATAGTTATGTCTCAGGGCAAATTATTCACTATCATTATCAACTATAATTTGCTACTTTGGCCGTTTTGCGAAGTATAGTTTGTTATGGGATTTTTAAGGAGATGGCTGGTGAGATTATACATTATGTTATTTACTTCTTTGTGTAAATTTCCCCATTGGGTATCGACGATTTTTCAATCTCCCCACAGTTCCCCTACTGTGACGGTTCCCATACCAAGCACAACGAGATCACTGGGGACAACGTGGGTCCCCTCATCATCAAGAAGAAGGATGCTTAACCAACCTTCCTTTCCCCTCCTCGCCCCTCCTATCAAATCATCATTCAACACCAGTCAGTCACATGCCACATACACCAGAGTCAAACGATCACTTGCCATGTCCATCCAGAGGTCGTACAACCACGCAGAGCAGCACTCCTACTCAAAGCGCCTTCATACAACCCACAGTCAAAACCCCAAAGGAATGTTACATGATATGATTTGTGTCTTAGAAGCTCATGTAATTAATGTTATTGAGCCATTGGTCTTAATGGTCTTAACTACGAGATGAATAATACATGACTGAGAGTGGGGAAGGTGCTACCCTTTATTTCTACATCCTCTGACACAAGAGGGCACTTTAATTTCCCCTCTAAGACTGTCTATTCCAGTGTTCAAAGTACAACCTTTAGGAATATATATTGTTAATGTCCAAAAGAGATACATGTTCTAGTGAATAAGACTGACTTGATGGTGATGTATTTTGGCCCATATATTGTGAATAAAAGTTTTCTTAAAGTGGTCAGACTTGTGTGTCTACTGTCATTCCTTTCCTGAGACGTAGAAGGCCAACATGATGTGGTGCTGATTTTATGTCTCACTGCAAAGCAGTTTATGTGCACCGATGTATGCCATTTTACCCACTGACACAAGGCAATATTTTCTCTAGCCGCTAGGAGCTGCTCTCGCTCAACTAGCAGGCATGAGGATTACGATTTGGCAGCCCCCTCTCCATATTACTGCTGCCTAGGCTGACGGCCACACACACACACTCAGCCTCACACCACAGCTGGCTGTGTGCCAAAACTGCAGGACTCTCGACAAGAGGTGGAGTGGACTATCCTGCTTAGTACCCTGAGAAATACGAGGTTGAGGCTGATGCAGTGCACCTTTAAACGGGCCACAACACCCTCGCCCTTCTCGCCTGATGGCACGTACAGTGTTACGTCTGGCTTCCACCAGCATCACATGACATGTGAAGGAACACACACATAACATACAATAACTCACATGTCAGTCTGATGAATTTCATTCATGCCAGAAAGTGATTCCTTAAACAGTCTCAAAAAGCATTTTCCAATCATTTGTTTTATTTCCAAGATAATTACCCCTGTATTTCAAGACTTTGGCTTTGTCACCTGTCTTTTTGTATGGTTTTGTATAATGTTGTGTGGCACAGAAATTAAATGAGCACAGGAATTTGCTATTGTGGTCAAGGGGTCATTTTTCTGCGGTCTCGTGACCATGACTCCAGTTCGCTTTTTGTGTGACGCCCCCCAAATCTATGAAGTGTGTTTGCATGTTCCACTCTGTGAGTGGCGGGGACGAGGAGGTGGGAATGCGAGACGGGAAAGGCGAAGGACCTGTGCAGCTACCGAATTGGACAAATGGTTTACGGCTTCGTTTTCTTGTGTGATCACTGCAGATAAATCTTGGATATGTCTAATAGTTAACAGTATCTTATTATTTTTTTCCATCTCCCTTTATTTATTCCAATATTCGTGGAAGACACCACGGACAAACCACTGGACACTGGGGCTCCGGTCAGCTCGCATTGCATTGGTAGGTGCACGAATTACGAAAGGATGTGTTAATGTGATATTAATAATATATTGAAGAGAGAGTTATGACCTATTCATACCTTTACAGTACTATCAATTACATCACTCGAACACCTACGTTATCGTTTATTGATGAATTATAGCGTATTTTATGTATCTATTGCGACCGTGTCGTGCGCGCGCGTACCCTGGACTGTCACAGAGTCTAGACAAAAGGTAGCATTCAGAGGTAGATATTGTATATTCTCGAGCCTGGCTCACATCACAACTACAGTAGTCAAATCGAAATGCGCGCTCCAAATTTGACTGGCGCATATGCGCAATAGGCTATTTGTTTGTGGTATTCCATTATTGCATAGATTTGTCCACCTTGGAACTCAGGTGCAACCACACGTAGTCTATCTTAACGTAAATGTAGAAAGCGTCACGTTATTCAAAATATATAGTTTCTTAGTCTCAGATGTAGCCTATATTTTAGACACATTTTACATGCTCACTCAAACATTAAATAGGCTACTATTCACTTAATTACACTTAGGCCTGTGTCTTACAATGTCATTATTTTCTCCTTCACTAAAAATAAAAACCAACCATCGACCAATGCCTCTCTAATAACATCTACTTATTTTCTCCCCCTCTCTGCTTTCTTTGTCTCTTTTTCCCTGTCTCCCTCCATATCTCCTTCCCCCTCTTCTCTTCTCTATCTTCCTCTGTTCATCTCCACAGG
The DNA here is from genome assembly GCF_029448725.1 of Salvelinus fontinalis. Taxonomy (NCBI): domain Eukaryota; kingdom Metazoa; phylum Chordata; class Actinopteri; order Salmoniformes; family Salmonidae; genus Salvelinus; species Salvelinus fontinalis. The sequence goes on from NC_074670.1 coordinate 68,615,736, forward strand.
GTATAAAGGTGGCAGAGAGGATCATGGGAATATAACAGCTGTCAGAGAGTTGGGATTGGCTAACTGACAGCTGGACTGCTGTCACCGCTCTAACCTTGGCATTGCCCTGCCATCTCCCACCCCCACCCAGTATGACAGATACCCTGGACATGTCTGGCCCTTCCTCTCCAGAGCAGCAGAGAGCCAATAGGATCCTCAGTGAGCCTCTAAGACGAAGCCTGAAGCGCTCTCATCCCTGCTCCCTCTCTGAGTATCTCAACAACACTAACAGACTATCCCACCGTCATAGCTCCAGTAGTATGGGTGTCAGGGGCCTCCTCCGTCCCACTGCAGCCCAGCACAGGCCAACCCAGCTCAGGCAGACCAAGCCTCGCCGGGCCCACTCCTCCAACATAGACCTCTGGGACTCCCCCAGTGGTCTTCACCTGGCACATGCTGCAGAGCTGCTGATGAGGGCTGGGGCCTTGACACTGACCCCCACACCCAGGGACCAGGGCCCTCTGGGCGGGCTGGGGGCCGGGGAAGCTAGGGTGGAAGGGGAGGAGATGGAGGGTGGGTCCGGGGCTGAAGGGGACAGCACGGGTTGTGTGACAGACTTCCTCCCACTGCTAGGCTGCTCCTGGTTCCCCTTGAACCCAGGCCTGTTTGCTCTGATGGCAGGGGGAGGGGGGTTCCTGACTAGTGGTGGAGGGTCAATGGGGATAGCTGGCGTTGGGGAGGGTGTGGAGGTGTTGCGAGGCGAGAGCTCGTCCCCTGGCGGCGGGGGGGGAGCTGGGAGAAGGAAGAGGAAGCGATGCGGGGAGTGTGTGCCGTGTCGGCGTACAGGGAACTGTGAAGAGTGCAGCGCCTGCCGCAACCGTAAGACCGGACACCAGATCTGCAAGTACAGGAAGTGTGAGCAGCTGAAGAAGAAGGCAGCCACCGGGTTCGAGGTGAGAGGAAGTGGAGAAACACAAACTATTATTTAGAATGGTCATTAATAGGGCAGTCTGACTTTATCTGAGGTCTGACAACTGCTCTCCAAAAAATATATACCTCTGTAATACCGCTGTAGTTGTACTACACTATATATACAAAAGTATGTGGACACGCCTTCAAATGATTGGATTCAGACATTTCAGCCACACCTGTTGCTGACAGGTGTGATTTTGAAATGAGATGTTCGACGAGCAGGTGTCCACATACGTTTGGTCATGTAGTGTATGTTAATGTGTTACTTTCTGGCGGTGTAGTAGTCTTTATGCATGTGTTTGCGTTTTCATTTAACCACAGTTTTCTGACCCCTTTCATCTCCTTTCATAGAAGATGGTGTTTCCATCAGGAGCAGCATTTCCATGGTTACAATAGGATTCCGTCTATTTGGAATGTGATCATGAACATTGGCACTCTGGACCTGCAAAGAAAGTAAATTCAGCTGGCCTTGTTGGATTGGCTTGGAGAGTACAGAACCTTCGACAATCAGAAGTATGAAGATGAAAACCCAATGAAGAAAAGACAAGTCATACCAATGGATTGAGATATTGTTGAGCCAACATGAAGCACCTCATGAAGCACAGAGTATTGTAAATTAATAGAAAATGTTATTCCTTTTTATATTCCATTTTTGGAACATTTTGTCATCGAAGCTTCTGACCTGGATGCTTCCGTATAAGCCAAACCAAGAAGGACAGACTGGTCATAATATGATGTTTATGTTTGTTTTTCTATTCATGTCACAGTTAATAAAATAATGAGTAGTAGATGTACTTAGGTCATGATTAGTGTCTAGTTCATACATCTCTCCGGTCTGCCTTCTGAATAAAGACAAGGAAACTGCCTGTCTACACTATGTATGTGTTGGGGTGAGTATGTATTTCAAGAGTGTCTCTTTGTGTATTTTAGGGGCTGACTGATCCCTCTCCATTTCCTGTGAGGCTTATGTGTGTGTGTGTGTGTGTGTGTGTGTGTGTGTGTGTGTGTGTGTGTGTGTGTGTGTGTGTGTGTGTGTGTGTGTGTGTGTGTGTGTGTGTGTGTGTGTGTGTGTATGTGTGTGTGTGTGTGTGTGTGTGTGTGTCTTGGGGGGAGGCATGCATGATGGCCTTATCACTACCTTCCAGCCACACACACACACACACATATATGACCAAAAAGTACACATACCAAACACATGCGCACATGACTCACCACACATTCAACACATTCACGCGCACACTCTCTCTCATTCCCATTCACACACACACTCTCTCTCATTCCCATTCACACACACGCTCTCTCTCATTCCCGTTCACACACTGATTCAATTCCAATTTCATTCACAAGCATGTAGTATGCAGACACACACTCATTCTCACACACACACAGTGAAGGCCTCAATAACATGGTGAAAGCAGAGAGAGTCCAGCTCACACAGACCGGGGGGGTGGAGGTTGCCGTGACGATGGCTGATAAGATAGGACCTTAATCTTCCACAGTTCGCTCCGGGGGATGGTGGACAGCGTAACCATGGAAATGGCAAGGCGAGATGTCACGCTATAATTGGGCCATGGTTGCACTTCCTGTGTGCCTTCAGTCAGGGGATCACAGAGAACCAGTGTGTGTGTGTGTCCTACAGAAGTCCTGCCAACTCAGGGTAAAAAGCAGACAGGCACGCTGTTACAGTTTTCCACTGAATAAGAAACATGTCCTATCGTGCATTTCTTTCTCTCGCGGACAAAGGGATTTTATATTCCTGAATCTCCAGATTCCCCTTGTGCCTTTCCAGTAATTTGGAGATTAATCCCCCTTCCCCCGGAAATCTGTGTCACCCGCTGGCCGCGAGGTCTGGAGCCTCCCCAAACGCCTGCAGAGTCTGGCTCTGCTGCCCTGCAAGATGGCAGGAGGGAGAGAGAGAGAGAGGAGAGGGGGAGGGGAGAAAGGAGATGGAGAGACAGCAGGAGATGAAGATAGTAGGGGAAGAGGGAAGAGGCAAATACAAAAAGAGAAAGGGAAGGGGTCGGACAGATACCCAGAGAGATGGAGAGATAGAGATATAGAGGGAGGAGAGGGATAAAGATGGATGCATTGTCGAGAATACAGACTGACCCTGAGTCTGTCCTCTCAAACCACAGTTGGACCTAGCTATGTTAGTCGCTGCAGCCAGCTGCTGCATGGCTCAGTAACGCTACACTGGTTGGATCATACTACAGCAGCTCTAGCAGGGCGTCTTAGAAGAAGAGGTCAACGTTCCTGAATCCTAAAGACACACTTTCATCTGTCCTGGTGGGACATAAGACATGCTTTATTGAGTTGGCAGAGATAGAGTTATGCTGAGTATGTGCATATAGCCACCCTGACATTCATCTACCGTGTGTGTGTGTGTGTGTGTGTGTGTGTGTGTGTGTGTGTGTGTGTGTGTGTGTGTGTGTGTGTGTGTGTGTGTGTGTGTGTGTGTGTGTGTGTGTGTGTGTGTGTGTGTGTGTGTGTGTGTGTGTGTGTGTGTGTGTGTGTGTGTGTGTGTGTGTGTGTGTGTGTGTGTGTGTGTGTGATCCTAGCGCCTGTTTCTGTCGCCATCCGGCCGCCACTCGCTAATCAAGTTACCACTAGCCCCTTTTGATCCTTTGTTAACCAGCTGCTGGGAACTCCACTAGTGAACCAGAGCATGGAGTTCCATGTAAACAACAACCACTGGAGAGCACAGCATGCAACACTACTGCAGCCCTCCTCTCACTGTTTTATTAAGGAGCTTCAGAAAAATGACAGTAACCCATCTTGGATTATTCTAGTTTTCAATTAATTCCACCTACACGTGTGACCTGTGTGTGTGTGTGTGTGTGTGTGTGTGTGTGTGTGTGTGTGTGTGTGTGTGTGTGTGTGTGTGTGTGTGTGTGTGTGTGTGTGTGTGTGTGTGTGTGTGTGTGTGTGTGTGTGTGTGTGTGTGTGTGTGTGTGTGTCTGTGTGTCTGTGTGTGTGTCTGTGTGTGTGTGTGTTTGAAATCTAGATGTAATCCTACCCCAGAGTAGGGTGAATGGTAGGTCTGGTTGTCCTCGACCTCTCTGGTCACCATGGATACCACTCACTACAAATGAAACAACAGAGGGCTCCCTTTCTCTCTCTCTCTCTCTGTCTCTCTCTCTCTCTCTTTCTTAATTCTCTCTCTCTCTTAATTCTCTCTCTCTCTTGCCTAAGCACACACACACCCACACCCACACCCACACCCACACCCACACCCACACCCACCGACACACACATTTCTTCAGCATTTTTATTTAGCTGAATTAGAGACCAACAGTTCAAAGAAATATGTGTTTCGCACAAGCATGTTTCACACACAAAATAGAAATAGCCTCCTCAAACAAATGTAGTTACAGTGCAGATATACAAAACATGATATGACTAGAAAGCCTACGAGGTTAGACTGTTAGATAATGAACACAATTAATAAAGCAAAAGATCAGGTAACTAAAAACATGACAGGATGGTTTGACCTATGGCTCAAACACACCAGGATGGTTTGAGCAATGGCCCAAACATACCAGGATGGTTTGACCTATGGCCCAAACACACCAGGATGGTTTGACCTATAGCCTAAATATACCAGGATAGTTTGACCAATGGCTCAAACACACCAGGATGGTTTGACCAATGGCTCAAACATACCAGGATGGTTTGACCTATGGCCCAAACATACCAGGATGGTTTGACCTATGGCCCAAACATACCAGGATGGTTTGACCAATGGCTCAAACACACCAGGATGGTTTGACCAATGGCCCAAACATACCAGGATGGTTTGACCTATGGCCCAAACATACCAGGATGGTTTGACCAATGGCCCAAACACACCAGGATGGTTTGACCTATAGCCCAAACATACCAGGATGGTTTGACCTATGGCCCAAACATACCAGGATGGTTTGACCTATAGCCCAAACATACCAGGATGGTTTGATCTATGGCCCAAACATACGAGAGACAGCAAAGTGAAAATAAATGATGCATAATTCATGATTACAAACGTAAAGCTAAATCTTTTCCTCCACCCCATGTACAAATCAGATACAAACTTCCATGTAACTATGTAGAAATAGCTCTTGTATTAACCATGTCCAAACCTCTTGTGTATTTAGGTTCAAGGAGAGGTGGAAGTGTATAACTACCACGCAGTCTCCACAAACCTTCAAAGAGGGGGGCAATTCACCAGAGTACCAGTGTCAAGCATTCCTCCCACTCTGCTGTGCATGTCCACCTTTAACTCGGCTAAGTTTGTAGCTCCTATTTCTCTGCACCGTTCCTCAGGTGAGTGTCTGTCCGTAGGTCACTTTTACCTGGTATTCAAATGAGCTCTTCAGGTGGGCAGTACCTCTTCTGTGTGATTGGTTGACCGTGGGTGACCCTGGTGTTACCTAGAGGACCTGGGCACCAGCTTCAGGTGTGAAGGTTTGGTGGGCACAGGGGGCTTGGCGATGGGAGAGGATGTGGCAAACGTTCTCCTGAGCTGGGCCACCCGACCACCAAACGCTGGGCTCTCCTCCTCATGACTGACCACCACTAGATAGATAGAGAGGGAAAGGATTGTAGAAATATCTGTTAAGTCAATGAACTTGAATCAAGTGCAAAGTAGACATGTCATTCCAGAGAAACATGCGCGTGCACAGATGCACACACAAAAACACACTCTCTACATAGTCGGAACTAGAAGCACAAGCATTTTGCTACAATCGCATTAACATCTGCTAACCATGTGTATATGACCCATACATTTTGATTTGATTTGATTCTCTTTCTCTCTCACCTCCTCTGCCGTGTGGGCGGGCCTTCTCTGTGACTGACAGCTGGGGTTGGAGAGACAGGCTGATGTTGCTGTGGTGGGGTCTGTAGCAGAGGCCCCAGTCCTTTAGGTCGTCGGTGCTGTTGCCTGACTCATTGTCGCTGCTGTCCTCCCCGGGGTCCTTTGGGTCGTCCTCAGCGCCGCCTGAGTCCTGGTCCTCCTCAGAGTCCTTAGAGCCATCTGAGTCTACCTGGAAATAGAAGAAGACTGTTGAGCTACTTCCTGTATTGTAGAGATGACATCTTTCTCTCCCTCTTGCCCTCTCTTTCTGTGTCTCATATACATACACATCACACACACACATACACACACTTCGAAATAAACACTTACGCTGAGTTGCATCAGTGTGGTTGATTGTGAGCTGGTTTGGTGGTTCACTCTGTCTGTCAGTAGAGACACAGTATGGAGATCCACCACTAGGTTGTTTATTTCTGCACTCTGTAGTCTGGTGTTGGTACGAAGGGTCTGGAGGAGTTTGGAGGATCTAAATTCATCCACCTCTCCGATCACGCTTACACTCACATCCCCATCTCGACCCAACAGCCAGCGCACGCTCTTACTGTGACCTGAGGAGACAAAGAAACACATAGAATATCACACGGTGTAACTAGCACAGATAATACAACAGCAGGTAACTATTCCTATCCCCATTTTAAATCCATCGTCAGACTTCATTGATGGAGTCTGGTTGTAGTACTCCGTTATAGCCCAGCAGATGGTGGTGTTGTCTTATCAGTGAACAAACACATTACTGAGGTCTGCTCTGCAGTAGCCTAGCTTGATCTATTGTCCAGTCTATTGGCTCTGCACAAACACTGCCTTACTGACACACTAGTCTATGGTCTTCATCTTACAGTAATCACTCAGATCTGACCACAGATCTGTGTTAATTAGCTGGCTAACAATTGGTGGGATACAACCTCTAGTCTCTAGTCACAGCCAGGTCACCATTACAGTAATATGAACACGATACACATGAATTGGCTGCTAGCCTAAAAGTAAAAAAAAAAAAAAAAAACATTTCAATTTATTCATTTCAATTCAGATGAGTGAAGATAAGCCTATGTAATATAGATTCAGATGAGTGAAGATAAGCCTATGTCATATAGATTCAGATGAGTGAAGATAAGCCTATGTAATATAGATTCAGATGAGTGAAGATAAGCCTATGTAATATAGATTCAGATGAGTAAAGATAAGCCTATGTAATATAGATTCAGATGAGTGAAGATAAGCCTATGTAATATAGATTCAGATGAGTGAAGATAAGCTTATGTAATATAGATTCAGATGAGTGAAGATAAGCCTATGTAATATAGATTCAGATGAGTGAAGATAAGCCTATGTAATATAGATTCAGATGAGTGAAGATAAGCCTATGTAATATAGAGCAAAATGGCAACAAAAGGTGTGGAAATGGTCTTGCAGCAAATCATATTGGAAATATGTTAATAATTTTGTAAGTGTACAAGATGGGCCACAGGCCGTGTGTGTGTGTGTGTGTGTGTGTGTGTGTGTGTGTGTGTGTGTGTGTGTGTGTGTGTGTGTGTGTGTGTGTGTGTGTGTGTGTGTGTGTGTGTGTGTGTGTGTGTGTGTGTGTGTGTGTGTGTGTGTGTGTGTGTGTGTGTGTGTGTGTGTGTGTGACATTTAAGAGTTGTACTGTGTTGCCTACGTGCTATCTTATGTAAGGAGAGTCTTTCTGTGCCATGGGGCTGAGAGAGGAGAATAGAGGGCCTGTGAGAAGAATGATGAAGTGTAGTGTTTGTTGCGGCTGGTTTTACGGCTGATTTTGACACCCGGTGTTAAGAGATGAGAGATGACCTGTCCTCTCCTACTGCTACTAAGGTGACTCACACACACACTCACCCAGGTTATACATAGATCACAGATTGGAAAGACAAAGGGGTAACGTGATATTCGGGGTTAAAAGCAACGAGCTACACCAAACACAGGGCTTACTCAATTCTATTCACTGCTATTCAATCTGCCGGGCAAGCAGGCAGGCAGGAATGTGGAATGAATCAATCGCTGCAGCTGTGTTTCTGACGACAAAGCTCTGATATGAGGGCTGGCTAGTACAATATACTGTAGGGGGGGGGGGGGGGGGGGGTCTCATTCTGTATCCTATCAGATAGAGTGGGGGAGGGGATAGGTCTCATTCTGTATCCTATCAGATAGAGTGGGGGAGGGGATAGGTCTCATTCTGTATCCTATCAGATAGAGTGGGGGAGGGGATAGGTCTCATTCTGTATCCTATCAGATAGAGTGGGAGAGGGGATAGGTCTCATTCTATATCCTATCAGATAGAGTGGGGGAGGGGATAGGTCTCATTCTGTATCCTATCAGATAGAGTGGGGGAGGGGATAGGTCTCATTCTGTATCCTATCAGATAGAGTGGGGGAGGGGATAGGTCTCATTCTATATCCTATCAGATAGAGTGGGGGAGGGGATAGGTCTCATTCTGTATTCTATCAGATAGAGTGGGGGAGGGGATAGGTCTCATTCTATATCCTATCAGATAGAGTGGGGGAGGGGATAGGTCTCATTCTATATCCTATCAGATAGAGTGGGAGAGGGGATAGGTCTCATTCTATATCCTATCAGATCGAGTGGGGGAGGGGATAGGTGTCATTCTATATCCTATCAGATAGAGTGGGGGAGGGGATAGGTCTCATTCTATATCCTATCAGATAGAGTGGGGGAGGGGATAAGTCTCACTCTGTATCCTATCAGATAGAGTGGGGGAGGGGATAGGTGTCATTCTGTATCCTATCAGATAGAGTGGGGGAGGGGATAGGTCTCATTCTATATCCTATCAGATAGAGTGGGGGAGGGGATAGGTCTCATTCTGTATCCTATCAGATAGAGTGGGGGAGGGGATAGGTCTCATTCTATATCCTATCAGATAGAGTGGGGGAGGGGATAGGTCTCATTCTGTATTCTATCAGATAGAGTGGGGGAGGGGATAGGTCTCATTCTATATCCTATCAGATAGAGTGGGGGAGGGGATAGGTCTCATTCTATATCCTATCAGATAGAGTGGGAGAGGGGATAGGTCTCATTCTATATCCTATCAGATCGAGTGGGGGAGGGGATAGGTGTCATTCTATATCCTATCAGATAGAGTGGGGGAGGGGATAGGTCTCATTCTATATCCTATCAGATAGAGTGGGGGAGGGGATAAGTCTCACTCTGTATCCTATCAGATAGAGTGGGGGAGGGGATAGGTGTCATTCTGTATCCTATCAGATAGAGTGGGGGAGGGGATAGGTCTCATTCTATATCCTATCAGATAGAGTGGGGGAGGGGATAGGTCTCATTCTGTATCCTATCAGATAGAGTGGGGGAGGGGATAGGTCTCATTCTGTATCCTATCAGATAGAGTGGGGGAGGGGATAGGTCTCATTCTGTATCCTATCAGATAGAGTGGGGGAGGGGATAGGTCTCATTCTATATCCTATCAGATAGAGTGGGGGAGGGGATAGGTCTCATTCTGTATTCTATCAGATAGAGTGGGGGAGGGGATAGGTCTCATTCTATATCCTATCAGATAGAGTGGGGGAGGGGATAGGTCTCATTCTATATCCTATCAGATAGAGTGGGAGAGGGGATAGGTCTCATTCTATATCCTATCAGATCGAGTGGGGGAGGGGATAGGTGTCATTCTATATCCTATCAGATAGAGTGGGGGAGGGGATAGGTCTCATTCTATATCCTATCAGATAGAGTGGGGGAGGGGATAAGTCTCACTCTGTATCCTATCAGATAGAGTGGGGGAGGGGATACGTCTCATTCTGTATCCTATCAGATAGAGTGGTGGGGGGGGGGGATAGGTGTCATTCTGTATCCTATCAGATAGAGTGGGGGAGAGGGCGAGGATACTGGGTATTACATATATACACACTGTTCTATTAGAACCAATGGAAAGGAGAGGTCACATTCTATATCCCATCAGATAGAGAAATGGACAGGGAAAGAGAGGGATGGAATGGGTAAAATAGAGAGATAGAGAGAGAAGGGAATAGAATGGGAAAGAGAGAGACGTGGGTTAGTGAGAGTGGTGGAACTTGGCCTGAGCTGAAGGCCTCTTTCTGCAGAGTGTGGTTTCAGGGTTGTTTTCCCAGAATAGTGGGGTGGGTGCTCAAGTAAGCTCAATTACTCAGTGCCCCTCTCTTTCTCTCTCTCTCTCTCTCTCTCTCTCCGTGCCACTTTCTCTTCTTCTTCTACTTCTTCTCACTCTCTTTTCCCCTCATTCCTCCTATCTCTCTCCCCTCCTGCCTCCACATCTCTCTCATGTCTCCATCGTTCATCCCCCCCTTTCTGTTTCCCCTCTCCCTTTCTATATATGAAGGGTTGTCCTCTCTCCCTGGCCAATATATGTGTGTGTGTGTGTGTGTGCGTGTGTGCGTGTGTGCGTGTGTGCGTGTGTGCGTGTGTGCGTGTGCGTGTGCGTGCGTGCGTGCGTGCGTGCGTGCGTGCGTGCGTGCGTGCGTGCGTGCGTGCGTGTGTGTGTGTGTGTGTGTGTGTGTGTGTGTGTGTGTGTGTGTGTGTGTGTGTGTGTGTGTGTGTGTGAGTGAATGCTGTACCTTTTTTAGACCTGTGTTGTTCCCTGGTTCTCCTCTCTCTCTCGTCCTTCTCCTCCCTCTCTATCCAGCGTCTGACCTGCTCCTCTCTCATCTTCAGGAATAAGATTCTCCTCTGGTCTTCACTCAGGGCCTCCAAAACCTCTGGGTCCACCCACATCTCCTGTAAGATCTGAGCCAGCATACTGGCTGATCCTAGATGAACTCCCTTTCTCTGGTGCTGTTGGGAAATGCTGGTGCCGGCCTGGTTCAACAGAGGGCTTTAAATCCCAACGTCTGGTGGATCTGGTACAGTCTCAATTCCAAAAAGCTGAAGAGTTCTCTTTCAACTTCTTAGATGTTCCCTCCGTTATGTTATATGACTTCTGCTGGGAGGGTGGATGGTCAATGATTCCTTGCTGGTATTCTAGAGCAGGAGAGAGCATATATATGTGATTAAAGCCTTTCTCCTCAGCCTTTCCCTCTTTGGCTGTCCACCAACACAATTGTAGGTGTGTGTGTGTGTGTGTCTGGTTCTGTGTGTGAGTAAATGTGTGTCCACTCCCTCTACTACCCCCCACACAGAGAACTGCCCTACTACTTTCAAACATTCAAAGGTGAACAGAGACCAGAGACCAACCCAGCTGGGTGGCAGAACAACGTTTTATGTAAACAGAGAGAGAATGGCAGAGAGAGACACACGCAGAACCTTAGCTTTATTTCCATTTTTGGATTTAGAGAGAGGGAGGGAGAAAACGAGGGAAAGCTGGCACTGTTTATCATTTTTTAGAGAGAGGGGAAGAGAAACAGAGATAAACAAAGAAACAGAGAGAGAAAAGCGGTGGAAGAGACTTTGCAACGAGGATAGCTATCTCACAGGACCAAAACAGAAGTGGCGGGGAGATAACCAGCTATCTCTCATGACCAAAACAGAAGAGACAGGGAGATAGCCAGCTATCTCTCATGACCAAAACAGAAGAGACAGAGAGATAAGCAGAACTATGTTTCCCCCTCGTAAGGCTCATGGTCACCCTACTTACGCTCAGATGAACACACATACTGTTTTTAGAACATTATCAGCAGGTGAATGAGATAATGTTCAATAGTTCTCCTCTTAGTTCTCCTCAACACAGAGGGCCAGACCAACAACACTACCAACAACCACGTAATTGTACAGTCACAGGACATCAATGGAGAGAAAACAGTTACAACAACACTTTCTATCAGCTAATATATGGAATAGCCCTACTATTTTCAATAGGTAAAGCACTACAGGAATCGAACTCTGGTACAGATTAGACACATTACAGCTATTCTAACATCATTATAACAACATTATAACAACATTGATACACAACATCAAGACATGCACCAGTGTAACTAGAGACTGACAGGAACAGATGCCTGTAACACACTGGCCACGGCAGTAAGACACACAGACACACAAAGCAGGCAGTCTTGAATCTATGCCAGCATGTAAATACATTTAGAGTTTACCATAGTCACTGTTCACATAGAAAGAAAGAACAGGAGCAAAAAAGACAGAATAGAGAGAGAACGAGGATGTGTGTCGCATACTAAGTGAGACGTTTAAAAAATGTTTAGTAGAGTTTTCAAACAGAGCCTGTTTTACTGAAACTGACAGAGAGGGGTTGTGAGAGTCAGATGAACTCAGACAAGAACAAGAAAATAAGAGAGAAACAAAAGCGAGAGAATGTGAGGAAAAGCAAGTAGAGCGGAGAAACCCCTGAGAACCCCCTGAGAACCCCCTGAGAAACCCCTGAGAACCCCCTGAGAAACTCCTGAGAAACCCCTGAGAAACCCCTGAGAAATCACTGAGAAACCCCTGAGAAACCCCTGAGAATCCCAGCATACTTTACTTACTGTGACTGCTCAGCTTGTAGCGTTAGCGACCTCGGTCCGTGTGTGTTACACTGTGACTGACTGTATCTGGGTCACGTGTGTGTGTGTGTGTCTGAGTCTGTATGAGAGCGGTAGAGTAGTCTGTACAGCCTTTATACTGGATATGAGTGGGCTGCAGTGACATCATAAAATTCTCTCTCTCTCTCTCTCTCTCTCTCTCTCTCTCTCTCTCTCTCTCTCTCTCTCTCTCTCTCTCTCTCTCAATTCAATTTAAGGGGCTTTATTGGCATGGGAAACATATGTTTACATTGCCAAAGCAAGGGAAATATATAATAAACAAAAGTGAAATAAACAATACAAAATGAACAGTAAACATTACACTCACAAAAGTTCCAAAAGATTTCAGACATTTCAAATGTCATATTATGTCTATATATGTCTCTCTCTCTCTCTCTCTCTCTCTCTCTCGCCCTCTTTCTCTCCTCCCTCTTTGAGGTGTAAATATCAGGAACTCTTACCGGCAGGAAGAAGTATAATAACTTACTGTTAACAGGTCATTAATAAACATGATTACAATAGTAGTCATCATCAGGTGGCTGAGCCCAGACATGACTGATCAGTATCTGGTAATGAGGCCTTTGTGTTGTAATGTTTGGTTCCTGGTGCCGCCTCATGGCTTAAAGTCAATACACTGTTAAAGCAAAATATGAACACAGTAAGAACATTTACAGTATAAAACAATAACGATGTGCTGTAAATGTATGTTAGTTTGGGGTATTTAGAGCATGTCAATAAATGTTGGGTATGAGTCTTGATGAATAGAAGCAGTAAAAGGAAACAGAATATATTAGCTGTTTGGAGGAATTTCAATCACTTACAGTGCATTTACATTGTAGCCCATAGCAAGCTCAAGGTCCTTTCCCTGTTTTGGTCGAGTCAGGTCAGCTAGGTCAAGGTAGTCTCAGGGAAAACACAGACCTGCAACAACAATATGTTGGAGTTTTTGGGGAAACACCAAACACATTAGTCATAAACCAGCCAGCACAGGTTGGGACTTTTTTCCAGGGCTATCAGATAAAGATATGTAGAAGTGAGTCTTACTGTGCCTAAGGTTGTGATTGAGCACATGAGTATGTGTTTCGACACACCTATTTGTATACACTCGGCCACTCACTACCAAGTAGATTTCCTTGCCTGGAAATGTCTTCCACGTTTTCCTGTAACTGTTTGATTCCTTGTCATTTAAATACAGTAATTATACAGTGATTAAGGATTGTAACGAAATCACATTCACGGAACAAAAAGTTGGTGGGTAAACTCTGATCGCTGGTCGCTGTGAAAAAAATATACTTTCTATCCATTTTTCCACAAAAGCTGTGCAAACTGCTGAGCAAAGAAAAGTGGGTAAAGTATGTTTGCTTGCATTCACCCTTCACTACACCACTTCTAGTATGGTGTGTGGTGTGTTGTGGTGTGTTATGATGTGTGTGGTGTGTGGTGTGTGGTGTGTTATGATGTGTGTGGTGTGTGGTGTGTGGTGTGTGGTGTGTGGTGTGTGGTGTGTGGTGTGGAGTGTTGTGGTGTGTTATGTGGTGAGGTGTGTGGTGTGTGGTGTGTGGTGTGTGGTGTGTGGTGTGGTGTGTGGTGTGTGGTGTAGGTTGTTGTGTGGTGTGTTGTGTGGTGTGGTGTGTGGTGTGTGGTGTGTGGTGTGTGGTGTGGTGTGTGGTGAATTGTGTGGTGTGTGGTGTGTGTGGTGTGGAGTGTTGTGGTGTGGTGTGGTGTGTTGTGGTGTGTGGTGTGTGGTGTGTTGTGTGGTGTGTGGTGTAGTGTGTTGTGTGGTGTGTTGTGTGTGGTGTGGTGTGTGGTGAATTGTGTGGTGTGGTGTATGGTGTGTAGTGTGGTGAATTGTGTGGTGTGTTGTGTGGTGTGGTGTGTAGTGTGGTGAATTGTGTGGTGTGGTGTATGGTGTGTAGTGTGGTGTGTTGTGTGGTGTGTGGTGTGGTGTGTAGTGTGTGGTGTGTGGTGTGGTGTGGTGTGTGGTGTTGTGTGGTGTGTGGTGTGTGGTGTGGTGTGTGGTGAATTGTGTGGTGTGGTGTGGTGTGTGGTGTGTGGTGTTGTGTGGTGTGTGGTGTGTGGTGTGTGGTGTGGTGTGTGGTGAATTGTGTGGTGTGGTGTGTGGTGTGTGGGGAATTGTGTGGTGTGTTGTGTGGTGTGGTGTGTGGTGTGTAGTGTGGTGAATTGTGTGGTGTGTGGTGTGGTGTATGGTGTGTAGTGTGGTGAATTGTGTGGTGTGGTGTGTGGTGTGTAGTGTGGTGAATTGTGTGGTGTGTGGTGTGGTGTGTGGTGTGTAGTGTGGTGAATTGTGTGGTGTGTGGTGTGTGGTGTGTAGTGTGGTGAATTGTGTGGTGTGTTGTGTGGTGTGGTGTGTGGTGTGAAGTGTGGTGAATTGTGTGGTGTGTGGTGTGGTGTGTGGTGTGTAGTGTGGTGAATTGTGTGGTGTGGTGTGTGGTGTGTAGCGTGGTGAATTGTGTGGTGTGTTGTGTGGTGTGGTGTGTGGTGTGAAGTGTGGTGAATTGTGTGGTGTGTGGTGTGGTGTGTGGTGTGTTGTGTGGTGTGTGGTGTGGTGTGGTGTGTAGTGTGTGGTGTGTGGTGTGGTGTGGTGTGTGGTGTTGTGTGGTGTGTGGTGTGTGGTGTGGTGTGTGGTGAATTGTGTGGTGTGGTGTGGTGTGTGGTGTGTGGTGTTGTGTGGTGTGTGGTGTGTGGTGTGTGGTGTGTGGTGTGGTGTGTGGTGAATTGTGTGGTGTGGTGTGTGGTGTGTGGGGAATTGTGTGGTGTGTTGTGTGGTGTGGTGTGTGGTGTGTAGTGTGGTGAATTGTGTGGTGTGTGGTGTGGTGTATGGTGTGTAGTGTGGTGAATTGTGTGGTGTGGTGTGTGGTGTGTAGTGTGGTGAATTGTGTGGTGTGTGGTGTGGTGTGTGGTGTGTAGTGTGGTGAATTGTGTGGTGTGTGGTGTGTAGTGTGGTGAATTGTGTGGTGTGTTGTGTGGTGTGGTGTGTGGTGTGAAGTGTGGTGAATTGTGTGGTGTGTGGTGTGGTGTGTGGTGTGTAGTGTGGTGAATTGTGTGGTGTGGTGTGTGGTGTGTAGCGTGGTGAATTGTTTGGTGTGGTGTGTGGTGTGTTGTGTTCACACTGAACTTCAGATTACTGTACTACTGCAACATACAATGTATTGGGAAAGTATTCAGACCCCTTGACTTTTTCCACATTTTGTTACGTTACAGCCTTATTATAAAATCCATTAAACAAACAATTTTCCTCATCAATCTACACACAATACCCCATAATGATAAAGAGAAAACAGTTTTTTACAGGCAAATGTATTACAAATAAAAAACTGAAATTTTCGATAACTTGATTGGAGTCCACCTTTTGTAAATTCAATTGATTGGACATGATTTGGGAAGGCACACACCTGTCTATATAAAGTCCCACAGTTGACAGTGTATGTCAGAGCAAAAACCAAGCCATGAGGTCGAAGGAATTGTCCGTAGAGCTCAGAGACAGGATTGTGTCAAGGCACAGATCTGTGGAAGGGTACCAAGACAATTCTGCAGCATTGATGGTCCCCAAGAACACAGTGGCCTCCATCATTCTTAAACGGAAGAAGTTTGGAACCACCAAGACTCTTCCTAGAGCTGGCTGCCCGGCCAAACTGAGCAATCGGGGAGGAAGGGCCTTGGTCAGGGAGGTGACCAAGAACCCGATGGTCACTCTGACAGAGCTCCAGAGTTCCTCTGTGGAGACGGCAGAACCTTCCAGAAGGACAACCATCTCTGCAGCACTCCACCAATCAGGCCTTTATAGTAGAGTGTCCAGACAGAAGCCACTCCTCAGTAAAAAGGCACATGACAGCCCGCTTGGAGTTGCCAAAAGGCACCATAAAGCACTCTCAGACCATGAGGAACAAGAATCTCTGGTCTGATCAAACCAAGATTGAACTCTTTGGCCTGAATGCCAAACGTCATGTCTGGAGGAAACCTGTCACCATTCCTATGGTAAAGCATGGTGGTGGCAGCATCATGCTTTGGGGATGTTTTTCAGCTGCATGGACTGGAAGAGTAATCAGGATCGAGGGAAAGATGAACGGAGCAAAGTACAGAGAGATCCTTGATGAAAACCTGCTCCAGGGTGCTCAGGACCTCAGACTGAGGCAAAGGTTCACCTTTCAACAGGACAACGACTCTAAGCACACAGCCAAAACAATGCAGGAGTGGCTTCGGGACAAGTCTCTGAATGTCCTTAGGTAGCCCAGCTAGAGCCTGGACTTGAATCAGATCGAACATCTCTGGAGAGAGCTGAAAATGCCTGTGCAGCATCGCTCCCCATCCAACCTGACAGAGCTTGAGAGGATCTACAGAGAAAAATGTGAGAAACTCCGCAAATACAGGTGTGCCAAGCTTGTAGCGTCATACCCGAGACTTGAGGCTGTAATCGCTGCCAAAGGTGTTTCAACAAAGTACTAAGTTAATGGTCTTAATAATTATGTAAATGTAATATTTCAGATGTTTTTCTATTAAAAAAAAAAAAAGGATAACATTTTTGCTTTGCCATTATGGGGTATTGTTTGCAGATTGATGAAGAAAAATAAACAATTGAATACATTTTAGAAAATGTGTAAAAAGTCTAAGGGGCCGGAACACTTTCTGAATGCTCTGCATACATAGCATCCTCTGCTGGTCAGAATATCTCACTGTAAATGTCAATGGTGGTATAGGAACAGAAAGAAGCGTACAGTACTGCCATGCTGCTACACATGTGGGGAGCGTTTAACCATTAAGCCAATGCATCTGACATCTGATTACAGGTTTCTGTAGGAAATGGAATGATCTGGCAATTGAGCAGATGCAGCATTTTGTCACTTCATCACCCAGTCAGACAGTCAGGTGCAGTCAGGCAGTCAGACCTGAGAGCACTCTTATTGTCAGTAAACCAGATTAGATTTCCCAACATGCATCTGGGCGGCCACCACTAAAGCCCGCCCATTTGATTTAGTGACATCATCAAGGAAATTTCGAGGAGAAACATTTCTCCCACCATAGTGGCTGTAACCATGACAACATGATGTTTAATGCATGATCAAACACACAGGTTGCCTTCCAACTGGCACCCTATTTCCTATATAGTGCACTACTTTTGTCCAGGGGCCCTAGGGATCCATTTGGGATGTAAATTATTATGTGGATTTTAATTAATGGACATTTTCGTAGGGGTTGATACATTTTTTGTTATGGCAAATCAAGTATGAAATTTTAAAGTGGAAATGACTAACTTTAGAAGCTTTTATAAACCTCAGATACCAGTACAGTACAAGTTTACATTTCCTGCTGCGCAACAAAATTATCTGCGACAACAGAGTGATCAAATTATGATAGCAGATCTGCATCTGTGTGCTGAGCTGTCAGGCAGGAATAGAGACTGGGGCTTACTCTGTCTTAATAATAGACAGACAGATATAAACTATTGAAAAGTGGAGAAAGTGCTGGTTTTGTTATTAATAGCCAATATTATAACATTTTGTCCGTCAATGAAACAGAATGAGGACCAAAGCAGGTGTGAAGGTTAGCGTAGGAGCATATTATAGTGTGTCATCTGGGTGTCAATCAGAATGGGTGGGTATCTGTTTTTCAGTAGACATAGGGGACAGTATTGTCCAGCTGATTGTCAGGGTTAAATCATTTGCATATCCAGTATCATGTGGTGAGGTCGGGGATGGGGAGAGTTAAAAGAGGAGTATCTGGGAACTCATGCCTATATCAGTATCCCTGTAGAGCAAGTCATGGCTGACCTATATCAGTATCCCTACAGAGCAAGTCATGTCTGACCTATATCAGTATCCCTGTAGAGCAAGTCATGTCTGACCTATATCAGTATCCCTGTAGAGCAAGTAATGTCTGACCTATATCAGTATGCCTACAGAGAAGTCATGTCTGACCTATATCAGTATCCCTACAGAGAAGTCATGTCTGGCCTATATCAGTATCCCTACAGAGAAGTCATGTCTGACCTATATCAGTATCCCTACAGAGCAAGTGATGTCTGGGCTATATCAGTATTCCTACAGAGAAGTAATGTCTGACCTATATCAGTATCCCTACAGAGAAGTCATGTCTGACCTATATCAGTATCCCTACAGAGAAGTCATGTCTGGCCTATATCAGTATCCCTACAGAGAAGTCATGTCTGACCTATATCAGTATCCCTACAGAGAAAGTGATGTCTGGGCTATATCAGTATTCCTACAGAGAAGTAATGTCTGACCTATATCAGTATCCCTACAGAGAAGTCATGTCTGACCTATATCAGTATCCCTACAGAGAAGTCATGTCTGACCTATATCAGTATCCCTACAGAGAAGTCATGTCTGACTTATATCAGTATCCCTACAAAGAAGTCATGTCTGACCTATATCAGTATCCCTACAGAGAAGTCATGTCTGACCTATATCAGTATCCCTACAAAGAAGTAATGTCTGATCTATATCAGTATCCCTACAGAGAAGTCATGTCTGACCTATATCAGTATGCCTACAGAGAAGTCATGTCTGCCCTATATCAGTATCCCTGTAGAGCAAGTCATGTCTGGGTATGTCTTAAGTAAAGTAAAGGTCCTGACTACACTATCTAAAATACTTTGTTATGACTGCTTATGACAGCTTATGACCTCTGTATGACATCTGTTATGTTCTGCTGATGACAGCAGAAGGAAGGCTTTGGGACCACGGTGTTACCATGGTGACCAGGTTGCGTAGCGGAGGGCAGCTTTTGATGTCCCGGCAGCCCCTCTCCACGGGGTGGGCACAAGCCCCCCCCCCCCCCACCGAGCTGTTCAGCCTGGGCACTCCAGAGGGGCAGCAGCCTGATACACACAAACACACATACAGGCGCATACACACACACCCACACACACACACACCCACGCACGCACACACACACACATTCACTCACACACACACATGGTCAGAAACATACATCTCTTTCTGCCAGCTGGCAATGTCACCAGCATGCTCTCTCTCTGTCTGTCTCTGTCAAAACATGCAAGCACACACACATAACCAGTCCAACTAGCTCTCCCAGTCTCACGTCAGAATTAGGCGTTCATCCATGTTTCTCACATGTCAAAGTTGTTCTAAACGTGTTTAACATTAACTTCTCATTTTTAAGGTTAGGGTTAAGTTCAGGCATTCATTCCGAAATCTTAAGGTTAGGTATTCATTCCAAATAGTTAAGGTAAATGTTAAGGTTTGGTATTGGCTTAAAACAAAAATCTCAAAAACAACTTTCTATCACTGGATTCGAACATTCAACCTTTTGCACCAGAGGCAGACGCAAAACCGAAAACTACTTGAAGGTAACAGCGCTCACTGTTGCCCCTAGTGGCCGGTTTCCACGTCATCTCCCAACGTCCTCACACATGGGTGGACGTTGAATACTGACTTGTATCACGAGTGACCTGGCTGAACCATTCACACAAGCTCAGTGTTTCTCTCTTTTATGTCTCACTGCACATCACTGGCTTTTTCTCTCTCTGTCAATTTTTATGTGAATACCTTCACCATCCTGTATTCATTCTTCCTGTTTCTTGCCCTCTTTTTGCAATATATTTGGGGATAATTATGTTTTTTTATTCAATTTCATTGGCTGCACCATTTGCTCTGTGATGTTGACACAGGTGAAAGTAATTGAGGATCAAATTAAGGAATTTCTCTCTCTCTCTCTCTCTCTCTCTCTCTCTCTCTCTCTATCTCTCTCTCTCTCTCACTCTCTCTCTCTCTCTCTCTCTCTCTCTCTCTCTCTCACTCTCTCTCTCTCTCTGAACCTGAATATTGACTGGTTTTCATTCGGCAGTCCGCTCAAGAGGAAGCTTCTCACTGTAACCAGTGCCTGTAATCTGGTTTAGATTATTAATCAACCTTTTTACAAACACTACAGGAACAAGATCATCCACATGTATTGATCACATTTTTACTAGTACTGTAGAACTTTGTTCTAAAGCTGTATTCGTACCCACTGGATGCAGTGATCTCAATATAGTGGCTATATCCAGAAAAGCCAAGGTTCCCGAAAGCTTTGACTAAAATAGTGTATAAGAGATCACACAAAATATTTTGTATGACTCTTATGTGGATTATGTTACAAATATTTGTTGGTCTAGTGTGATTAATAAGTAGCATCCAGATGCTGCACTTGATGAATTTATGAAATTGCTGAAATTATTGATAAACATGCACCTGTTAAGAAACTGACTGTTAGAACTGTTAAGGCTCCATGGTTTGATGAGGAATTGAAAAACTGTATTGTTGAAAGAGATGGGGTAAAAGAAGTGGCAATAAGTCTGGCTGTGCATCTTGACTGGCTGACCTACTGCAAATTGAGAAATTATGTGACTAAACTCAACAAAAAGAAGAAGAAACTGTATTATGAAGCCGAGATCAATGATACAAAGAATGATCCCAAAACTATTTGATGTTGCCAAATATTTTAATGATTACTTCTCTGGCAAAGTTTTATTTTTTATTTTATTTAACCTTTATTTAAAGTGGGCAAACTTAGGTAGGAAATGCATTAAAAAAACAAATAATGAAAAAATAATTTGCAAGTTGTAAAGTTAGTGTGGGAGAGGTGGGAAAATTATTGTTATTGATCAATAATGACAAACCTCATTGCATTGACAACTAAGATGGAAAGCTACTAAGGATGGTAGCTAACTCTATAGCCAATCCTATCTGTCATATCTTTAATCTGATCCTAGAGAAAAGTCTTTGTCCTCAGGCCTGGAGGGAAGCCAAAGTCATTTCCGCTACCCAAGAGTGGTAATGCAGCGTTTACTGGTTCTAACAGCAAACCTATCAGCTTGCTGCCAGCTCTTAGAAAACTGTTGGGGAAAAAATGGTGTTTGACCAAATACAATGCTATTTCTCTGTGAACAAATGAACAATAGACTTTCAGCATGCTTATAGAGAAGGGCACCCAACATGTACTGCACTGACACAAATGTCTGATGATTGGTTGAAAGAAATTGATCATAAGAATTGTGGGAGCTTTACTGTTAGATTTCAGTGCAGCCTTTGACATTGTTGACCATAACCTGTTGTTGACAAAACTTGTGTTTTATGGCTTTTCAACCTCTGCCATATCATGGACTCAGAGTTGTCTATATAATAAAACTCAGAGGGTTTTCTTTAATGAAAGCCTCTCTAATGTCAAACATGTAAAGTGTGGTGTACCGCAGGGCAGCTCTCTAGGCCCTCTACTCTTTTCTGTTTTTACCAATGACCTGCCACTGCCATTACAGAGCATGTGTGTCCATGTATGCTGCTGATTCAACCATATACGCATCAGCAACCATAGCTAATGAAGTCACTGAAACCATTAACAAAGAGTTGCGGTCTGTTTTGGAATAGGTGGCCAGTAATAAACTGGTCCTTAACATCTCTAAAACTAAGATCAATGCATTTGGTACAAATCCTTCCCTATGTTCTAGACCTCAGCTGAATCTGGTAATAAATGGTGTGGCTGTTGAACAGGTTGAAGAGACTAAATTACTTGTTGTTACCTTAGATTGTAAATGGTCATGGTTAAAACATATAGATTCAATGGTTGTAAAGAGGGAGAAAGGTCTGTCCATAATAAAGAAATGCTCTACTTTTATTACACTACACTCCACAAAGCAAGTCCTGCAGACTCTAGTTTTCTATAGGATTGACGTCAGGGCTTTGTGATGGCCACTCCAATACCTTGACTTTGTTGTCCTTAAGCTATCTTGCCACAACTTTGGAAGTATGCTTGGGGTCATTGTTCATTTGGAAGACCCATTTGCAACCAAGTTTTAACTTCCTGACTGATGTCTTGAGATGTTGCTTCAATATATCCATATAATTTTCCTTCTGCATGATGCCATCTATTTTGTGAAGTGCACCAGTCTCTCCTGCAGCAAAGCACCCCCACAACATGATGCTTCCACCCCGTGCTTCACGGTTGGGATGGTGTTCTTTGGCTTGCAAGCCTCTCCCTTTTTCCTCCAAACATAACAATGGTCATCATGGCCAAACAGTTCTATTTCTGTTTCATCAGACTAGAGGACATTTCTCCAAAAAGTATGATCTTTGTCACCATGTGACCATGTGCAGTTGCAAACCATAGTCTGGCTTTTTATGGCGGTTTTGGAGCAGTTGCTTCTTCCTTGCTGAGCGGCCTTTCAGGTTATGTCGATATAGGACTCGTTTTACTGTGGATATAGATATTTTGTACCTGTTTCCCGCAGCATCTTCATAAGGTCCTTTGCTGTTGTCCTGGGAATGATTTGCACTTTTCGCACCAAAGTACGTTCACCTCTAGGAGACAGAACGCGTCTCCTTCCTGAGCAGTATGATGGCTGCGTGGTCCCATGGTGTTTATACTTGCGTACTATTCTTTGTACAGATGAACGTGGTACCTTCAGGCATTTGGAAATTGCTCCCAAGGATGAACCAGACTTGTGGAGGTCTACACATTTTTTTCTGAGGTCTTGGTTAATTTATTTAGATTTTCCATGATGTCAAGCAAAGAGGCACTGAGTTTGAAGGTCGGCCTTGAAATAAATCCACAGGTACACCTCCAATTGACTCAAATTATGTCAATTAGCCTATCATAAGCTTCTAAAGCTATGACATC
>NC_074670.1:68643652-68748652 GCF_029448725.1 Salvelinus fontinalis
AGCTAAGATCATTTGTTCATTGAACTAAAATCACCTGCTCAAAATGACACAACATAACATCAAAGTATTATCATTTCAAAATGCAATTCACACATTACATCTGAAATGACTGTCTATTCATTTCTTTACAATGATCGAACTATCAATTGATACAATTGCTCAAAATGAAACTGACAAACAATATTCAATGTTTAGCTCTGTCATGCCCTGGCCATAGATAGGCTTTTATTCTCTATTTTGGTTAAGCCAGGGTGTGACTAGGATAGGCATTCTAGTTTCTTTATTTCTATGTTTTCTGTTTCTATGTTTTGGCCGGGTATGGTTCTCAATCAGGGACAGCTGTCTATCGTTGTCTCTGATTGGGAATCATACTTAGGCAGCCTGTTTTTCCACCTTGGTTGTGGGTAGTTGTCTGTGTTAGTGGCCTGTATAGCCCTAGTCAGCTTCACGTTCGTTTTTGGTATTTCTTGTTTTGTTGGCGACATTTATAACTTTAAAAGAAATGTACGCTCACCACGCTGCACCTTGGTTCTGTCATTTCCGTGACGACGTTCATGACCCACCACAAACGGACATAGCAGCGTGGTAAGGAGGACTGGACATGGGAGGAAATGGGAAAGGATCTTGGACGTGGGAGGAGATCCTGGCGGGAAAGGATCGCCTGCCGTGCGAGCAGGTGGAAGCAGGATTACACGGGCCCAGGATTACACAGGGTCGAGGCTGGCACGAAAGACCGAGAGGCCACTCCAAAGAATTTTGGGGGGGAAGCACACGAGGAGATTGGCTGAGTCAGGTTGGAGACCTGAGCCAACTCCTCGTGCTTACCGTAGCGAGCGTGGTACTGGTCAGGCACCGTGTTATGCGGTGGAGCGCACGGCATCTCCAGTGCGCGTTCACAGCCCAGTGCGCTACATTCCAGCTCCCCGCATCGGCCGGGCTAGAGTGGGCATCCAGCCAGGACGGATGGTGCCGGCTCAGCGCATCTGGCCGCCAGTGCGTCTCTACGGCCCATGATATCCTGCGCCGGCTCTGCGAACTGTGTCTCCGGTGCATCTGCACATCCCAGTGCGTCCTGTGCCAGCTTCCCGCCTTTGCCGGGCGAAGGTAACCATCCAGCCAGGACGGGTTGTGCAGGCTCCACGCTCGAGACCTCCAGTGCGCCTCCACGGCCCAGTGTATCCGGTGCCTGCTTCAAGAACCAGGCCTCCAGTATGTCTCCCCAGCCTGGTGAGTCCTATGCCTGCTCCCAGAACCAGGCCTCCTGTATGTCTCCCCAGCCTGGTAAGCCCTGTGGCAGCTCCACGCACCAGGCTGTCCATACGTCTCCTCACTCCAGTGATGATCCATGGCACGAAGCCTCCAGTGATGATCCATGGCACAAAGCCTCCAGTGATGATCCATGGCACGAAGCCTCCAGTGATGATCCATGGCTAGAAGCCTCCAGTGATGATTCATGGCACGAAGCCTCCAGTATTGATCCGCGGTCCAGAGCCTGCAGCAACGGTCTCCAGTCCGGAGCCTCCAGCGACGGTCTCCAGTCCGGAGCCTCCAGCGACGGTCTCCAGTCCGGAGCCTCCAGCGACGGTCTCCAGTCCGGAGCCTCCAACGACGGACTCCAGTCCGGAGCCTCCGGCGACGGCCTCCAGTCCGGAGCCTCCGGCGAGGGTCCCCAGTCCGGGGCCTGCGGCGAGGGTCCCCAGTCCGGGGCCTGCAGCGAGGGTCCCCAGTCCGGTTTAGTGCTTGTATATGTAATAATCTCAACCCACCCAGTTCATATTCATTATATAGATGGGCATGCTTTGTCTTGTCTAGTTCAGCATCCCAGATAAAGCAACATATTTTTTCCTCATATGATCTGAAAAGCTCATCAGCAGGAGTAGGCAACGCCAATAGTAAGTGAGTAAACTGAGATGTTAATCAGTGTAATTATTCCATAAGTAGAAAGGAATTTACCTCTCCATGGTTGCAGGATCTAGTCTATTTTTACCAGTCTTCTATTCAAAGTCATTGTGGAGAGCTCTTCTATATCTTTTTTTATATGAATACCAAGTATTCTTCACCCTATTCAATTCTGTCTCTACCCATCAGTTTTCCTCTCTGATGGATCTCTTATTCAATCCCTCTCTACGATACGTTACATTTTTTAATTGAGCAGACGAGACTTACAGTTATGAGTGCATACATTTTTCATACTGGTCCCCCAAGGGAATCAAACACACAACCTTTACATTGCAAGTGGCATGCTCTACCAACTGAACCAAACGGGGCACCATCGTGTTTTATTTATTACTCTGTTCCTCTTTGGCTGAGGTGTCTGATGGCTATGAGATTTAACTGTAGAGGTTTGCAGCATCACTGAGGAGGTGTACGTCCAGGATCAATACACAGGTTGGAACCGTTTACAAAGGGAAACAGACTAAAGCAGAATCTAATGTGTGGTTGCAGAATGCTGCAAAGTACAGCTGCTCTTGAACATGGCCTTGAGAAGTGCCCATAGAACTAAAGTGAGACACTTTAAAGGGTGTAGCATTGTTATCAATGCTAATTGTTCAGGTGAACGTCAAACAACTTTGAACGTCACACAACTTTGCCTTTCTGAACGAAGCCTCGTTCTGCTTTTTGGCTTGGCGTCACTGATGCAGGTGTTTGGAAGGGAGGGAGGGAGATAGAGTGAGGGATGGCATAGAGGGAGGGATGTGATGTCTACTCCTATGGCAAGGACATTATTGGTACTGGCTACCTCTATATTAGTCAATACTCAACCTCTTGTTGTCAGCCAGTGAAGTAATCCAAGCCTTCTAAGTCATCCTTTCTAGTGTAATATAGATTGACGATGCTTTCATCTTCCAGTAATTGTGTTAAATAATAATATGTCACTTAGATTATGCTTTTCTCCCAAGTGATTTACAGTACAGTGAGTGCATAAATGTTACATATATAATCCATGCGGGAATTGACTCAACGACCTTGGTGTTGCTGGTGCCACAATCTTACTAACTGAACCACACATTACCTGTGCTTTTCTTCTCCTACAAGCTTATTCCCTTGCAGGAAAATGAAAACAACATCTTTTTATGCAGACTAGTATCTTCCCACAACCTTAGCTAATTTGGTTCTGGGTGCCGAGATGGTGTAAGTACCAGCTACCTAAAGCATAGATAAAAGCACCTAAACTTTCCTCAGTGAAACTGTGACCAGTGTTCCTTCCCATGAACTTTGAACCCTCCTGTCTGTCACAGATATTACGCAACACATCCATCTGAGAACAAACATTTAATGACATCCCATGACACCACAGGAGGGGTCAAAAGTAGTTTTAACTCAATTCTCCTCAGTCCTGTCAATTTATGCTGCAGGTAGGCCTCGGTCTGAGTCAATGGGAGATACCGGTGATGCTTTTGAGATAAAATATACTTCCTGTAACATGGTATTTGATAGTGAAATATCTTGTTGTTATACTAAAAGAGAAACCCTACCACTGATTTCTATAAGGGACATCTTTTTTTTCCTTTGGTTACACAACAGCTGCCTGCAACAGATCTATTTTACAGAAACCATATAAAATATCCATGTAGCATATACTGATTTACATAATCTGCCAGTGCATGTGTCATCTCTGTTGATATGCTGACACTGGGATAAAAGTATTTATTTTACCAGGTAAGTTGACTGTGAACACATTCTTTACAGCAACGACCTGGGGAATAGTTACAGGAGAGAGGGGGGGGGGGGGGGGGGAATGAGCCAATTGGAAGCTTGGGATGATTAGGTGGCCATGATGGTATGAGGGCCAGATTGGGAATTTAGCCAGGACACCGGGGTTAGCACCCCTACGATAAGTGCAATGGAATCTTTAGTGACCACAGAGAGTCAGGACACCCGTTTCATGTCCCATCTGGAAAACAGCAACCTACACAGGGCAATGTCCCCAATCGCTACCATGGGGCATTGAGATATTGTTTTGTAGACCAGAGGAAAGAGTGCCTCCTACTGGCCCTCCAACACCACTTCATGCAGCATCTGGTCTCCGATCCAGGGACCAGTCTTGCTAAACTTCAGAGGCAAGCCAGCAGTGTGATGCAGGGTGGTATGCTGCTGGCACTGGTATAACCACTGGGATAAAGGCACTGGGATAAAGACACTGACATAAAATACTGGAATAAAGGTATTGGGATAAAGGCCCTTTTCTTCAGGTAAGCTATAGCCAAATAACTGAAAAATAGTATTTGCATGTAAGCCAAACCTTCTCTTCATCCTGAGTTAGTGGTAAATCGAATCATTACGGATACCAACAGGAACGAGAGACAGACAGTCCCACTCTGCCCGCGCGCCTCAGAACAATTATTGGAGAGAGATGCTCCTCGCGTGCAGCAGTAGTGGAGGAGAGGGACGTGACAGCCCATCCGCTTAGATCGCTCACACACACACACACACACAGCAACACAGACGCCCCCATCCACGCGCAATCGGTCTACTCGTTTCCCGCCGGCTGGACCTCCCGCATGCCTGAGCCAGTGCGTGGAGGCGAGACTAGCCTACTGTACCGCCAGCACCCGTGCGGCGAGGAGTTGCTTGCAGCGCAGACTAGACAGCGTACCAGTCGGGAAGGACCCCGCACGTCGTGGACAAAATAGACCATAGGTCGATATATGTTCCCCCGCGTGGATGGATGGTCAGAGAGAGAAAACAACCCGAACCTGTGGTGCAGAACTGGCTTTTCAGGCTACCTTTGATTCAACGCATTTTATTGGTGAGTGCAATATTGGATGACTGATATTGTTGTGGATTTAATATCATTATTGCTAGGCTATAGATAGATAGATTTTGCATGCACAAATCATTTAATTCAATAAATAACCAAAGCCTATATAGCCTAGCTATCCGATTAATACATCTGGAATCCGATTGAATAGGATCGAAAGGCTTTCTCTCCAAAATCCCTGTCCTTGTACCAGGACACAAATGCATAAAGGAGAGTGGAACGGGGTATATGTTTCCTACTGCCCTTGTAACGGTGGGGGTCTCGGACGCTCTCTGTTTGTCCATAATATCCTATGCAGTGTGTGGGCCACTGGGTTTTGTGGTGGTGGTGGTGGTGGGAGGGGGGGGGTCTCCCCTTAAATGGGCAGGGGGAGAAATAACGCTTTTCCGCTTTTAGGAGGACAAGTGAGTTGATCATCAAAAGCGACCAAGGTCTATTTTGGAGAGGAAAAGAAAAGTACCGGCCTCATTTAACGCGAGCAGTCTCTCAACCATCCTGTTGTCATGGTTACTGCTGAAGGAGGTTGGGAGAATATCACTGCATCTAGGCTGTGCTCTTGCTCTGTGTGTGTGAATGAGATAGTGCGAGTATGTGTAGCCTATGTGAGTAGTCTGTGTTGTGTTTCTGTATTTTTATGCTTTTCGAGGGCACACATTTCGTGAGTGTGGCTTGGAGAAGGTTTTCCCTGTGCTTTGGATCCCGCAAGAGATGGATGGTTTGGAACAGGTGCCTGATAACAGTCCTCTCACCCCTGAACCATGAGCCATTGTTATCTTAATTATAGTATTTACTCGTCTAGTCTAAATCCATTTAATAACGCTTATTGGGACGTCAAGTCTCCTGTCCTGAAAACGTGGGCTCATTTGAATAAACGTTTCTTTTAGAGACATATTGTTAACCGTCTCTCTCGAGGCAAGTGCTTCTCTTCTCGCAAATTAATTCAGCCTGAGAATCGAGGCGTCAGACATCCAGACACCCCTGCACCAGCCAGCCCACAGACATAAGACGCCGCCGAACATGCGTTCTTTCTTTCTTTCTCTCTCTCTCTCTCTCTCTCTCCCTCCCCCCACTCTCTCTCTCATCCTTCTTTTTCCGTATATTTTCTAGGAAAAAAGTGAATAAGCAGCAAATAAAAAAATTGCATTGGTGTTATAAATAAGATTGATGCCAGGGAATGAATTTGATGAAGTCATTGCAAAGCGCTATAATGACACAGTGCAACAAGACGTCGGACTTTGATGCACTAGAAGTGACTTATCGGGGGTGATTTGTGAGATGCTGATTTGCACGGTTCACTGGGCTATAGTGCATAGTAGGGCGGTTAGTATTCGTCTGCGTTAAGAACCAGTGACATGTCGGTGCTGGGGAAGAAAGACTGTCACCCAGCCAGCATAGCCAGTCTACTGCATTGTGTGTGTGTGTGTGTGTGTGTGTGTGTGTGTGTGTGTGTGTGTGTGTGTGTGTGTGTGTGTGTGTGTGTGTGTGTGTGTGTGTGTGTGTGTGTGTGTGTGTTGGCTGCAGTGCAGTGGTGTGCATATAAAGGGTTAGTAGGTCATCTGGTAGATCCAGAATGACTGCAGTATGTGATGTGGTTTTCTTGCTGTGAGAGGGGGGAGAAAGAGGGGGACAAGAAAGACAAACACACACTCATCTTAGCAGTATTTATGTCGAGTAGATAGATTTCAGTGGTAGTTCTCAGTAGTAGTTCTCAGTAGTAGTTCTCAGTTGTAGATCTCAGTAGTAGTCCTCAGTAGCAGTTCTCAGTAGCAGTTCTCAGTAGCAGTTCTCAGTTGTAGTTCTCAGTTGTAGTTCTCAGTAGCAGATCTCAGTAGTAGTTCTCAGTAGTAGTAGTAGTTCTCAGTAGTAGTAGTTCTCAGTAGTAGTTCTCAGTAGTAGTTCTCAGTAGTAGTAGTTCTCAGTAGTAGTTCTCAGTAATAGTTCTCAGTAGCAGTTCTCAGTAGCAGTTCTCAGTAATAGTTCTCAGTAGCAGTTCTCAGTAGCAGTTCTCAGTTGTAGATCTCAGTAGTAGTCCTCAGTAGTAGATTGCAGTAGTAGTTCTCAGTGGCAGATCTCAGTAGTAGTTCTCAGAAGCAGTTCTCAGATGTAGTTCTCAGTAGTAGATTTTAGTAGAAGGTCTCAATAGTAGTTCTCAGTATTAGTTCTCTGTAGCAGTTCTCAGTAGCAGTTCTCAGTAGGAGTTCTCAGTAGGAGTTCTCAGTAGTAGTTTGCAGTAGTAGATCTCTGCAGTAGTTCTCAGCAACAGTTCTCAGTAGTAGTTCTCAGTAGTAGTTCTCAGTAGTAGTTCTCAGTAGCAGTTCTCAGTAATCGTTCTCAGTAGCAGTTCTCAGTAATCGTTCTCAGTAGCAGTTCTCAGTAATCGTTCTCAGTAGCAGTTCTCAGTAATCGTTCTCAGTAGCAGTTCTCAGTAGCAGTTCTCAGTTGTAGTTCTCAGTAGCAGTTCTCAGTAATCGTTCTCAGTAGCAGTTCTCAGTAGCAGTTCTCAGTAGCAGTTCTCAGTAGCAGTTCTCAGGGGTAGTCCTCAGTAGTAGATTGCAGTAGTAGTTCTCAGTAGCAGATCTCAGTAGTAGTTCTCAGAAGCAGTTCTCAGATTGTAACGGCTTTCTTCCAGGGGTGAAGGAGAGGACCAAAGTGCAGCGCGGCTAGTGTTCAACATGTTTAATTAAAGAACAAGTGAAACACTACAAATAACATACAAAATAACAAATGTGAAAAAACCGAGACAGACCTATCTGGTGCAGACAAAACACAGAGACAGGAAACAACCACCCACAATCCCCAACACAAAACAAGCCACCTTTATATGATTCTCAATCAGGGACAACGATTGACAGCTGTCTCTGATTGAGAACCATATTAGGCTGAACACAGAAACAGACGAACTAGACACACAACATATAATTTCCACCCAGCTCACGTCCTGACCAACACTAAACAAGCAAAACACATAAGAACTCTGGTCAGGACGTTACACAGATGTAGTTCTCAGTAGTAGATTTTAGTAGAAGGTCTCAATAGTAGTTCTCTGTAGCAGTTCTCTGTAGCAGTTCTCAGTAGCAGTTCTCAGTAGCAGTTCTCAGTAGCAGTTCTCAGTAGTAGTTCTCAGTAGTAGTTCTCAGTAGTAGTTCTCAGTAGTAGTTTGCAGTAGTAGATCTCTGCAGTAGTTCTCAGCAACAGTTCTCAGCAACAGTTCTCAGTAGTCGTTCTCAGTTGTATTTATTAGTAGTATATCTCAGTAGAAGTTCTCAGTAGCAGTTCTCAGTAGTAGATTTCAGTAGTAGTTCGCAGTGGCAGTTCTCAGTAGTAGTTCTCAGTAATAGTTCTCAGTATCAGTTCTGAGTAGTAAATTTCACTAGTAGTTCAAATTGGCAGTTCTCAGTAGCAGTCCTTTGTAGTAGTTCTCAGTAGTAGTTCTCATTAGTAATTCTCAGTAGCAGTTCTCAGTAGCAGTTCTCAGTTGTAGATCTCAGTAGTAATTCTCAGTAGCAGTTCTCAGTAGCAGTTCTCAGTTGTAGATCTCCGTAGTAGTCCTTAGTTGTAGATCTCAGTAGTAGTTCTCAGTAGTTGAAAGATTAGTGGAATCTATGTGGGTAGCTGGACAGGTAGGATGACTGACAGTGAAGGTGAACAGGTAGTCACGTGTCAGGTGACAGAAGAATGGATGAGACTGAGGCAGGAATTCCTTTAACCATAAAGTGGTATATTTACTGAGTAGTCTGTGCTGCATAACAAAGGAAACAAAATAACACGTATCCAATCAAATTCATAATCACAAAGATCAAATCATAACAATCATTCATTATTAACATAATTAGGGAATTCATGAATCCAGTTAATTAAGAAGTCAATAGTAATCACCTGTGAGTCATTTAGGCTCTTAACTATTTCACATAAATCATGAAATAAATACAAACAGTGAATGGTCATTCAATCTATAATCTCCTTTAGTTTGATATCAAAGTCGATCAGTTAGCAAACAATGACATTTCTCATTTCATCCTTTCAATTGGTCTTCATGTGTACATGGAATTAATTTAATTACATATTAAACATATCGATTGCATAATTGGCCTATGAGGATCTGTATGATCATTTACAATTCACATTACACAATATGTTTGAAGCGTGCGCTCCAAGCCACGCTCCGCGATAACAACTATAAACAATAACTGATAGCCCACACTCCCGCTCGCAACAGATAGTTTAGATGAAAGGTAAGAGTCGGTGGACTTACGTGGATTCATGGACGCACAGAACTTCTGGAGCAGACGGAGTTAAGGAAGAGAAAGCAGCGAGATCAGGCGATGCCGTTTTCCTCCTTTTATGTGGATGAGATCTGTCGGTCATTGCCACCTGACCTAATTAAAGCGCTCTGGCCCAGCTGAGTAAGTGGCCATGAATTAAAGGATTATTCCACCAACTCCATGGGCCTTTTCTACAGCCACCCTGGAAATTTGTTAAATTCCACACTCCTCAGAAAGGCTCATTGCTCCCCGTCCTCCGTCATCTCAGGGAGAGGAATTAGTCGAGCAACTGGCCTAATATATGTTCGGTTCTTTACCTGGATCTCTACTGATCTAACGCGACCATCGATCCCAGGCATGGTCTTATGGATACGTCCCACCGGCCAGGAGGCTCGAGGCAGCTGAGGGTCCACCACCATTACTACTTGGCCAGTTTCCAGGCTGGCCATTTCTCTCCGCCATTTCCCTCTGTGCTGTAGGTTTGGTAGGTAATCCCGAATGAATCGGGCCCAGAAATGGTCAGCCAAGATCTGGCTGTGTCGCCACTGGCGTCTGCCAACGAGGTTGGTATCAGCATACATGGCTTGAGGAAGTGACGCATCTCGGCGTCCCATCAAGAGCATATTCGGTGTAACCGGATCGGGGTCAGCGATATCTGCAGAGAGATATCCCAAGGGTTTGGAGTTCAATATCCCTTCCACCTCTATCAGGACGGTCCGCAAGACAGTTTCAGTGACAGTTTGGTCCCCCAGGACGACTCGTAAGGCCGTCTTTACAGATTTGATCTCTCGCTCCCATGTTCCTCCAAAATGAGGAGCTCCTGGAGGGTTAAATTTGAATAAGATTTGTTGGTCCATCAGCTGATCCTGAAGGCTGGGTTCCATGGCTTGGAAGGCTTCCTCCAACCTGGCTTCTCCTGCCTTGAAGTTTGTGCCTCTGTCAGCCAGGATCTCGTAGGGTTTCCCCCGTCGGGAGATAAACCGCCGTAGGGCCATGAGGAAGGCTTCAGTATCCAAACTCTCCAGTAGGTCCAGGTGGACACACCTAGTCGTCAAACACTTGAATAGAATGCCCCAGCGCTTTTCCACTCGACGACCTAGCTTGATCGTCAAGGGGCCAAAGCAATCTACTCCGGTTGACCAGAAGGGTGGTTTGAGAAGGCGCAAGCGAGCAGGGGGTAAATCTGCCATTTTGGGCACAGTGGCTCCAGCCTGCCATCTCTGACATTCTACGCAGGCGTATTGGTGCTTACGAATGGCTCCTCGTCCTCCAAGTATCCAGTACTTCCGCCTCATCTCCCCATAGACCCTCTCTGGCCCTGGGTGGAGAAGCTTTTCATCATAACTCTTGATGAGGAGCCTGGTAAGAGGGTGTCTGGAGTCAAGGATAATTGGGTGGATAGCATCGGGGTCCAAAACTTCTGCTCGGCGCAGCCTCCATCCTCCTCTGGCAACCACAACACGGGCTGTACTCCCACTACTGCGTGGAACGGAGCGATGCCTGGTGAAGAATCCTGAGCTTGCTGAAGTTCATAACCGGGAGATTCATAACCTTGTGAAGGCAGGCTATGTCAC
This sequence comes from Salvelinus fontinalis, assembly GCF_029448725.1. Classification (NCBI taxonomy): domain Eukaryota; kingdom Metazoa; phylum Chordata; class Actinopteri; order Salmoniformes; family Salmonidae; genus Salvelinus; species Salvelinus fontinalis. Next base: position 68,654,251 of record NC_074670.1, read on the forward strand.
AAAAGTGACCGCTCATGAAGAGGGAAACCCACTCAGCGAATCCTGGTATCTCCCTCACCATGTTATCCAGCAACACGGTGGGAAGTACAGACTTGTCTTCAACTGTTCATTCCAAGCTGCTGGTCAAAGCCTGAATGACTGTCTACTCCCGGGACCAACCTTAGGTCCTTCCTTGCTCGGTGTCCTTCTCCGGTTCCGGCAGCACTCTACAGCCATCAGTGGAGACATCAAAGCCATGTTTCATCAGATTCGTCTCCTGCCTTCCGACACCACACTGCTCCGGTTCATATGGCGAGATATGGAACGAGACGCAGAGCCCACCATCTATGAATGGCAAGTACTCCCATTTGGCACCACCTGCAGTCCTTGCTGTGCCATATACGCTCTGCAGAGACACGCACGGGAGCACCCAGACAGTGACCCAGAAGTATGGGATTCAGTGGAAAATGCCTTCTATGTGGATAACTGCTTACAGAGCATCCCATCCACGGCTGAAGCGAAAGCACTCCTCGATAAAGTACGGAATCTCCTGTCCAAAGGGGGATTTGAGGTCCGACAGTGGGCGAGTAACAGAGCGGAGGTTATCCAGCACCTCCCGCCACAAGCTAAGTCCAGTAGCAGTGAACTCTGGCTATCGCAGTCTGGTGCTAACCCACAAGAGCCCACTCTAGGACTGAGATGGAGCTGCATACCAGATACCCTTGGGTACAAGCACCGCTCAGCCCTGAGTACCAAAACCCCCACTCTGCGCACCATCTATCGGACACTGGCCAGTCAATACGATCCCCTTGGGTATATCCTGCCATACACAACCCGGGCCAAAGTCTTAGTCCAGGACCTGTGGCAGACCAAGAGGGACTGGGATGAACCGATCCATCCGGCTCGAAGGACCATTGAAAGATTAGTAGAATCTATGTGGGTAGCTGGACAGGTAGGATGACTGACAGTGAAGGTGAACAGGTGGTCACGTGTCAGGTGACAGAAGAATGGATGAGACTGAGGCAGGAATTCCTTTAACCATAAAGTGGTATATTTACTGAGTAGTCTGTGCTGCATAACAAAGGAAACAAAATAACACGTATCCAATCAAATTCATAATCACAAAGATCAAATCATAACAATCATTCATTATTAACATAATTAGGGAATTCATGAATCCAGTTAATTAAGAAGTCAATAGTAATCACCTGTGAGTCATTTAGGCTCTTAACTATTTCACATAAATCATGAAATAAATACAAACAGTGAATGGTCATTCAATCTATAATCTCCTTTAGTTTGATATCAAAGTCGATCAGTTAGCAAACAATGACATTTCTCATTTCATCCTTTCAATTGGTCTTCATGTGTACATGGAATTAATTTAATTACATATTAAACATATCGATTGCATAATTGGCCTATGAGGATCCGTATGATCATTTACAATTCACGTTACACAATATGTTTGAAGCGTGCGCTCCAAGCCACGCTCCGCGATAACAACTATAAACAATAACTGATAGCCCACACTCCCGCTCGCAACAGATAGTTTAGATGAAAGGTAAGAGTCGGTGGACTTACGTGGATTCATGGACGCACAGAACTTCTGGAGCAGACGGAGTTAAGGAAGAGAAAGCAGCGAGATCAGGCGATGCCGTTTTCCTCCTTTTATGTGGATGAGATCTGTCGGTCATTGCCACCTGACCTAATTAAAGCGCTCTGGCCCAGCTGAGTAAGTGGCCATGAATTAAAGGATTATTCCACCAACTCCATGGGCCTTTTCTACAGTAGTAGATTGCAGTAGTAGTTCTCAGAAGCAGTTCTCAGTAGCAGTTCTCAGTAGTAGTTCTCAGTAGTAGATTGCAATAGTAGTTCTCAGAAGCAGTTCTCAGTAGCAGTTCTCAGTAGCAGTTCTCAGTAGTAGTTCTCAGTAGTAGTTCTCAGTAGTAGTTCTCAGTAGTAGTTTGCAGTAGTAGTTCTCAGCAACAGTTCTCAGCAGTTGTTCTCAGTAGTCGTTCTCAGTAGTAGATTTCAGTAGTAGTTTTCTGTGGCGGTTCTCAGTGGTAGTTCTCAATAGCAGTTCTCAGTAGTAGTACTCAGTAGTACATTTCAGTAGTTGTTCTCAGTAGTAGATTTCAGCAGTCGTTCTCAGTAGTAGATTTCAGTAGTAGTTCTCCGTGGCGGTTCTCAGTGGTAGATCTCAACAGCACTTCTCAGTAGCAGTTCTCAGAAGTAGATTTCAGTTTTAGTTCTCAGTAGAAGTTCTCAGTATCGGTTCTCAATAGTAAGTCTCAGTAGCAGTTCTCAGTAGGGGTTCTCAGTAGAAATTTCAGTAGTAGTTCTCAGTAGTATTTCTCAGTAGCAGTTCTTAGTAGTAATTCTCAGTAGAGGAATTCAGTTGTACTTCTCAGGAGTATTTCTCAGTAGTAGTTCTCAGTTGTAGTTCTTAGTAGTATTTCTCAGTAGCAGTTCTCAGTAGGTGTTCTCAGTAGGGGTTCTCAGTAGCAGTTCTCAGTAGTAGTTCTCAATAGTAGTTCTCTGCAGCAGTTCTCAGCAGCAGTTCTCAGTAGTAGTTCTGTGTAGTATTTCTCAGTAGCAGTTCTCAGTAGCAGTTCTCAGTAGAAGTTCTTAGTAGTAGTTCTCAGTAGCAGTTCAATAGCAAGGCTATGCTCACTGAGTCTGTACATAGTCAAAGATTTCCTTAATTTTGAGCCAGTCACAGTGGTCAGGTATTCTGCCATTGTGTACTCTCTGTTTAGGGCCAAATAGCATTCGAGTTTGCTCTGTGTTTTTTGTAAATTCTTTCCAATGTGTCAAGTAATTATCATTTTTTTATCATGATTTGGTTGGGTCTAATTGTGTTTCTTTTCTGGGGCTCTGTGGGGTGTGTTAGTGTTTGTGAACAGAGCCCCAGGACCAGCTTGCCTAGGGGCCTCTTTTCCAGGTTCAGTTGTCTGTAGTTGATGGCTTTGTTGTGGAAGGTGTGGAAAATCGCTTATTTTTAGGTGGTTGTAGAATTGAATGTCTCTTTTCTGGATTTTGATAATTAGCGGGTATCGGCCAATCAAGCTACAGCACGCACACGCACACACACACACACACACACACACACACACACACACACACACAGTGCATAACAATGTGATGTGGGGTATGGGCATTGGGTACAGGTGCACATCTGCCAGCTCCTCAGCAGTGGGACTCTTAGTGCTGCTCTACATAGCTGTCTTCCTGTTTGGACTCTTAGTGCTGCTCTACATAGCTGTCTTCCTGTTTGGACTCTTAGTGCTGCTCTACATAGTTGTCTTCCTGTTTGGACTCTTAGTGCTGCTCTACATAGTTGTCTTCCTGTTTGGACTCTTAGTGCTGCTCTACATAGCTGTCTTCCTGTTTGGACTCTTAGTGCTGCTCTACATAGCTGTCTTCCTGTTTGGACTCTTAGTGCTGCTCTACATAGCTGTCTTCCTGTTTGGACTCTTAGTGCTGCTCTACATAGCTGTCTTCCTGTTTGGACTCTTAGTGCTGCTCTACATAGCTGTCTTCCTGTTTGGACTCTTAGTGCTGCTCTACATAGCTGTCTTCCTGTTTGGACTCTTAGTGCTGCTCTACATAGCTCTCTTCCTGTTTGGACTCTTAGTGCTGCTCTACATAGCTGTCTTCCAGTTTGGACTCTTAGTGCTGCTCTACATAGCTGTCTTCCTGTTTGGACTCTTAGTGCTGCTCTACATAGTTGTCTTCCTGTTTGGACTTTTAGTGCTGCTCTACATAGATGTCTTCCTGTTTGGACTCTTAGTGCTGCTCTACATAGCTGTCTTTCTGTTTGGATTCTTAGTGGTGCTCTACATAGCTGTCTTCCTGTTTGGACTCTTAGTGCTGCTCTACATAGCTGTCTTCCTGTTTGGACTCTTAGTGCTGCTCTACATAGTTGTCTTCCTGTTTGGACTCTTAGTGCTGCTCTACATAGTTGTCTTCCTGTTTGGACTCTTAGTGCTGCTCTACATAGCTGTCTTTCTGTTTGGACTCTTAGTGCTGCTCTACATAGCTGTCTTCCTGTTTGGACTCTTAGTGCTGCTCTACATAGCTGTCTTCCTGTTTGGACTCTTAGTGATGCTCTACATAGCTGTCTTCCTGTTTGGACTCTTAGTGCTGCTCTACATAGCTGTCTTCCTGTTTGGACTCTTAGTGCTGCTCTACATAGCTGTCTTCCTGTTTGGCGAGTCACACTCAACAACACTGTCAACAACATGACTGAGAGCGTAGGTGTGTGTGTGTGTGTGTGTGTGTGTGTGTGTGTGTGTGTGTGTGTGTGTGTGTGTGTGTGTGAGTGTGAGTGTGAGTGTGAGTGTGAGTGTGAGTGTGAGTGTGAGTGTGAGTGTGTGTGTGTGTGTGTGTGAGAGAAAGAGATTACATAAGTGTTTCATTGTATGTAGATGTCTTTCCATCCATGTGTTTGAATCTTTTAGTTGTCTGCATTTGAGTTTGGTGATGTGTGTGATAACATAACACTATCTATATAAATGTGTGTGCCTAGGCATGTCATTCATGTGTATGTCCTTCATGTGGCAATCATGATGTCTTTTAATTTTAGTCTGCTCTTTACTTTAGCCTGGTCCATAGGGTTGGGGAGTTCAGCCTGGTCCGTAGGGTTGGGGGGTTCAGCCTGGTCCGTAGGGTTGGGGGGTTCAGCCTGGTCCGTAGGGTTGGGGGGTTCAGCCTGGTCCGTAGGCTTGTGGGGTTCAGCCTGGTCCGTAGGGTTGGGGGGTTCAGCCTGGTCCGTAGGGTTGGGGGGTTCAGCCTGGTCCGTAGGGTTGGGAGGTTCAGCCTGGTCCATAGGGTTGGGGGGTTCAGCCTGGTCCGTAGGGTTGGGGGGTTCAGCCTGGTCCGTAGGGTTGGGGGGTAAGCCTGGTCCGTAGGGTTGGGGGGTTCAGCCTGGTCCGTAGGGTTGGGAGGTTCAGCCTGGTCCGTAGGGTTGGGAGGTTCAGCCTGGTCCGTAGGGTTGGGAGGTTCAGCCTGGTCCGTAGGGTTGGGGGGTAAGCCTGGTCCGTAGGGTTGGGGGGTTCAGCCTGGTCCGTAGGGTTGGGAGGTTCAGCCTGGTCCGTAGGGTTGGGAGGTTCAGCCTGGTCCGTAGGGTTGGGGGGTTCAGCCTGGTCCGTAGGGTTGGGAGGTTCAGCCTGGTCCGTAGGGTTGGGAGGTTCAGCCTGGTCCGTAGGGTTGGGAGGTTCAGCCTGGTCCGTAGGGTTGGGAGGTTCAGCCTGGTCCTTAGGGTTGGGAGGTTCAGCCTGGTCCGTAGGGTTGGGAGGTTCAGCCTGGTCCGTAGGGTTGGGAGGTTCAGCCTGGTCCTTAGGGTTGGGAGGTTCAGCCTGGTCTATAGGGTTGGAAACATAAATGTAAGAAAATCATCAAATCACAACCGGCTCCAACACGTACCTCAAATCTGCTTACACCTACTAATGTAAAGCCGTAGGTTATCCGCCGGTCTATTAATTAAGGCTAGGGGTCCCGCTAGCGGGACAACATCCAATGAAACTGGAGGGCGCCCAATTCAAATAAATAATCATAAAAATTATGGATATTAAACATTTAGGTACATACAAGTGTCTTATATCGGTTAAAATCTTAAATTCTTGTTAATCTAACTGCACTGTCCGATTTACAGTAGGCTTTACAGCAAAAGCATGCCATGCAATTGTTTGAGGACGGCGCCCTACATATTTTTCCACCGGCACAGGTTTCATAAATTCACAAATAGCGATTAAATATTCACTTACTTTTTGAATGTCTTCCTCTGATTTGTCATCCAAAGGGTCCCAGCTACAACATGTAGTGTCGTTTTGTTAGATAAAATCCTTCTTTATATCCCAAAAAGTCAGTTTAGTCGGCACCATCGATTTGAGTAATCCACTCGTTCAACATGCAGAGAAAGGAATCCAAAAAGCTACCGCTAAACTTTGTTAAAACAAGTCAAAATACGTTTCTATTTAATCCTCAGATACCCTAAAATGTAATTAAACTATAATATTTCATACGGAAAGAAGTATGTTCAATAGGAAAGCGATATTAGCAGATGCGCGCATACACTGATTTCCAAGTCTGAGTTCCTGTACTAAAACTCATTATTCTTTCTTGTTTTGGAAGAAACAAGCCTAAAACCTTGAACAAAGACTACTGACACCCAGTGGAAGCCATCGGAATTGCATACTGGGAGCTATATTTATTTTTTTCCTATACATTCCATTGGAAGAGCATGGGCGCTCAAAAAATATTTTTTAAATCCATTTACTTTTTCTTTGGATTTTCTCCTACTGTGTTATAGTCTCCTACATTATTTTAACATTTCTACAAACTTCAGAGTGTTTTCTTTCCAATGGTACCAATTATATGCATATCCTGGCTTCAGGACCTGAGCAACAGGCAGTTTACTTTGGGCACGTAGGTCAGGCGGAAATTGAGAAAAATAGACCCTAGCCTGAAGAAGTTTTAATGCTGATGAATCAGCAGACAATGTGACGTCTGCACACAGAGACTCCGTCTTTATTAAAAACAATAAATGGGAAGATGGAATGGTGGCTCCTTCAAAATCTATTATAATTTCAGGAAGAGTACTTTGTTCCAAAAGCCTTGTTCTCTGTACAGTAACCAATTGTGTTACCACCAAACAATAACAGGTACACTGACTGCCAAAATAAAAGTCCAAAATCACATTATTACAGTCTAATAATACATTTCCTACATTATCGTATGCTGGTGATACTACCAGCCCAATGAAACACAACCCAGCCCAATGAAGAGTGGGACTCGCTGCCCAATCTCCAGCTGATATTCCAATAAGAACCAGTGCCTGATGTCCAGAAGGTTGCAGGTTTAAAGCCCCGGTGGACCTTCAGCATCTGGACCCCAGAGCAGGGCACTTAACCTGCGTGGTTTGGGATAGCCATTCAGCTGTAAAAAGAGGAGAAATAAAGCAGTGAATGAGTGATGTGAGATGTGATGTGAGATGTGATATGTGCTATGTGATGTGATATGTGATATGTGATATGTGCTATGTGATGTGATATGAGATGTGATGTGATATGTGATATGTCCTATGTGATGTGAGATGTGATGTGATACGTGATGTAATGTGATGTGAGATGTGCTATGTGATGTGAGATGTGAGATTTGATGTGATATGAGATGTGAGATGTGATGTGTGATGTGATGTGATGTGTGATGTGAGATGTAATGTGATGTGAGATGTGATGTGTGATGTGAGATGTAATGTGATGTGAGCTGTGATGTGAGATGTAATGTGATGTACTGTGAGATGTGATGTGAGCTGTGATGTGAGATGTAATGTGATGTAATGTGATGTGAGATGTAATGTGATGTGAGATGTAATGTGATGTGAGATGTAATGTGATGTGAGCTCTGATGTGAGATGTAATGTGATGTAATGTGAGATGTAATGTGATGTGAGCTGTGATGTGAGATGTAATGTGATGTAATGTGATGTGAGATGTAATGTGAGATGTAATGTGATGTGAGCTGTAATGTGATGTGAGATGTGAGATTTAATGTGATGTGATGTGATATGTGATGTGATGAGGGATAGAGGAGCAGCTGTGTGGATTAAAGGCCTGCTGCTCTGGAGAAAATATGACTCTGTAAGAGGGATCCTTTTGACATGGATCTGCAAGGGCTTTAAAATTATCTTCCTTCACTCTCTCTCTCTCTCTCTTTCGCGCTCCTTCTTCTGGCCTCTTTTTCTGCTTCTTCTGAACTCATCTGGTTTAGAGGACATAGTGTTCTAGACACACACATAGACACTCGGGCAAGCATGTACACACCTTCCCACCCACCTACACACACACACACACCCACCCACCTACACACACACCCACCCACCCACACAAGTACAGGGGGGATTCTGTCCAAGGTGACCTCCATATTACAATTAAGGCTAAGAATAATGAAATTAACTGTATCAGACAGCAACCCACCCCTCCCCCCTCTCCCATCCCCCTCCCTTCTGTTTTGCTTTTTCTTCTATTCTCTTCTCTTTTTCACCTGTGCTTCCTTTCAACCCCCTCTGTCTCTCTCTCCAAGACGGTCTGTCCTCCCTGGTTCTGGATCCAGAGCTCACTGCCTCCCCCCTGGCCCCAGACAACTCCCCCCCACAACCAGGCACCATGACCCAGGAGGGGCAGGGACAACGCCAGACTGAACCCCCTACACCCCCAGACATCCAGGGGGTGACCCCAGCCCACCCTTCAGAGGAGTCAGCCACAGACCAAGGGCTGGAGGGGCTGGGTGTGGAGGTGAAGGTGGAGGGGATAGAGAGGACCAATGAGGAGGAAGGGGAGGGAAGTGTTACGGTAGAAGGGGAAGTACACAGAGAAAGAAAATGTGAGGAAAGTGGAAAGGGAGAGGGTGATGAGGTAGTTGAGGGAGTGGAACAAGTGATGCAGGGAGAAGGAGAGGTGCATGAAGAGAGAGAGAGTATGGCAGAGACAAGTGATGAAGAAGATGGGCTGGGGGATGAGAGGATAGATTCAGAGGATGGTCAGACAGATGGAGAACTAGAGAGAGTGGAGGAGGTGGAGAAGGAGGGGGATAACATGAACACAGAGGCCACAGAGGAGGCAGAACCAGCCTGCGAGCCCAGCTGTGAGGAGGAGGAGGAAGGAGAGGAGGAGGAGGAGTTAACACCACCACCTGAGAACCAGGAAGAAGACCAGGACTTACCAGACCCACCGCAGTCTCTGGACATAGTCAGGTCAGTACAACAGACATGAGCAGACCTTGACTAGTGTGGTCATGAGTGAATGTATAGGTCAGATCATTTATAGAACATCCGTCAACAGACTGAGATGAGTATGTTAATGTGGAGGACGAGTGTGTAGTTTAATATGTAGCTGTTTTATAAAAGTTGTATTCTGATGATACTCCATGTTCTCCATACAGGCTGGAGAACGGGATAGAACCTGAGAACGGAATCGAAGGGCATGAAGAGGAGGATGATGAAGAGGATGAAGATGAGGGAGAAGGATGCGGCTTAGTAGAGGTCATCCAGGAACACCTGGACACGTTCAGCTCCACCTTCGAGTGTTCCGTAGAGCTGGCGGACACAGAGGTGGAGGAAGAGGAGGAGGAGGAGGAAGGGGATGGGCGGGGTAACCAGGACAGTTTCAGCTCTGTGTTTGAACGCATCGTGGAGAACGTTGTGGCCATAGAGAGGGAGGAAGAGGAAGATGAGGAAGAGGGGGAGGGCGAGAAGAACACGGTGGACAACAAGGACGGCTTCAGCTCGACGTTTGAGCGTATCGTTGAGTCTGCACTTCTCCGCGGGGGTACATGCTACAGTAGTCTGGACTCTCTGGATGTCCTGTCACTCACAGACGAGACAGACAGCTGCGTCAGCTTCGAGGCTCCGCTCACCCCCCTTATTCAGCAGAGGTCCTTCCTTCAGAGTCCTGAGCCTCTGGAGCTAGAACTAGCCACCGTCATGGAGCAGGAGGGGAGTGAGGCTGGAACCGAGGCCCAGCAAGGAGAGCCTGAGGCTGGGGAGAGTGCTGCAGGGCCTGGGCCTGGACCTGGAGGAAGCCCACTAAGGACCACCATCACCGAGACGAGGTCAGAGTTTGTACTGAGCCAGCCTGGCCGGTGGGACATCCCTAATGGGTTTCATACAGACACCCAGGGGGGAGTGGAGGGCTCTGGAGCCATACCCAACTCAATGAGGTAAGAGAGCAAGGTAGGGGCAAAGCGGTGGGAAAACATGGTGGGTTGAGTGAGTTAAGGTAAGGGTAATGGTAAGGGTAATGGCTACGGTTAGGGTTGAGCCGGGATGTGAACTTGAAGCTAGAGTTAGGGTTGAGCCGGGATGTGAACTTGAAGCTAGGGTTAGAGTTGTGGTTGAGGGTTAGCGTTGTGGTTGTGGCTGGGGTTAGGGTAATTGCTTGGGTTAGGGTTGAGCCAGGGTGTGGACTTGAAGCTAGGGTTAGGGCTAGGGTTAAAGTTAGGGTTATGACTAGGGTTAGGGTTAGGTTGAGTGGGTTAGTGGTTGGTTGTCACAGGTTGTGTCTGGTTGTCTACCATGAAAGCAGGCTTGATTTAGGTGTATCAAAGTGCAGTACTCAGACATCATTCTAGAAGAGTCTCTGGCCTATCCACTACTAAAGCATGTCTCGTGAAGCTACAGTGTAATGTCCTGTAATTAAGCCTCTACTGGTCCCAGTCTCATCCAGCAGGGGGCATGAGTGAGATGACCAGGCAGGCTGAGGTTCATTAGCAGAGGGGTCTAGCTGGGTGTCTCAGGGGATAGTTCTGTTCATACCGTCCTCCTCCCACTGGTTGTGTCTGGCTGGGGTTACAGGTCCAATGCTGCAGGATATGGAGGTCTATTTAGACATTAGAGTTGAGATTATGCGCAGCACACTCAACTTACACAAAATACTTACACAAAATACTATATGTAATCAACTCCCAGAGAAAGCATGCTTGATCTAGTTCATATACAATGCAATACTTGAGTCTGAGTTCATGTCAAAAACCTTTCAATTTGTCAACTAGGTCCATTATCACATAGCTATGTTCTTTCATGTCCTCTAGCTCCACTCAGCCACTAGTGTAGCGTGGTAATGTGAAACACATGGGAACATGAGACCTGGACATAGCTCAGGAGCCATTCTACTATCCCCACAGGACCACAGGCTCTGGGTCTAATGTTTCAAATAGTGTCAGATTGTCAGAGATCACTGCAGTCTGCTGGGATACTGTCTAACTGTTCTGCTGATCACTTGGTGTTCCACTTCTGAATCAGTGCAGGATATCATGGAGCTAAGTGCCTCTTTCTAGAAAGTCTGACAGACATAATTCTAAAGGCTGCTGTTGTGGTGAATTCTAGAACTGATTGCATTAGAGATCATTCTGAATTCCAGGATGGATTCCAGAATGGTGGGAGAGAAAAAATCATACATGCTCAGTGTATTATGAGCCATAGTTCTCATAGAGAGCATCTCTCTGTCTCTCTCTCTCTCTCTCTTTCTCTCTCTATCTTTCTGTCTCTCTCTCTCTCTCTCCCTCTCTGTCTCGCACTCTCTCTGTTTCTGCAGATGTTGTCGTTTAAGCGAGAGCCTGCTTCCTGCCCGCCCGCCCCTAGCTGAATGAGGCATTGTTTTGGCGGTGACATCATCGTCTTTGGCCTTCCTCTGCCCAGTGGGTGCAGAGCAAGCCCCAGTCTGTGTGTTAGAGGGAGGGATTCCCAGTCTGTGTGTTAGAGGAAGAGATTCCCAGTCTGTGTGTTAGAGGGAGAGATTCCCAGTCTGTGTGTTAGAGGGAGGGATTCCCAGACTGTGTGTTAGAGGGAGAGATTCCCAGTCTGTGTGTTAGAGGGAGGGATTCCCAGTCTGTGTGTTAGAGGAAGAGATTCCCAGTCTGTGTGTTAGAGGGAGGGATTCCCAGACTGTGTGTTAGAGGGAGAGATTCCCAGTCTGTGTGTTAGAGGGAGGGATTCCCAGTCTGTGTGTTAGAGGGAGGGATTCCCAGTCTGTGTGTTAGAGGGAGGGATTCCCAGGCTGTGTGTTAGAGGGAGAGATTCCCAGTCTGTGTGTTAGAGGGAGGGATTCCCAGTCTGTGTGTTAGAGGGAGGGATTCCCAGTCTGGGTGTTAGAGGAAGAGATTCCCAGTCTGTGTGTTAGAGGGAGAGATTCCCAGTCTGTGTGTTAGAGGGAGGGATTCCCAGTCTGTGTGTTAGAGGGAGGGATTCCCAGTCTGTGTGTTAGAGGGAGGGATTCCCAGTCTGTGTGTTAGAGGGAGGGATTCCCAGTCTGTGTGTTAGAGGGAGGGATTCCCAGTCTGTTTGTTAGAGGGAGAGATTCCCAGTCTGTGTGTTAGAGGGAGGGATTCCCAGACTGTGTGTTAGAGGGAGAGATTCCCAGTCTGTGTGTTAGAGGGAGGGATTCCCAGTCTGTGTGTTAGAGGAAGAGATTCCCAGTCTGTGTGTTAGAGGGAGGGATTCCCAGACTGTGTGTTAGAGGGAGAGATTCCCAGTCTGTGTGTTAGAGGGAGGGATTCCCAGTCTGTGTGTTAGAGGGAGGGATTCCCAGTCTGTGTGTTAGAGGGAGGGATTCCCAGGCTGTGTGTTAGAGGGAGAGATTCCCAGTCTGTGTGTTAGAGGGAGGGATTCCCAGTCTGTGTGTTAGAGGGAGGGATTCCCAGTCTGGGTGTTAGAGGAAGAGATTCCCAGTCTGTGTGTTAGAGGGAGAGATTCCCAGTCTGTGTGTTAGAGGGAGGGATTCCCAGTCTGTGTGTTAGAGGGAGGGATTCCCAGTCTGTGTGTTAGAGGGAGGGATTCCCAGTCTGTGTGTTAGAGGGAGGGATTCCCAGTCTGTGTGTTAGAGGGAGGGATTCCCAGTCTGTTTGTTAGAGGGAGAGATTCCCAGTCTGTGTGTTAGAGGGAGGGATTCCCAGACTGTGTGTTAGAGGGAGAGATTCCCAGTCTGTGTGTTAGAGGGAGGGATTCCCAGTCTATGTGTTAGACGGAGAGATTCCCAGTCTGTGTTAGAGGGAGAGATTCCCAGACTGTGTGTTAGAGGGAGAGATTCCCAGTCTGTGTGTTAGAGGGAGAGATTCCCAGTCTGTGTGTTAGAGGGAGAGATTCCCAGTCTGTGTGTTAGAGGGAGAGATTCCCAGTCTGTGTGTTAGAGGGAGAGATTCCCAGTCTGTGTGTTAGAGGGAGGGATTCCCAGTCTGTGTGTTAGAGGGAGAGATTCCCAGTCTGTGTGTTAGAGGGAGAGATTCCCAGTCTGTGTGTTAGACGGAGGGATTCCCAGTCTGTGTGTTAGAGGGAGGGATTCCCAGACTGTGTGTTAGAGGGAGAGATTCCCAGTCTGTGTGTTAGAGGGAGAGATTCCCAGTCTGTGTGTTAGAGGGGGGGATTCCCAGTCTGTGTGTTAGAGGAAGAGATTCCCAGTCTGTGTGTTAGAGGGAGAGATTCCCAGACTGTGTGTTAGAGGGAGGGATTCCCAGTCTGTGTGTTAGAGGGAGGGATTCCCAGACTGTGTGTTAGTTGGAGGGATTCCCAGTCTGTGTGTTAGAGGAAGAGATTCCCAGACTGTGTGTTAGTTGGAGGGATTCCCAGACTGTGTGTTAGAGGGAGGGATTCCCAGAATGTGTGTTAGAATGAGGGATTCCCAGACTGTGTGTTAGAGGGAGGGATTCCCAGTCTGTGTGTTAGAGGGAGGGATTCCCAGTCTGTGTGTTAGAGGGAGGGATTCCCATACTGTGTGTTAGAGGGAGGGATTCCCAGTCTGTGTGTTAGAGGGAGGGATTCCCAGACTGTGTGTTAGAGGGAGGGATTCCAGTCTGTGTGTTAGAGGGAGGGATTCCCAGTCTGTGTGTTAGAGGGAGGGATTCCCAGTCTGTGTGTTAGAGGAAGAGATTCCCAGTCTGTGTGTTAGAGGGAGAGATTCCCAGTCTGTGTGTTAGAGGGAGGGATTCCCAGTCTATGTGTTAGACGGAGGGATTCCCAGTCTGTGTGTTAGAGGGAGAGATTCCCAGACTATGTGTTAGAGGGAGAGATTCCCAGTCTGTGTGTTAGAGGGAGGGATTTCCAGACTGTGTGTTAGAGGAAGAGATTCCCAGTCTGTGTGTTAGAGGGAGGGATTCCCAGACTGTGTGTTAGAGGGAGGGATTCCCAGTCTGTGTGTTAGAGGGAGGGATTCCCAGTCTGTGTGTTAGAGGGAGAGATTCCCAGTCTGTGTGTTAGAGGGAGAGATTCCCAGTCTGTGTGTTAGAGGGAGAGATTCCCAGTCTGTGTGTTAGAGGGAGAGATTCCCAGTCTGTGTGTTAGAGGGAGAGATTCCCAGTCTGTGTGTTAGAGGGAGAGATTCCCAGACTGTGTGTTAGAGGGAGAGATTCCCAGTCTGTGTGTTAGAGGGAGAGATTCCCAGTCTGTGTGTTAGAGGGAGAGATTCCCAGTCTGTGTGTTAGAGGGAGGGATTCCCAGACTGTGTGTTAGAGGGAGAGATTCCCAGTCTGTGTGTTAGAGGGAGAGATTCCCAGTCTGTGTGTTAGAGGGGGGGATTCCCAGTCTGTGTGTTAGAGGAAGAGATTCCCAGTCTGTGTGTTAGAGGGAGAGATTCCCAGACTGTGTGTTAGAGGGAGAGATTCCCAGTCTGTGTGTTAGAGGGAGGGATTCCCAGTCTGTGTGTTAGAGGGAGGGATTCCCAGACTGTGTGTTAGTTGGAGGGATTCCCAGTCTGTGTGTTAGAGGGAGGGATTCCCAGACTGTGTGTTAGAGGGAGGGATTCCCAGAATGTGTGTTAGAGGGAGGGATTCCCAGACTGTGTGTTAGAGGGAGGGATTCCCAGTCTGTGTGTTAGAGGGAGGGATTCCCAGTCTGTGTGTTAGAGGGAGGGATTCCCAGACTGTGTGTTAGAGGGAGGGATTCCCAGTCTGTGTGTTAGAGGGAGGGATTCCCAGACTGTGTGTTAGAGGGAGGGATTCCAGTCTGTGTGTTAGAGGGAGGGATTCCCAGTCTGTGTGTTAGAGGGAGGGATTCCCAGTCTGTGTGTTGGAGGAAGAGATTCCCAGTCTGTGTGTTAGAGGGAGAGATTCCCAGTCTGTGTGTTAGAGGGAGAGATTCCCAGTCTATGTGTTAGAGGGAGGGATTCCCAGTCTGTGTGTTAGAGGGAGAGATTCCCAGACTGTGTGTTAGAGGGAGAGATTCCCAGTCTGTGTGTTAGAGGGAGGGATTCCCAGACTGTGTGTTAGAGGGAGGGATTCCCAGTCTGTGTGTTAGAGGGAGGGATTCCCAGTCTGTGTGTTAGAGGGAGGGATTCCCAGTCTGTGTGTTAGAGGGAGGGATTTCCAGACTGTGTGTTAGAGGAAGAGATTCCCAGTATGTGTGTTAGAGGGAGGGATTCCCAGTCTGTGTGTTAGAGGAAGAGATTCCCAGTCTGTGTGTTAGAGGGAGGGATTCCCAGACTGTGTGTTAGAGGGAGGGATTCCCAGACTGTGTGTTAGTTGGAGGGATTCCCAGACTGTGTGTTAGAGGGAGGGATTCCCAGAATGTGTGTTAGAATGAGGGATTCCCAGACTGTGTGTTAGAGGGAGGGATTCCCAGTCTGTGTGTTAGAGGGAGGGATTCCCAGTCTGTGTGTTAGAGGGAGGGATTCCCATACTGTGTGTTAGAGGGAGGGATTCCCAGTCTGTGTGTTAGAGGGAGGGATTCCCAGACTGTGTGTTAGAGGGAGGGATTCCAGTCTGTGTGTTAGAGGGAGGGATTCCCAGTCTGTGTGTTAGAGGGAGGGATTCCCAGTCTGTGTGTTAGAGGAAGAGATTCCCAGTCTGTGTGTTAGAGGGAGAGATTCCCAGTCTGTGTGTTAGAGGGAGGGATTCCCAGTCTATGTGTTAGACGGAGGGATTCCCAGTCTGTGTGTTAGAGGGAGAGATTCCCAGACTATGTGTTAGAGGGAGAGATTCCCAGTCTGTGTGTTAGAGGGAGGGATTTCCAGACTGTGTGTTAGAGGAAGAGATTCCCAGTCTGTGTGTTAGAGGGAGGGATTCCCAGACTGTGTGTTAGAGGGAGGGATTCCCAGTCTGTGTGTTAGAGGGAGGGATTCCCAGTCTGTGTGTTAGAGGGAGAGATTCCCAGTCTGTGTGTTAGAGGGAGAGATTCCCAGTCTGTGTGTTAGAGGGAGAGATTCCCAGTCTGTGTGTTAGAGGGAGAGATTCCCAGTCTGTGTGTTAGAGGGAGAGATTCCCAGTCTGTGTGTTAGAGGGAGAGATTCCCAGACTGTGTGTTAGAGGGAGAGATTCCCAGTCTGTGTGTTAGAGGGAGAGATTCCCAGTCTGTGTGTTAGAGGGAGAGATTCCCAGTCTGTGTGTTAGAGGGAGGGATTCCCAGACTGTGTGTTAGAGGGAGAGATTCCCAGTCTGTGTGTTAGAGGGAGAGATTCCCAGTCTGTGTGTTAGAGGGGGGGATTCCCAGTCTGTGTGTTAGAGGAAGAGATTCCCAGTCTGTGTGTTAGAGGGAGAGATTCCCAGACTGTGTG
The DNA here is from genome assembly GCF_029448725.1 of Salvelinus fontinalis. Taxonomy (NCBI): domain Eukaryota; kingdom Metazoa; phylum Chordata; class Actinopteri; order Salmoniformes; family Salmonidae; genus Salvelinus; species Salvelinus fontinalis. Next base: position 68,670,270 of record NC_074670.1, read on the forward strand.
TTAGAGGGAGAGATTCCCAGTCTGTGTGTTAGAGGGAGGGATTCCCAGTCTGTGTGTTAGAGGGAGGGATTCCCAGACTGTGTGTTAGTTGGAGGGATTCCCAGTCTGTGTGTTAGAGGGAGGGATTCCCAGACTGTGTGTTAGAGGGAGGGATTCCCAGAATGTGTGTTAGAGGGAGGGATTCCCAGACTGTGTGTTAGAGGGAGGGATTCCCAGTCTGTGTGTTAGAGGGAGGGATTCCCAGTCTGTGTGTTAGAGGGAGGGATTCCCAGACTGTGTGTTAGAGGGAGGGATTCCCAGTCTGTGTGTTAGAGGGAGGGATTCCCAGACTGTGTGTTAGAGGGAGGGATTCCAGTCTGTGTGTTAGAGGGAGGGATTCCCAGTCTGTGTGTTAGAGGGAGGGATTCCCAGTCTGTGTGTTGGAGGAAGAGATTCCCAGTCTGTGTGTTAGAGGGAGAGATTCCCAGTCTGTGTGTTAGAGGGAGGGATTCCCAGTCTATGTGTTAGAGGGAGGGATTCCCAGTCTGTGTGTTAGAGGGAGAGATTCCCAGACTGTGTGTTAGAGGGAGAGATTCCCAGTCTGTGTGTTAGAGGGAGGGATTCCCAGACTGTGTGTTAGAGGGAGGGATTCCCAGTCTGTGTGTTAGAGGGAGGGATTCCCAGTCTGTGTGTTAGAGGGAGGGATTCCCAGTCTGTGTGTTAGAGGGAGGGATTTCCAGACTGTGTGTTAGAGGAAGAGATTCCCAGTATGTGTGTTAGAGGGAGGGATTCCCAGTCTGTGTGTTAGAGGAAGAGATTCCCAGTCTGTGTGTTAGAGGGAGGGATTCCCAGACTGTGTGTTAGAGGGAGGGATTCCCAGTCTGTGTGTTAGAGGGAGGGATTCCCAGTATGTGTGTTAGAGGGAGGGATTCCCAGTCTGTGTGTTAGAGGGAGGGATTCCCAGACTGTGTGTTAGAGGAAGATATTCCCAGTCTGTGTGTTAGAGGGAGGGATTCCCAGTCTGTGTGTTAGAGGGAGGGATTCCCAGTCTGTGTGTTAGAGGGAGGGATTCCCAGACTGTGTGTTAGAGGGAGGGATTCCCAGTCTGTGTGTTAGAGGGAGGGATTCCCAGACTGTGTGTTAGAGGGAGGGATTCCAGTCTGTGTGTTAGAGGGAGGGATTCCCAGTCTGTGTGTTAGAGGGAGGGATTCCCAGTCTGTGTGTTAGAGGAAGAGATTCCCAGTCTGTGTGTTAGAGGGAGAGATTCCCAGTCTGTGTGTTAGAGGGAGGGATTCCCAGTCTATGTGTTAGAGGGAGGGATTCCCAGTCTGTGTGTTAGAGGGAGAGATTCCCAGACTGTGTGTTAGAGGGAGAGATTCCCAGTCTGTGTGTTAGAGGGAGGGATTCCCAGACTGTGTGTTAGAGGGAGGGATTCCCAGTCTGTGTGTTAGAGGGAGGGATTCCCAGTCTGTGTGTTAGAGGGAGGGATTCCAAGTCTGTGTGTTAGAGGGAGGGATTTCCAGACTGTGTGTTAGAGGAAGAGATTCCCAGTATGTGTGTTAGAGGGAGGGATTCCCAGACTGTGTGTTAGAGGAAGAGATTCCCAGTCTGTGTGTTAGAGGGAGGGATTCCCAGACTGTGTGTTAGAGGGAGGGATTCCCAGTCTGTGTGTTAGAGGGAGGGATTCCCAATATGTGTGTTAGAGGCAGGGATTCCCAGTCTGTGTGTTAGAGGGAGGGATTCCCAGACTGTGTGTTAGAGGAAGAGATTCCCAGTCTGTGTGTTAGAGGGAGGGATTCCCAGACTGTGTGTTAGAGGGAGGGATTCCCAGTATGTGTGTTAGAGGGAGGGATTCCCAGTCTGTGTGTTAGAGGGAGAGATTCCCAGTCTGTGTGTTAGAGGGAGAGATTCCCAGACTGTGTGTTAGAGGGAGAGATTCCCAGTCTGTGTGTTAGAGGGAGAGATTCCCAGTCTGTGTGTTAGAGGGAGAGATTCCCAGTCTGTGTGTTAGAGGGAGAGATTCCCAGTCTGTGTGTTAGAGGGAGGGATTCCCATTCTGTGTGTTAGAGGGAGAGATTCCCAGTCTGTGTGTTAGAGGGAGAGATTCCCAGTCTGTGTGTTAGAGGGAGGGATTCCCAGTCTGTGTGTTAGAGGGAGGGATTCCCAGTCTGTGTGTTAGAGGGAGGGATTCCCAGTCTGTGTGTTAGAGGGAGGGATTCCCAGTCTGTGTGTTAGAGGGAGGGATTCCCAGACTGTGTGTTAGTTGGAGGGATTCCCAGTCTGTGTGTTAGAGGGAGGGATTCCCAGACTGTGTGTTAGAGGGAGGGATTCCCAGAATGTGTGTTAGAGGGAGGGATTCCCAGACTGTGTGTTAGAGGGAGGGATTCCCAGTCTGTGTGTTAGAGGGAGGGATTCCCAGTCTGTGTGTTAGAGGGAGGGATTCCCAGACTGTGTGTTAGAGGGAGGGATTCCCAGTCTGTGTGTTAGAGGGAGGGATTCCCAGACTGTGTGTTAGAGGGAGGGATTCCAGTCTGTGTGTTAGAGGGAGGGATTCCCAGTCTGTGTGTTAGAGGAAGAGATTCCCAGTCTGTGTGTTAGAGGGAGAGATTCCCAGTCTGTGTGTTAGAGGGAGGGATTCCCAGTCTATGTGTTAGAGGGAGGGATTCCCAGTCTGTGTGTTAGAGGGAGAGATTCCCAGACTGTGTGTTAGAGGGAGAGATTCCCAGTCTGTGTGTTAGAGGGAGGGATTCCCAGACTGTGTGTTAGAGGGAGGGATTCCCAGTCTGTGTGTTAGAGGGAGGGATTCCCAGTCTGTGTGTTAGAGGGAGGGATTCCCAGTCTGTGTGTTAGAGGGAGGGATTTCCAGACTGTGTGTTAGAGGAAGAGATTCCCAGTATGTGTGTTAGAGGGAGGGATTCCCAGACTGTGTGTTAGAGGAAGAGATTCCCAGTCTGTGTGTTAGAGGGAGGGATTCCCAGATTGTGTGTTAGAGGGAGGGATTCCCAGTCTGTGTGTTAGAGGGAGGGATTCCCAGTATGTGTGTTAGAGGGAGGGATTCCCAGTCTGTGTGTTAGAGGGAGGGATTCCCAGACTGTGTGTTAGAGGAGATATTCCCAGTCTGTGTGTTAGAGGGAGGGATTCCCAGTCTGTGTGTTAGAGGGAGGGATTCCCAGTCTGTGTGTTAGAGGGAGAGATTCCCAGTCTGTGTGTTAGAGGGAGGGATTCCCAGTCTGTGTGTTAGAGGGAGGGATTCCCAGTCTGTGTGTTAGAGGGAGGGATTCCCAGTCTGTGTGTTAGAGGGAGGGATTCCCAGTCTGTGTGTTAGAGGGAGGGATTCCCAGTCTGTTTGTTAGAGGGAGGGATTCCCAGTCTGTGTGTTAGAGGGAGGGATTCCCAGTCTGTGTGTTAGAGGGAGAAATTCCCAGTCTGTGTGTTAGAGGGAGAGATTCCCAGACTGTGTGTTAGAGGGAGAGATTCCCAGTCTGTGTGTTAGAGGGAGAGATTCCCAGACTGTGTGTTAGAGGGAGAGATTCCCAGTCTGTGTGTTAGAGGGAGAGATTCCCAGTCTGTGTGTTAGAGGGAGAGATTCCCAGTCTGTGTGTTAGAGGGAGGGATTCCCAGTCTGTGTGTTAGAGGGAGGGATTCCCAGTCTGTGTGTTAGAGGGAGGGATTCCCAGTCTGTGTGTTAGAGGGAGAGATTCCCAGTCTGTGTGTTAGACGGAGGGATTCCCAGTCTGTGTGTTAGAGGGAGGGATTCCCAGACTGTGTGTTAGAGGGAGAGATTCCCAGTCTGTGTGTTAGAGGGAGAGATTCCCAGTCTGTGTGTTAGAGGGGGGGGATTCCCAGTCTGTGTGTTAGAGGAAGAGATTCCCAGTCTGTGTGTTAGAGGGAGAGATTCCCAGACTGTGTGTTAGAGGGAGAGATTCCCAGTCTGTGTGTTAGAGGGAGGGATTCCCAGTCTGTGTGTTAGAGGGAGGGATTCCCAGACTGTGTGTTAGTTGGAGGGATTCCCAGTCTGTGTGTTAGAGGGAGGGATTCCCAGACTGTGTGTTAGAGGGAGGGATTCCCAGAATGTGTGTTAGAGGGAGGGATTCCCAGACTGTGTGTTAGAGGGAGGGATTCCCAGTCTGTGTGTTAGAGGGAGGGATTCCCAGTCTGTGTGTTAGAGGGAGGGATTCCCAGACTGTGTGTTAGAGGGAGGGATTCCCAGTCTGTGTGTTAGAGGGAGGGATTCCCAGACTGTGTGTTAGAGGGAGGGATTCCAGTCTGTGTGTTAGAGGGAGGGATTCCCAGTCTGTGTGTTAGAGGAAGAGATTCCCAGTCTGTGTGTTAGAGGGAGAGATTCCCAGTCTGTGTGTTAGAGGGAGGGATTCCCAGTCTATGTGTTAGAGGGAGGGATTCCCAGTCTGTGTGTTAGAGGGAGAGATTCCCAGACTGTGTGTTAGAGGGAGAGATTCCCAGTCTGTGTGTTAGAGGGAGGGATTCCCAGACTGTGTGTTAGAGGGAGGGATTCCCAGTCTGTGTGTTAGAGGGAGGGATTCCCAGTCTGTGTGTTAGAGGGAGGGATTCCCAGTCTGTGTGTTAGAGGGAGGGATTTCCAGACTGTGTGTTAGAGGAAGAGATTCCCAGTATGTGTGTTAGAGGGAGGGATTCCCAGACTGTGTGTTAGAGGAAGAGATTCCCAGTCTGTGTGTTAGAGGGAGGGATTCCCAGATTGTGTGTTAGAGGGAGGGATTCCCAGTCTGTGTGTTAGAGGGAGGGATTCCCAGTATGTGTGTTAGAGGGAGGGATTCCCAGTCTGTGTGTTAGAGGGAGGGATTCCCAGACTGTGTGTTAGAGGAGATATTCCCAGTCTGTGTGTTAGAGGGAGGGATTCCCAGTCTGTGTGTTAGAGGGAGGGATTCCCAGTCTGTGTGTTAGAGGGAGAGATTCCCAGTCTGTGTGTTAGAGGGAGGGATTCCCAGTCTGTGTGTTAGAGGGAGGGATTCCCAGTCTGTGTGTTAGAGGGAGGGATTCCCAGTCTGTGTGTTAGAGGGAGGGATTCCCAGTCTGTGTGTTAGAGGGAGGGATTCCCAGTCTGTTTGTTAGAGGGAGGGATTCCCAGTCTGTGTGTTAGAGGGAGGGATTCCCAGTCTGTGTGTTAGAGGGAGAAATTCCCAGTCTGTGTGTTAGAGGGAGAGATTCCCAGACTGTGTGTTAGAGGGAGAGATTCCCAGTCTGTGTGTTAGAGGGAGAGATTCCCAGACTGTGTGTTAGAGGGAGAGATTCCCAGTCTGTGTGTTAGAGGGAGAGATTCCCAGTCTGTGTGTTAGAGGGAGAGATTCCCAGTCTGTGTGTTAGAGGGAGGGATTCCCAGTCTGTGTGTTAGAGGGAGGGATTCCCAGTCTGTGTGTTAGAGGGAGGGATTCCCAGTCTGTGTGTTAGAGGGAGAAATTCACAGTCTGTGTGTTAGAGGGAGAGATTCCCAGACTGTGTGTTAGAGGGAGAGATTCCCAGTCTGTGTGTTAGAGGGAGAGATTCCCAGTCTGTGTGTTAGAGGGAGAGATTCCCAGTCTGTGTGTTAGAGGGAGAAATTCCCAGTCTGTGTGTTAGAGGGAGAGATTCCCAGACTGTGTGTTAGAGGGAGAGATTCCCAGTCTGTGTGTTAGAGGGAGGGATTCCCAGTCTGTGTGTTAGAGGGAGGGATTCCCAGTCTGTGTGTTAGACGGAGAGATTCCCAGTCTGTGTGTTAGAGGGAGGGATTCCCAGTCTGTGTGTTAGAGGGAGGGATTCCCAGTCTGTGTGTTAGAGGGAGGGATTCCCAGTCTGTTTGTTAGAGGGAGGGATTCCCAGTCTGTGTGTTAGAGGGAGGGATTCCCAGTCTGTGTGTTAGAGGGAGAGATTCCCAGACTGTGTGTTAGAGGGAGAGATTCCCAGTCTGTGTGTTAGAGGGAGAGATTCCCAGTCTGTGTGTTAGAGGGAGAGATTCCCAGTCTGTGTGTTAGAGGGAGAGATTCCCAGTCTGTGTGTTAGAGGGATAGATTCCCAGTCTGTGTGTTAGAGGGAGGGATTCCCAGTCTGTGTGTTAGAGGGAGAGATTCCCAGTCTGTTTGTTAGAGGGAGAGATTCCCAGTCTGTGTGTTAGACGGAGGGATTCCCAGTCTGTGTGTTAGAGGGAGGGATTCCCAGACTGTGTGTTAGAGGGAGAGATTCCCAGTCTGTGTGTTAGAGGGAGAGATTCCCAGTCTGTGTGTTAGAGGGGGGGATTCCCAGTCTGTGTGTTAGAGGAAGAGATTCCCAGTCTGTGTGTTAGAGGGAGAGATTCCCAGACTGTGTGTTAGAGGGAGGGATTCCCAGTCTGTGTGTTAGAGGGAGGGATTCCCAGACTGTGTGTTAGTTGGAGGGATTCCCAGTCTGTGTGTTAGAGGAAGAGATTCCCAGTCTGTGTGTTAGAGGGAGAGATTCCCAGACTGTGTGTTAGAGGGAGGGATTCCCAGTCTGTGTGTTAGAGGGAGGGATTCCCAGACTGTGTGTTAGTTGGAGGGATTCCCAGACTGTGTGTTAGAGGGAGGGATTCCCAGAATGTGTGTTAGAGGGAGGGATTCCCAGACTGTGTGTTAGAGGGAGGGATTCCCAGTCTGTGTGTTAGAGGGAGGGATTCCCAGTCTGTGTGTTAGAGGGAGGGATTCCCATACTGTGTGTTAGAGGGAGGGATTCCCAGTCTGTGTGTTAGAGGGAGGGATTCCCAGACTGTGTGTTAGAGGGAGAGATTCCAAGTCTGTGTGTTAGAGGGAGAGATTCCCAGTCTGTGTGTTAGAGGGAGAGATTCCCAGTCTGTGTGTTAGAGGGAGAGATTCCCAGTCTGTGTGTTAGAGGGAGGGATTCCCAGTCTGTGTGTTAGAGGGAGAGATTCCCAGTCTGTGTGTTAGAGGGAGAGATTCCCAGTCTGTGTGTTAGACGGAGGGATTCCCAGTCTGTGTGTTAGAGGGAGAGATTCCCAGTCTGTGTGTTAGAGGGCGGGGATTCCCAGTCTGTGTGTTAGAGGAAGAGATTCCCAGTCTGTGTGTTAGAGGGAGAGATTCCCAGACTGTGTGTTAGAGGGAGAGATTCCCAGTCTGTGTGTTAGAGGGAGGGATTCCCAGTCTGTGTGTTAGAGGGAGGGATTCCCAGACTGTGTGTTAGTTGGAGGGATTCCCAGTCTGTGTGTTAGAGGGAGGGATTCCCAGACTGTGTGTTAGATGGAGGGATTCCCAGTCTGTGTGTTAGAGGGAGGGATTCCCAGTCTGTGTGTTAGAGGGAGGGATTCCCATACTGTGTGTTAGAGGGAGGGATTCCCAGTCTGTGTGTTAGAGGGAGGGATTCCCAGACTGTGTGTTAGAGGGAGGGATTCCAGTCTGTGTGTTAGAGGGAGGGATTCCCAGTCTGTGTGTTAGAGGGAGGGATTCCCAGTCTGTGTGTTAGAGGAAGAGATTCCCAGTCTGTGTGTTAGAGGGAGAGATTCCCAGTCTGTGTGTTAGAGGGAGGGATTCCCAGTCTATGTGTTAGAGGGAGGGATTCCCAGTCTTTGTGTTAGAGGGAGAGATTCCCAGACTGTGTGTTAGAGGGAGAGATTCCCAGTCTGTGTGTTAGAGGGAGGGATTCCCAGACTGTGTGTTAGAGGGAGGGATTCCCAGTCTGTGTGTTAGAGGGAGGGATTCCCAGTCTGTGTGTTAGAGGGAGGGATTCCCAGTCTGTGTGTTAGAGGGAGGGATTTCCAGACTGTGTGTTAGAGGAAGAGATTCCCAGTCTGTGTGTTAGAGGGAGGGATTCCCAGACTGTGTGTTAGAGGGAGGGATTCCCAGTATGTGTGTTAGAGGGAGGGATTCCCAGTCTGTGTGTTAGAGGGAGAGATTCCCAGTCTGTGTGTTAGAGGGAGAGATTCCCAGACTGTGTGTTAGAGGGAGAGATTCCCAGTCTGTGTGTTAGAGGGAGAGATTCCCAGTCTGTGTGTTAGAGGGAGAGATTCCCAGTCTGTGTGTTAGAGGGAGAGATTCCCAGTCTGTGTGTTAGAGGGAGGGATTCCCAGTCTGTGTGTTAGAGGGAGAGATTCCCAGTCTGTGTGTTAGAGGGAGAGATTCCCAGTCTGTGTGTTAGACGGAGGGATTCCCAGTCTGTGTGTTAGAGGGAGGGATTCCCAGACTGTGTGTTAGAGGGAGAGATTCCCAGTCTGTGTGTTAGAGGGAGAGATTCCCAGTCTGTGTGTTAGAGGGAGGGATTCCCAGTCTGTGTGTTTGAGGGAGGGATTCCCAGTCTGTGTGTTAGAGGGAGGGATTCGCAGTCTGTGTGTTAGAGGGAGGGATTCCCAGTCTGTGTGTTAGAGGGAGGGATTCCCAGTCTGTGTGTTAGAGGGACGGATTCCCAGTCTGTGTGTTAGAGGGAGGGATTCCCAGTCTGTTTGTTAGAGGGAGGGATTCCCAGTCTGTGTGTTAGAGGGAGGGATTCCCAGTCTGTGTGTTAGAGGGAGAAATTCCCAGTCTGTGTGTTAGAGGGAGAGATTCCCAGACTGTGTGTTAGAGGGAGAGATTCCCAGTCTGTGTGTTAGAGGGAGAGATTCCCAGTCTGTGTGTTAGAGGGAGAGATTCCCAGTCTGTGTGTTAGAGGGAGAGATTCCCAGTCTGTGTGTTATAGGGAGGGATTCCCAGCCTGTGTGTTAGAGGGAGAGATTCCCAGTCTGTGTGTTAGAGGGAGAGATTCCCAGTCTGTGTGTTAGAGGGAGGGATTCCCAGTCTGTGTGTTAGAGGGAGAGATTCCCAGTCTGTGTGTTAGAGGGTGGGATTCCCAGTCTGTGTGTTAGAGGGAGGGATTCCCAGTCTGTGTGTTAGAGGGAGGGATTCCCAGTCTGTGTGTTAGAGGGAGGGATTCCTAGTCTGTGTGTTAGTGGGAGGGATTCCCAGACTGTGTGTTAGAGGGAGAGATTCCCAGTCTGTGTGTTAGAGGGAGGGATTCCCAGTCTGTGTGTTAGAGGGAGTGATTCCCAGACTGTGTGTTAGAGGGAGAGATTCCCAGTCTGTGTGTTAGAGGGAGAGATTCCCAGTCTGTGTGTTAGAGGGGGGGGTTCCCAGTCTGTGTGTTAGAGGAAGATATTCCCAGTCTGTGTGTTAGAGGGAGGGATTCCTAGTCTGTGTGTTAGTGGGAGGGATTCCCAGACTGTGTGTTAGAGGGAGAGATTCCCAGTCTGTGTGTTAGAGGGAGGGATTCCCAGTCTGTGTGTTAGAGGGAGGGATTCCCAGACTGTGTGTTAGAGGGAGAGATTCCCAGTCTGTGTGTTAGAGGGAGAGATTCCCAGTCTGTGTGTTAGAGGGGGGGGTTCCCAGTCTGTGTGTTAGAGGAAGATATTCCCAGTCTGTGTGTTAGAGGGAGGGATTCCCAGTATGTGTGTTAGAGGGAGGGATTCCCAGACTGTGTGTTAGAGGGAGAGATTCCCAGTTTGTGTGTTAGAGGGAGGGATTCCCAGTCTGTGTGTTAGAGGGAGGGATTCCCAGTCTGTGTGTTAGAGGGAGGGATTCCCAGTCTGTGTGTTAGAGGGAGAGATTCCCAGTCTGTGTGTTAGAGGGAGAGATTCCCAGTCTGTGTGTTAGAGGGAGAGATTCCCAGTCTGTGTGTTAGAGGGAGAGATTCCCAGTCTGTGTGTTAGAGGGAGGGATTCCCAGTCTGTGTGTTAGAGGGAGAGATTCCCAGTCTGTGTGTTAGAGGGAGAGATTCCCAGTCTGTGTGTTAGACGGAGGGATTCCCAGTCTGTGTGTTAGAGGGAGGGATTCCCAGACTGTGTGTTAGAGGGAGAGATTCCCAGTCTGTGTGTTAGAGGGAGAGATTCCCAGTCTGTGTGTTAGAGGGAGGGATTCCCAGTCTGTGTGTTTGAGGGAGGGATTCCCAGTCTGTGTGTTAGAGGGAGGGATTCCCAGTCTGTGTGTTAGAGGGAGGGATTCCCAGTCTGTGTGTTAGAGGGAGGGATTCCCAGTCTGTGTGTTAGAGGGACGGATTCCCAGTCTGTGTGTTAGAGGGAGGGATTCCCAGTCTGTTTGTTAGAGGGAGGGATTCCCAGTCTGTGTGTTAGAGGGAGGGATTCCCAGTCTGTGTGTTAGAGGGAGAAATTCCCAGTCTGTGTGTTAGAGGGAGAGATTCCCAGACTGTGTGTTAGAGGGAGAGATTCCCAGTCTGTGTGTTAGAGGGAGAGATTCCCAGTCTGTGTGTTAGAGGGAGAGATTCCCAGTCTGTGTGTTAGAGGGAGAGATTCCCAGTCTGTGTGTTATAGGGAGGGATTCCCAGCCTGTGTGTTAGAGGGAGAGATTCCCAGTCTGTGTGTTAGAGGGAGAGATTCCCAGTCTGTGTGTTAGAGGGAGGGATTCCCAGTCTGTGTGTTAGAGGGAGAGATTCCCAGTCTGTGTGTTAGAGGGTGGGATTCCCAGTCTGTGTGTTAGAGGGAGGGATTCCCAGTCTGTGTGTTAGAGGGAGGGATTCCCAGTCTGTGTGTTAGAGGGAGGGATTCCTAGTCTGTGTGTTAGTGGGAGGGATTCCCAGACTGTGTGTTAGAGGGAGAGATTCCCAGTCTGTGTGTTAGAGGGAGGGATTCCCAGTCTGTGTGTTAGAGGGAGGGATTCCCAGACTGTGTGTTAGAGGGAGAGATTCCCAGTCTGTGTGTTAGAGGGAGAGATTCCCAGTCTGTGTGTTAGAGGGGGGGGTTCCCAGTCTGTGTGTTAGAGGAAGATATTCCCAGTCTGTGTGTTAGAGGGAGGGATTCCCAGTATGTGTGTTAGAGGGAGGGATTCCCAGTCTTTGTGTTAGAGGGAGAGATTCCCAGACTGTGTGTTAGAGGGAGAGATTCCCAGTCTGTGTGTTAGAGGGAGGGATTCCCAGACTGTGTGTTAGAGGGAGGGATTCCCAGTCTGTGTGTTAGAGGGAGGGATTCCCAGTCTGTGTGTTAGAGGGAGGGATTCCCAGTCTGTGTGTTAGAGGGAGGGATTTCCAGACTGTGTGTTAGAGGAAGAGATTCCCAGTCTGTGTGTTAGAGGGAGGGATTCCCAGACTGTGTGTTAGAGGGAGGGATTCCCAGTATGTGTGTTAGAGGGAGGGATTCCCAGTCTGTGTGTTAGAGGGAGAGATTCCCAGTCTGTGTGTTAGAGGGAGAGATTCCCAGACTGTGTGTTAGAGGGAGAGATTCCCAGTCTGTGTGTTAGAGGGAGAGATTCCCAGTCTGTGTGTTAGAGGGAGAGATTCCCAGTCTGTGTGTTAGAGGGAGAGATTCCCAGTCTGTGTGTTAGAGGGAGGGATTCCCAGTTTGTGTGTTAGAGGGAGAGATTCCCAGTCTGTGTGTTAGAGGGAGAGATTCCCAGTCTGTGTGTTAGACGGAGGGATTCCCAGTCTGTGTGTTAGAGGGAGGGATTCCCAGACTGTGTGTTAGAGGGAGAGATTCCCAGTCTGTGTGTTAGAGGGAGAGATTCCCAGTCTGTGTGTTAGAGGGAGGGATTCCCAGTCTGTGTGTTTGAGGGAGGGATTCCCAGTCTGTGTGTTAGAGGGAGGGATTCCCAGTCTGTGTGTTAGAGGGAGGGATTCCCAGTCTGTGTGTTAGAGGGAGGGATTCCCAGTCTGTGTGTTAGAGGGACGGATTCCCAGTCTGTGTGTTAGAGGGAGGGATTCCCAGTCTGTTTGTTAGAGGGAGGGATTCCCAGTCTGTGTGTTAGAGGGAGGGATTCCCAGTCTGTGTGTTAGAGGGAGAAATTCCCAGTCTGTGTGTTAGAGGGAGAGATTCCCAGACTGTGTGTTAGAGGGAGAGATTCCCAGTCTGTGTGTTAGAGGGAGAGATTCCCAGTCTGTGTGTTAGAGGGAGAGATTCCCAGTCTGTGTGTTAGAGGGAGAGATTCCCAGTCTGTGTGTTATAGGGAGGGATTCCCAGCCTGTGTGTTAGAGGGAGAGATTCCCAGTCTGTGTGTTAGAGGGAGAGATTCCCAGTCTGTGTGTTAGAGGGAGGGATTCCCAGTCTGTGTGTTAGAGGGAGAGATTCCCAGTCTGTGTGTTAGAGGGTGGGATTCCCAGTCTGTGTGTTAGAGGGAGGGATTCCCAGTCTGTGTGTTAGAGGGAGGGATTCCCAGTCTGTGTGTTAGAGGGAGGGATTCCTAGTCTGTGTGTTAGTGGGAGGGATTCCCAGACTGTGTGTTAGAGGGAGAGATTCCCAGTCTGTGTGTTAGAGGGAGGGATTCCCAGTCTGTGTGTTAGAGGGAGGGATTCCCAGACTGTGTGTTAGAGGGAGAGATTCCCAGTCTGTGTGTTAGAGGGAGAGATTCCCAGTCTGTGTGTTAGAGGGGGGGGTTCCCAGTCTGTGTGTTAGAGGAAGATATTCCCAGTCTGTGTGTTAGAGGGAGGGATTCCCAGTATGTGTGTTAGAGGGAGGGATTCCCAGACTGTGTGTTAGAGGGAGAGATTCCCAGTTTGTGTGTTAGAGGGAGGGATTCCCAGTCTGTGTGTTAGAGGGAGGGATTCCCAGTCTGTGTGTTAGAGGGAGGGATTCCCAGTCTGTGTGTTAGAGGGAGAGATTCACAGTCTGTGTGTTAGAGGGAGGGATTCCCAGTCTGTGTGTTAGAGGGAGGGATTCCCAGTCTGTGTGTTAGAGGGAGGGATTCCCAGTCTGTGTGTTAGAGGGAGGGATTCCCAGTCTGTTTGTTAGAGGGAGGGATTCCCAGTCTGTGTGTTAGAGGGAGGGATTCCCAGTCTGTGTGTTAGAGGGAGAAATTCCCAGTCTGTGTGTTAGAGGGAGAGATTCCCAGACTGTGTGTTAGAGGGAGAGATTCCCAGTCTGTGTGTTAGAGGGAGAGATTCCCAGTCTGTGTGTTAGAGGGAGAGATTCCCAGTCTGTGTGTTAGAGGGAGAGATTCCCAGTCTGTGTGTTAGAGGGAGGGATTCCCAGACTGTGTGTTAGAGGGAGGGATTCCCAGAATGTGTGTTAGAGGGAGGGATTCCCAGACTGTGTGTTAGAGGGAGGGATTCCCAGTCTGTGTGTTAGAGGGAGGGATTCCCAGTCTGTGTGTTAGAGGGAGGGATTCCCAGACTGTGTGTTAGAGGGAGGGATTCCCAGTCTGTGTGTTAGAGGGAGTGATTCCCAGACTGTGTGTTAGAGGGAGGGATTCCAGTCTGTGTGTTAGAGGGAGGGATTCCCAGTCTGTGTGTTAGAGGGAGGGATTCCCAGTCTGTGTGTTAGAGGAAGAGATTCCCAGTCTGTGTGTTAGAGGGAGAGATTCCCAGTCTGTGTGTTATAGGGAGGGATTCCCAGTCTATGTGTTAGAGGGAGGGATTCCCAGTCTGTGTGTTAGAGGGAGAGATTCCCAGACTGTGTGTTAGAAGGAGAGATTCCCAGTCTGTGTGTTAGAGGGAGGGATTCCCAGACTGTGTGTTAGAGGGAGGGATTCCCAGTCTGTGTGTTAGAGGGAGGGATTCCCAGTCTGTGTGTTAGAGGGAGGGATTTCCAGACTGTGTGTTAGAGGAAGAGATTCCCAGTCTGTGTGTTAGAGGGAGGGATTCCCAGACTGTGTGTTAGAGGGAGAGATTCCCAGTCTGTGTGTTAGAGGGAGAGATTCCCAGTCTGTGTGTTAGAGGGAGAGATTCCCAGTCTGTGTGTTAGAGGGAGAGATTCCCAGTCTGTGTGTTATAGGGAGGGATTCCCAGCCTGTGTGTTAGAGGGAGAGATTCCCAGTCTGTGTGTTAGAGGGAGAGATTCCCAGTCTGTGTGTTAGAGGGAGGGATTCCCAGTCTGTGTGTTAGAGGGAGAGATTCCCAGTCTGTGTGTTAGAGGGTGGGATTCCCAGTCTGTGTGTTAGAGGGAGGGATTCCCAGTCTGTGTGTTAGAGGGAGGGATTCCCAGTCTGTGTGTTAGAGGGAGGGATTCCTAGTCTGTGTGTTAGTGGGAGGGATTCCCAGACTGTGTGTTAGAGGGAGAGATTCCCAGTCTGTGTGTTAGAGGGAGGGATTCCCAGTCTGTGTGTTAGAGGGAGGGATTCCCAGACTGTGTGTTAGAGGGAGAGATTCCCAGTCTGTGTGTTAGAGGGAGAGATTCCCAGTCTGTGTGTTAGAGGGGGGGGTTCCCAGTCTGTGTGTTAGAGGAAGATATTCCCAGTCTGTGTGTTAGAGGGAGGGATTCCCAGTATGTGTGTTAGAGGGAGGGATTCCCAGTCTTTGTGTTAGAGGGAGAGATTCCCAGACTGTGTGTTAGAGGGAGAGATTCCCAGTCTGTGTGTTAGACGGAGGGATTCCCAGTCTGTGTGTTAGAGGGAGGGATTCCCAGACTGTGTGTTAGAGGGAGAGATTCCCAGTCTGTGTGTTAGAGGGAGAGATTCCCAGTCTGTGTGTTAGAGGGAGGGATTCCCAGTCTGTGTGTTTGAGGGAGGGATTCCCAGTCTGTGTGTTAGAGGGAGGGATTCCCAGTCTGTGTGTTAGAGGGAGGGATTCCCAGTCTGTGTGTTAGAGGGAGGGATTCCCAGTCTGTGTGTTAGAGGGACGGATTCCCAGTCTGTGTGTTAGAGGGAGGGATTCCCAGTCTGTTTGTTAGAGGGAGGGATTCCCAGTCTGTGTGTTAGAGGGAGGGATTCCCAGTCTGTGTGTTAGAGGGAGAAATTCCCAGTCTGTGTGTTAGAGGGAGAGATTCCCAGACTGTGTGTTAGAGGGAGAGATTCCCAGTCTGTGTGTTAGAGGGAGAGATTCCCAGTCTGTGTGTTAGAGGGAGAGATTCCCAGTCTGTGTGTTAGAGGGAGAGATTCCCAGTCTGTGTGTTATAGGGAGGGATTCCCAGCCTGTGTGTTAGAGGGAGAGATTCCCAGTCTGTGTGTTAGAGGGAGAGATTCCCAGTCTGTGTGTTAGAGGGAGGGATTCCCAGTCTGTGTGTTAGAGGGAGAGATTCCCAGTCTGTGTGTTAGAGGGTGGGATTCCCAGTCTGTGTGTTAGAGGGAGGGATTCCCAGTCTGTGTGTTAGAGGGAGGGATTCCCAGTCTGTGTGTTAGAGGGAGGGATTCCTAGTCTGTGTGTTAGTGGGAGGGATTCCCAGACTGTGTGTTAGAGGGAGAGATTCCCAGTCTGTGTGTTAGAGGGAGGGATTCCCAGTCTGTGTGTTAGAGGGAGGGATTCCCAGACTGTGTGTTAGAGGGAGAGATTCCCAGTCTGTGTGTTAGAGGGAGAGATTCCCAGTCTGTGTGTTAGAGGGAGGGATTCCCAGTATGTGTGTTAGAGGGAGGGATTCCCAGTCTTTGTGTTAGAGGGAGAGATTCCCAGACTGTGTGTTAGAGGGAGAGATTCCCAGTCTGTGTGTTAGAGGGAGGGATTCCCAGACTGTGTGTTAGAGGGAGGGATTCCCAGTCTGTGTGTTAGAGGGAGGGATTCCCAGTCTGTGTGTTAGAGGGAGGGATTCCCAGTCTGTGTGTTAGAGGGAGGGATTTCCAGACTGTGTGTTAGAGGAAGAGATTCCCAGTCTGTGTGTTAGAGGGAGGGATTCCCAGACTGTGTGTTAGAGGGAGGGATTCCCAGTATGTGTGTTAGAGGGAGGGATTCCCAGTCTGTGTGTTAGAGGGAGAGATTCCCAGTCTGTGTGTTAGAGGGAGAGATTCCCAGACTGTGTGTTAGAGGGAGAGATTCCCAGTCTGTGTGTTAGAGGGAGAGATTCCCAGTCTGTGTGTTAGAGGGAGAGATTCCCAGTCTGTGTGTTAGAGGGAGAGATTCCCAGTCTGTGTGTTAGAGGGAGGGATTCCCAGTTTGTGTGTTAGAGGGAGAGATTCCCAGTCTGTGTGTTAGAGGGAGAGATTCCCAGTCTGTGTGTTAGACGGAGGGATTCCCAGTCTGTGTGTTAGAGGGAGGGATTCCCAGACTGTGTGTTAGAGGGAGAGATTCCCAGTCTGTGTGTTAGAGGGAGAGATTCCCAGTCTGTGTGTTAGAGGGAGGGATTCCCAGTCTGTGTGTTTGAGGGAGGGATTCCCAGTCTGTGTGTTAGAGGGAGGGATTCCCAGTCTGTGTGTTAGAGGGAGGGATTCCCAGTCTGTGTGTTAGAGGGAGGGATTCCCAGTCTGTGTGTTAGAGGGACGGATTCCCAGTCTGTGTGTTAGAGGGAGGGATTCCCAGTCTGTTTGTTAGAGGGAGGGATTCCCAGTCTGTGTGTTAGAGGGAGGGATTCCCAGTCTGTGTGTTAGAGGGAGAAATTCCCAGTCTGTGTGTTAGAGGGAGAGATTCCCAGACTGTGTGTTAGAGGGAGAGATTCCCAGTCTGTGTGTTAGAGGGAGAGATTCCCAGTCTGTGTGTTAGAGGGAGAGATTCCCAGTCTGTGTGTTAGAGGGAGAGATTCCCAGTCTGTGTGTTATAGGGAGGGATTCCCAGCCTGTGTGTTAGAGGGAGAGATTCCCAGTCTGTGTGTTAGAGGGAGAGATTCCCAGTCTGTGTGTTAGAGGGAGGGATTCCCAGTCTGTGTGTTAGAGGGAGAGATTCCCAGTCTGTGTGTTAGAGGGTGGGATTCCCAGTCTGTGTGTTAGAGGGAGGGATTCCCAGTCTGTGTGTTAGAGGGAGGGATTCCCAGTCTGTGTGTTAGAGGGAGGGATTCCTAGTCTGTGTGTTAGTGGGAGGGATTCCCAGACTGTGTGTTAGAGGGAGAGATTCCCAGTCTGTGTGTTAGAGGGAGGGATTCCCAGTCTGTGTGTTAGAGGGAGGGATTCCCAGACTGTGTGTTAGAGGGAGAGATTCCCAGTCTGTGTGTTAGAGGGAGAGATTCCCAGTCTGTGTGTTAGAGGGGGGGGTTCCCAGTCTGTGTGTTAGAGGAAGATATTCCCAGTCTGTGTGTTAGAGGGAGGGATTCCCAGTATGTGTGTTAGAGGGAGGGATTCCCAGACTGTGTGTTAGAGGGAGAGATTCCCAGTTTGTGTGTTAGAGGGAGGGATTCCCAGTCTGTGTGTTAGAGGGAGGGATTCCCAGTCTGTGTGTTAGAGGGAGGGATTCCCAGTCTGTGTGTTAGAGGGAGAGATTCACAGTCTGTGTGTTAGAGGGAGGGATTCCCAGTCTGTGTGTTAGAGGGAGGGATTCCCAGTCTGTGTGTTAGAGGGAGGGATTCCCAGTCTGTGTGTTAGAGGGAGGGATTCCCAGTCTGTTTGTTAGAGGGAGGGATTCCCAGTCTGTGTGTTAGAGGGAGGGATTCCCAGTCTGTGTGTTAGAGGGAGAAATTCCCAGTCTGTGTGTTAGAGGGAGAGATTCCCAGACTGTGTGTTAGAGGGAGAGATTCCCAGTCTGTGTGTTAGAGGGAGAGATTCCCAGTCTGTGTGTTAGAGGGAGAGATTCCCAGTCTGTGTGTTAGAGGGAGAGATTCCCAGTCTGTGTGTTAGAGGGAGGGATTCCCAGACTGTGTGTTAGAGGGAGGGATTCCCAGAATGTGTGTTAGAGGGAGGGATTCCCAGACTGTGTGTTAGAGGGAGGGATTCCCAGTCTGTGTGTTAGAGGGAGGGATTCCCAGTCTGTGTGTTAGAGGGAGGGATTCCCAGACTGTGTGTTAGAGGGAGGGATTCCCAGTCTGTGTGTTAGAGGGAGTGATTCCCAGACTGTGTGTTAGAGGGAGGGATTCCAGTCTGTGTGTTAGAGGGAGGGATTCCCAGTCTGTGTGTTAGAGGGAGGGATTCCCAGTCTGTGTGTTAGAGGAAGAGATTCCCAGTCTGTGTGTTAGAGGGAGAGATTCCCAGTCTGTGTGTTATAGGGAGGGATTCCCAGTCTATGTGTTAGAGGGAGGGATTCCCAGTCTGTGTGTTAGAGGGAGAGATTCCCAGACTGTGTGTTAGAAGGAGAGATTCCCAGTCTGTGTGTTAGAGGGAGGGATTCCCAGACTGTGTGTTAGAGGGAGGGATTCCCAGTCTGTGTGTTAGAGGGAGGGATTCCCAGTCTGTGTGTTAGAGGGAGGGATTTCCAGACTGTGTGTTAGAGGAAGAGATTCCCAGTCTGTGTGTTAGAGGGAGGGATTCCCAGACTGTGTGTTAGAGGGAGAGATTCCCAGTCTGTGTGTTAGAGGGAGAGATTCCCAGTCTGTGTGTTAGAGGGAGAGATTCCCAGTCTGTGTGTTAGAGGGAGAGATTCCCAGTCTGTGTGTTATAGGGAGGGATTCCCAGCCTGTGTGTTAGAGGGAGAGATTCCCAGTCTGTGTGTTAGAGGGAGAGATTCCCAGTCTGTGTGTTAGAGGGAGGGATTCCCAGTCTGTGTGTTAGAGGGAGAGATTCCCAGTCTGTGTGTTAGAGGGTGGGATTCCCAGTCTGTGTGTTAGAGGGAGGGATTCCCAGTCTGTGTGTTAGAGGGAGGGATTCCCAGTCTGTGTGTTAGAGGGAGGGATTCCTAGTCTGTGTGTTAGTGGGAGGGATTCCCAGACTGTGTGTTAGAGGGAGAGATTCCCAGTCTGTGTGTTAGAGGGAGGGATTCCCAGTCTGTGTGTTAGAGGGAGGGATTCCCAGACTTTGTGTTAGAGGGAGAGATTCCCAGTCTGTGTGTTAGAGGGAGAGATTCCCAGTCTGTGTGTTAGAGGGGGGGGTTCCCAGTCTGTGTGTTAGAGGAAGATATTCCCAGTCTGTGTGTTAGAGGGAGGGATTCCCAGTATGTGTGTTAGAGGGAGGGATTCCCAGTCTTTGTGTTAGAGGGAGAGATTCCCAGACTGTGTGTTAGAGGGAGAGATTCCCAGTCTGTGTGTTAGAGGGAGGGATTCCCAGACTGTGTGTTAGAGGGAGGGATTCCCAGTCTGTGTGTTAGAGGGAGGGATTCCCAGTCTGTGTGTTAGAGGGAGGGATTCCCAGTCTGTGTGTTAGAGGGAGGGATTTCCAGACTGTGTGTTAGAGGAAGAGATTCCCAGTCTGTGTGTTAGAGGGAGGGATTCCCAGACTGTGTGTTAGAGGGAGGGATTCCCAGTATGTGTGTTAGAGGGAGGGATTCCCAGTCTGTGTGTTAGAGGGAGAGATTCCCAGTCTGTGTGTTAGAGGGAGAGATTCCCAGACTGTGTGTTAGAGGGAGAGATTCCCAGTCTGTGTGTTAGAGGGAGAGATTCCCAGTCTGTGTGTTAGAGGGAGAGATTCCCAGTCTGTGTGTTAGAGGGAGAGATTCCCAGTCTGTGTGTTAGAGGGAGGGATTCCCAGTTTGTGTGTTAGAGGGAGAGATTCCCAGTCTGTGTGTTAGAGGGAGAGATTCCCAGTCTGTGTGTTAGACGGAGGGATTCCCAGTCTGTGTGTTAGAGGGAGGGATTCCCAGACTGTGTGTTAGAGGGAGAGATTCCCAGTCTGTGTGTTAGAGGGAGAGATTCCCAGTCTGTGTGTTAGAGGGAGGGATTCCCAGTCTGTGTGTTTGAGGGAGGGATTCCCAGTCTGTGTGTTAGAGGGAGGGATTCCCAGTCTGTGTGTTAGAGGGAGGGATTCCCAGTCTGTGTGTTAGAGGGAGGGATTCCCAGTCTGTGTGTTAGAGGGACGGATTCCCAGTCTGTGTGTTAGAGGGAGGGATTCCCAGTCTGTTTGTTAGAGGGAGGGATTCCCAGTCTGTGTGTTAGAGGGAGGGATTCCCAGTCTGTGTGTTAGAGGGAGAAATTCCCAGTCTGTGTGTTAGAGGGAGAGATTCCCAGACTGTGTGTTAGAGGGAGAGATTCCCAGTCTGTGTGTTAGAGGGAGAGATTCCCAGTCTGTGTGTTAGAGGGAGAGATTCCCAGTCTGTGTGTTAGAGGGAGAGATTCCCAGTCTGTGTGTTATAGGGAGGGATTCCCAGCCTGTGTGTTAGAGGGAGAGATTCCCAGTCTGTGTGTTAGAGGGAGAGATTCCCAGTCTGTGTGTTAGAGGGAGGGATTCCCAGTCTGTGTGTTAGAGGGAGAGATTCCCAGTCTGTGTGTTAGAGGGTGGGATTCCCAGTCTGTGTGTTAGAGGGAGGGATTCCCAGTCTGTGTGTTAGAGGGAGGGATTCCCAGTCTGTGTGTTAGAGGGAGGGATTCCTAGTCTGTGTGTTAGTGGGAGGGATTCCCAGACTGTGTGTTAGAGGGAGAGATTCCCAGTCTGTGTGTTAGAGGGAGGGATTCCCAGTCTGTGTGTTAGAGGGAGGGATTCCCAGACTGTGTGTTAGAGGGAGAGATTCCCAGTCTGTGTGTTAGAGGGAGAGATTCCCAGTCTGTGTGTTAGAGGGGGGGGTTCCCAGTCTGTGTGTTAGAGGAAGATATTCCCAGTCTGTGTGTTAGAGGGAGGGATTCCCAGTATGTGTGTTAGAGGGAGGGATTCCCAGACTGTGTGTTAGAGGGAGAGATTCCCAGTTTGTGTGTTAGAGGGAGGGATTCCCAGTCTGTGTGTTAGAGGGAGGGATTCCCAGACTGTGTGTTAGAGGGAGAGATTCCCAGTCTGTGTGTTAGAGGGAGAGATTCCCAGTCTGTGTGTTAGAGGGAGAGATTCCCAGTCTGTGTGTTAGAGGGAGAGATTCCCAGTCTGTGTGTTAGAGGGAGGGATTCCCAGACTGTGTGTTAGAGGGAGGGATTCCCAGAATGTGTGTTAGAGGGAGGGATTCCCAGACTGTGTGTTAGAGGGAGGGATTCCCAGTCTGTGTGTTAGAGGGAGGGATTCCCAGTCTGTGTGTTAGAGGGAGGGATTCCCAGACTGTGTGTTAGAGGGAGGGATTCCCAGTCTGTGTGTTAGAGGGAGTGATTCCCAGACTGTGTGTTAGAGGGAGGGATTCCAGTCTGTGTGTTAGAGGGAGGGATTCCCAGTCTGTGTGTTAGAGGGAGGGATTCCCAGTCTGTGTGTTAGAGGAAGAGATTCCCAGTCTGTGTGTTAGAGGGAGAGATTCCCAGTCTGTGTGTTATAGGGAGGGATTCCCAGTCTATGTGTTAGAGGGAGGGATTCCCAGTCTGTGTGTTAGAGGGAGAGATTCCCAGACTGTGTGTTAGAAGGAGAGATTCCCAGTCTGTGTGTTAGAGGGAGGGATTCCCAGACTGTGTGTTAGAGGGAGGGATTCCCAGTCTGTGTGTTAGAGGGAGGGATTCCCAGTCTGTGTGTTAGAGGGAGGGATTTCCAGACTGTGTGTTAGAGGAAGAGATTCCCAGTCTGTGTGTTAGAGGGAGGGATTCCCAGACTGTGTGTTAGAGGGAGGGATTCCCAGTATGTGTGTTAGAGGGAGGGATTCCCAGTCTGTGTGTTAGAGGGAGAGATTCCCAGTGTGTGTGTTAGAGGGAGAGATTCCCAGACTGTGTGTTAGAGGGAGAGATTCCCAGTCTGTGTGTTAGAGGGAGAGATTCCAAGTCTGTGTGTTAGAGGGAGAGATTCCCAGTCTGTGTGTTAGAGGGAGAGATTCCCAGTCTGTGTGTTAGAGGGAGGGATTCCCAGTCTGTGTGTTAGAGGGAGAGATTCCCAGTCTGTGTGTTAGAGGGAGAGATTCCCTGTCTGTGTGTTAGACGGAGGGATTCCCAGTCTGTGTGTTAGAGGGAGGGATTCCCAGACTGTGTGTTAGAGGGAGAGATTCCCAGTCTGTGTGTTAGAGGGAGAGATTCCCAGTCTGTGTGTTAGAGGGGGGGGATTCCCAGTCTGTGTGTTAGAGGAAGAGATTCCCAGTCTGTGTGTTAGAGGGAGAGATTCCCAGACTGTGTGTTAGAGGGAGAGATTCCCAGTCTGTGTGTTAGAGGGAGGGATTCCCAGACTGTGTGTTAGAGGGAGGGATTCCCAGTATGTGTGTTAGAGGGAGGGATTCCCAGTCTGTGTGTTAGAGGGAGAGATTCCCAGTCTGTGTGTTAGAGGGAGGGATTCCCAGACTGTGTGTTAGAGGGAGGGATTCCCAGTATGTGTGTTAGAGGGAGGGATTCCCAGTCTGTGTGTTAGAGGGAGAGATTCCCAGTCTGTGTGTTAGAGGGAGAGATTCCCAGACTGTGTGTTAGAGGGAGAGATTCCCAGTCTGTGTGTTAGAGGGAGAGATTCCCAGTCTGTGTGTTAGAGGGAGAGATTCCCAGTCTGTGTGTTAGAGGGAGAGATTCCCAGTCTGTGTGTTAGAGGGAGGGATTCCCAGTCTGTGTGTTAGAGGGAGAGATTCCCAGTCTGTGTGTTAGAGGGAGAGATTCCCAGTCTGTGTGTTAGACGGAGGGATTCCCAGTCTGTGTGTTAGAGGGAGGGATTCCCAGACTGTGTGTTAGAGGGAGAGATTCCCAGTCTGTGTGTTAGAGGGAGAGATTCCCAGTCTGTGTGTTAGAGGGGGGGGATTCCCAGTCTGTGTGTTAGAGGAAGAGATTCCCAGTCTGTGTGTTAGAGGGAGAGATTCCCAGACTGTGTGTTAGAGGGAGGGATTCCCAGTCTGTGTGTTAGAGGGAGGGATTCCCAGTCTGTGTGTTAGAGGGAGGGATTCCCAGACTGTGTGTTAGTTGGAGGGATTCCCAGTCTGTGTGTTAGAGGGAGGGATTCCCAGACTGTGTGTTAGAGGGAGGGATTCCCAGAATGTGTGTTAGAGGGAGGGATTCCCAGACTGTGTGTTAGAGGGAGGGATTCCCAGTCTGTGTGTTAGAGGGAGGGATTCCCAGTCTGTGTGTTAGAGGGAGGGATTCCCAGACTGTGTGTTAGAGGAAGAGATTCCCAGTCTGTGTGTTAGAGGGAGGGATTCCCAGACTGTGTGTTAGAGGGAGGGATTCCAGTCTGTGTGTTAGAGGGAGGGATTCCCAGTCTGTGTGTTAGAGGGAGGGATTCCCAGTCTGTGTGTTAGAGGAAGAGATTCCCAGTCTGTGTGTTAGAGGGAGAGATTCCCAGTCTGTGTGTTAGAGGGAGGGATTCCCAGTCTATGTGTTAGAGGGAGGGATTCCCAGTCTGTGTGTTAGAGGGAGAGATTCCCAGACTGTGTGTTAGAGGGAGAGATTCCCAGTCTGTGTGTTAGAGGGAGGGATTCCCAGACTGTGTGTTAGAGGGAGGGATTCCCAGTCTGTGTGTTAGAGGGAGGGATTCCCAGTCTGTGTGTTAGAGGGAGGGATTCCCAGTCTCTGTGTTAGAGGGAGGGATTTCCAGACTGTGTGTTAGAGGAAGAGATTCCCAGTATGTGTGTTAGAGGGAGGGATTCCCAGCCTGTGTGTTAGAGGGAGAGATTCCCAGTCTGTGTGTTAGAGGGAGGGATTCCCAGTCTGTGTGTTAGAGGGAGAGATTCCCAGTCTGTGTGTTAGAGGGTGGGATTCCCAGTCTGTGTGTTAGAGGGAGGGATTCCCAGTCTGTGTGTTAGAGGGAGGGATTCCCAGTCTGTGTGTTAGAGGGAGGGATTCCTAGTCTGTGTGTTAGAGGGAGGGATTCCCAGACTGTGTGTTAGAGGGAGAGATTCCCAGTCTGTGTGTTAGAGGGAGGGATTCCCAGTCTGTGTGTTAGAGGGAGGGATTCCCAGACTGTGTGTTAGAGGGAGAGATTCCCAGTCTGTGTGTTAGAGGGAGAGATTCCCAGTCTGTGTGTTAGAGGGGGGGGTTCCCAGTCTGTGTGTTAGAGGAAGATATTCCCAGTCTGTGTGTTAGAGGGAGGGATTCCCAGTATGTGTGTTAGAGGGAGGGATTCCCAGACTGTGTGTTAGAGGGAGAGATTCCCAGTTTGTGTGTTAGAGGGAGGGATTCCCAGTCTGTGTGTTAGAGGGAGGGATTCCCAGTCTGTGTGTTAGAGGGAGGGATTCCCAGTCTGTGTGTTAGAGGGAGAGATTCACAGTCTGTGTGTTAGAGGGAGGGATTCCCAGTCTGTGTGTTAGAGGGAGGGATTCCCAGTCTGTGTGTTAGAGGGAGGGATTCCCAGTCTGTGTGTTAGAGGGAGGGATTCCCAGTCTGTTTGTTAGACGGAGGGATTCCCAGTCTGTGTGTTAGAGGGAGGGATTCCCAGTCTGTGTGTTAGAGGGAGAAATTCCCAGTCTGTGTGTTAGAGGGAGAGATTCCCAGACTGTGTGTTAGAGGGAGAGATTCCCAGTCTGTGTGTTAGAGGGAGAGATTCCCAGTCTGTGTGTTAGAGGGAGAGATTCCCAGTCTGTGTGTTAGAGGGAGAGATTCCCAGTCTGTGTGTTAGAGGGAGGGATTCCCAGACTGTGTGTTAGAGGGAGGGATTCCCAGAATGTGTGTTAGAGGGAGGGATTCCCAGACTGTGTGTTAGAGGGAGGGATTCCCAGTCTGTGTGTTAGAGGGAGGGATTCCCAGTCTGTGTGTTAGAGGGAGGGATTCCCAGACTGTGTGTTAGAGGGAGGGATTCCCAGTCTGTGTGTTAGAGGGAGTGATTCCCAGACTGTGTGTTAGAGGGAGGGATTCCAGTCTGTGTGTTAGAGGGAGGGATTCCCAGTCTGTGTGTTAGAGGGAGGGATTCCCAGTCTGTGTGTTAGAGGAAGAGATTCCCAGTCTGTGTGTTAGAGGGAGAGATTCCCAGTCTGTCTGTTATAGGGAGGGATTCCCAGTCTATGTGTTAGAGGGAGGGATTCCCAGTCTGTGTGTTAGAGGGAGAGATTCCCAGACTGTGTGTTAGAAGGAGAGATTCCCAGTCTGTGTGTTAGAGGGAGGGATTCCCAGACTGTGTGTTAGAGGGAGGGATTCCCAGTCTGTGTGTTAGAGGGAGGGATTCCCAGTCTGTGTGTTAGAGGGAGGGATTTCCAGACTGTGTGTTAGAGGAAGAGATTCCCAGTCTGTGTGTTAGAGGGAGGGATTCCCAGACTGTGTGTTAGAGGGAGGGATTCCCAGTATGTGTGTTAGAGGGAGGGATTCCCAGTCTGTGTGTTAGAGGGAGAGATTCCCAGTCTGTGTGTTAGAGGGAGAGATTCCCAGACTGTGTGTTAGAGGGAGAGATTCCCAGTCTGTGTGTTAGAGGGAGAGATTCCCAGTCTGTGTGTTAGAGGGAGAGATTCCCAGTCTGTGTGTTAGAGGGAGAGATTCCCAGGCTGTGTGTTAGAGGGAGGGATTCCCAGTCTGTGTGTTAGAGGGAGAGATTCCCAGTCTGTGTGTTAGAGGGAGAGATTCCCTGTCTGTGTGTTAGACGGAGGGATTCCCAGTCTGTGTGTTAGAGGGAGGGATTCCCAGACTGTGTGTTAGAGGGAGAGATTCCCAGTCTGTGTGTTAGAGGGAGAGATTCCCAGTCTGTGTGTTAGAGGGGGGGGGATTCCCAGTCTGTGTGTTAGAGGAAGAGATTCCCAGTCTGTGTGTTAGAGGGAGAGATTCCCAGACTGTGTGTTAGAGGGAGAGATTCCCAGTCTGTGTGTTAGAGGGAGGGATTCCCAGTCTGTGTGTTAGAGGGAGGGATTCCCAGACTGTGTGTTAGTTGGAGGGATTCCCAGTCTGTGTGTTAGAGGGAGGGATTCCCAGACTGTGTGTTAGAGGGAGGGATTCCCAGAATGTGTGTTAGAGGGAGGGATTCCCAGACTGTGTGTTAGAGGGAGGGATTCCCAGTCTGTGTGTTAGAGGGAGGGATTCCCAGTCTGTGTGTTAGAGGGAGGGATTCCCAGACTGTGTGTTAGAGGGAGGGATTCCCAGTCTGTGTGTTAGAGGGAGGGATTCCCAGACTGTGTGTTAGAGGGAGGGATTCCAGTCTATGTGTTAGAGGGAGGGATTCCCAGTCTGTGTGTTAGAGGGAGAGATTCCCAGACTGTGTGTTAGAGGGAGAGATTCCCAGTCTGTGTGTTAGAGGGAGGGATTCCCAGACTGTGTGTTAGAGGGAGGGATTCCCAGTCTGTGTGTTAGAGGGAGGGATTCCCAGTCTGTGTGTTAGAGGGAGGGATTCCCAGTCTGTGTGTTAGAGGGAGGGATTTCCAGACTGTGTGTTAGAGGAAGAGATTCCCAGTATGTGTGTTAGAGGGAGGGATTCCCAGACTGTGTGTTAGAGGAAGAGATTCCCAGTCTGTGTGTTAGAGGGAGGGATTCCCAGATTGTGTGTTAGAGGGAGGGATTCCCAGTCTGTGTGTTAGAGGGAGGGATTCCCAGTATGTGTGTTAGAGGGAGGGATTCCCAGTCTGTGTGCTAGAGGGAGGGATTCCCAGACTGTGTGTTAGAGGAAGATATTCCCAGTTTGTGTGTTAGAGGGAGGGATTCCCAGTCTGTGTGTTAGAGGGAGGGATTCCCAGTCTGTGTGTTAGAGGGAGAGATTCCCAGTCTGTGTGTTAGAGGGAGGGATTCCCAGTCTGTGTGTTAGAGGGAGGGATTCCCAGTCTGTGTGTTAGAGGGAGGGATTCCCAGTCTGTGTGTTAGAGGGAGGGATTCCCAGTCTGTGTGTTAGAGGGAGGGATTCCCAGTCTGTTTGTTAGAGGGAGGGATTCCCAGTCTGTGTGTTAGAGGGAGGGATTCCCAGTCTGTGTGTTAGAGGGAGAATTTCCCAGTCTGTGTGTTAGAGGGAGAGATTCCCAGACTGTGTGTTAGAGGGAGAGATTCCCAGTCTGTGTGTTAGAGGGAGAGATTCCCAGTCTGTGTGTTAGAGGGAGAGATTCCCAGTCTGTGTGTTAGAGGGAGAGATTCCCAGTCTGTGTGTTATAGGGAGGGATTCCCAGTCTGTGTGTTAGAGGGAGAGATTCCCAGTCTGTGTGTTAGAGGGAGAGATTCCCAGTCTGTGTTTTAGAGGGAGGGATTCCCAGTGTGTGTGTTAGAGGGAGAGATTCCCAGTCTGTGTGTTAGAGGGTGGGATTCCCAGTCTGTGTGTTAGAGGGAGGGATTCCCAGTCTGTGTGTTAGAGGGAGGGATTCCCAGTCTGTGTGTTAGAGGGAGGGATTCCTAGTCTGTGTGTTAGAGGGAGGGATTCCCAGACTGTGTGTTAGAGGGAGAGATTCCCAGTCTGTGTGTTAGAGGGAGGGATTCCCAGTCTGTGTGTTAGAGGGAGGGATTCCCAGACTGTGTGTTAGAGGGAGAGATTCCCAGTCTGTGTGTTAGAGGGAGAGATTCCCAGTCTGTGTGTTAGAGGGGGGGTTCCCAGTCTGTGTGTTAGAGGAAGATATTCCCAGTCTGTGTGTTAGAGGGAGGGATTCCCAGTATGTGGGTTAGAGGGAGGGATTCCCAGACTGTGTGTTAGAGGGAGAGATTCCCAGTCTGTGTGTTAGAGGGAGGGATTCCCAGTCTGTGTGTTAGAGGGAGGGATTCCCAGTCTGTGTGTTAGAGGGAGGGATTCCCAGTCTGTGTGTTAGAGGGAGAGATTCACAGTCTGTGTGTTAGAGGGAGGGATTCCCAGTCTGTGTGTTAGAGGGAGGGATTCCCAGTCTGTGTGTTAGAGGGAGGGATTCCCAGTCTGTGTGTTAGAGGGAGGGATTCCCAGTCTGTGTGTTAGAGGGAGGGATTCCCAGTCTGTTTGTTAGAGGGAGGGATTCCCAGTCTGTGTGTTAGAGGGAGGGATTCCCAGTCTGTGTGTTAGAGGGAGAAATTCCCAGTCTGTGTTTTAGAGGGAGAGATTCCCAGACTGTGTGTTAGAGGGAGAGATTCCCAGTCTGTGTGTTAGAGGGAGAGATTCCCAGGCTGTGTGTTAGAGGGAGAGATTCCCAGTCTGTGTGTTAGAGGGAGAGATTCCCAGTCTGTGTGTTAGAGGGAGAGATTCCCAGTCTGTGTGTTAGAGGGAGGGATTCCCAGTCTGTGTGTTAGAGGGAGAGATTCCCAGTCTGTGTGTTAGAGGGAGAGATTCCCAGTCTGTGTGTTAGAGGGAGGGATTCCCAGTCTGTGTGTTAGAGGGAGAGATTCCCAGTCTGTGTGTTAGAGGGAGGGATTCCCAGTCTGTGTGTTAGAGGGAGGGATTCCCAGTCTGTGTGTTAAAGGGAGGGATTCCCAGTCTGTGTGTTAGAGGGAGGGATTCCTAGTCTGTGTGTTAGAGGGAGGGATTCCCAGACTGTGTGTTAGAGGGAGAGATTCCCAGTCTGTGTGTTAGAGGGAGGGATTACCAGTCTGTGTGTTAGAGGGAGGGATTCCCAGACTGTGTGTTAGAGGGAGAGATTCCCAGTCTGTGTGTTAGAGGGAGAGATTCCCAGTCTGTGTGTTAGAGGGAGGGATTCCCAGTCTGTGTGTTAGAGGGAGGGATTCCCAGTATGTGTGTTAGAGGGAGGGATTCCCAGACTGTGTGTTAGAGGGAGGGATTCCCATTCTGTGTGTTAGAGGGAGAGATTCACAGTCTGTGTGTTAGAGGGAGGGATTCCCAGACTGTGTGTTAGAGGGAGGGAATCCCAGACTGTGTGTTAGAGGGAGGGATTCCCAGTCTGTGTGTTAGAGGGAGTTATTCCCAGACTGTGTGTTAGAGGGAGGGATTCCCAGTCTGTGTGTTAGAGGAAGAGATTCCCAGTCTGTGTGTTAGAGGGAGGGATTCCCAGTCTGTGTGTTAGAGGGAGGGATTCCCAGTCTGTGTGTTAGAGGGAGGGATTCCCAGTCTGTGTGTTAGAGGGAGGGATTCCCAGTCTGTGTGTTAGAGGGAGGGATTCCCAGTCTGTGTGTTAGAGGGAGGGATTCCCAGTCTGTGTGTTAGAGGGAGGGATTCCCAGTCTGTGTTAGAGGGAGGGATTCCCAGTCTGTGTGTTAGAGGGAGGGATTCCCAGTCTGTGTGTTAAAGGGAGGGATTCCCAGTCTGTGTGTTAGAGGGAGGGATTCCCAGTCTGTGTGTTAGAGGGAGGGATTCCCAGACTGTGTGTTAGAGGAAGAGATTTCCAGTCTGTGTGTTAGAGGGAGAGATTCCCAGTCTGTGTGTTAGAGGGAGAGATTCCCAGTATGTGTGTTAGAGGAAGAGATTCCCAGTTTGTGTGTTAGAGGGAGAGATTCCCAGTCTGTGTGTTAGAGGGAGGGATTCCCAGACTGTGTGTTAGAGGAAGAAATTCCCAGTCTGTGTGTTAGAGGAAGAGATTCCCAGTCTGTGTGTTAGAGGGAGGGATTCCCAGTCTGTGTGTTAGAGGAAGAGATTCCCAGTATGTGTGTTAGAGGGAGGGATTCCCAGTCTGTGTCTTAGAGGGAGAGATTCCCAGTCTGTGTGTTAGAGGGAAAGATTCCCAGTCTGTGTGTTAGAGGGAAAGATTCCCAGTCTGTGTGTTAGAGGGAAAGATTCCCAGTCTGTGTGTTAGAGGGAGAGATTCCCAGTCTGTGTGTTATAGGGAGGGATTCCCAGTCTGTGTGTTAGAGGGAGAGAGAGGGGAGAACACTTTGACTTCTACAGTTTACCAATCTGGAGTGGATATTTGTGTAGGGGAGTTAAATTTGAGTGTAATGTATGAAAAAGTGATCATATTTGGAGTCTCTTTCTGTTCTCGTGCAGCTCTCACTGAGGATGTGTCGAGTAGCAGGAATTAGCTTTTTGTTTACATCATTCTGTGAAACAGAGTATTATGCACAATGTCTGTTCTCTTTACAGTCAGACCTTTAGTCTGCAATGCTACCAATCCCTCCCTCTCTCTCTTTTTCCTTCCCTCTCTTGTCCCCTCCTTCTCTCCATCTCACTTCTCCCCTCCCTTTCCCTCTCTCCCTAATTTTCTCTACTCCTCCTTTTATCCTTAACTTCTGCCCTTCTTTCCCCCCTATCTGTTCCACAACTCTCCCAAAACCAGCTGGTAGCCCCAATGCTAACATCATTACAGAGTATATTGTGGGTAACTAGTCTTTATCTCAGCAGCAAACAGCAACTGCAGAAAAGAAGAGGAGAAAAGCACTCAACCAACCAGTCAGTCAGTTAGGAAGCCAGTCAGTTAGTCAGTCAGTCAGTTAGTTAGTAAGCCAGTCAGTCTGTCCGTCAGTTAGTTAGCCACTCAGTCAGTCAGTCAGTCAGTAAGCCACTCAGTCAGTCAGTAAGCCACTCAGTCAGTCAGTCAGTCAGTAAGCCACTCAGTCAGTCAGTCAGTCAGTCAGTAAGCCAGTCAGTCAGTCAGTCAGTCAGTCAGTCAGTCAGTAAGCCACTCAGTCAGTCAGTCAGTCAGTCAGTCAGTCAGTCAGTCAGTCAGTAAGCCACTCAGTCAGTCAGTCAGTAAGCCACTCAGTCAGTCAGTCAGTAAGCCACTCAGTCAGTCAGTCAGTCAGTCAGTCAGTAAGCCACTCAGTCAGTTCACTGTATCAGTCGCTCTCTATGAGAGCATCAAACTGCTTCTTTCTCTACAGCAGTGGGCCAGTACAGTTGGAATTTAGCTATAATCCATATAGCTCTATGGCTGAAATCCCCAACCACTCTCAATCTGAACAGGAGGACACACATGTAGTTCTAGTATTACAGCTTAGAAAGCCAGCTGGTGCTACGTACACTGAACAAAAATATAAGCCCAAAATGTAAAGTGTTGGTCCCATGTTTCATGAGCTGAAATAAAAGACCGCAGAAATTTTCCATATGGACAAAAATCTTTTTTCTCTCAAATTTTGTGAACAAATTTGTTTACATCCCTGTTAGTGAGCATTTCTCCTTTGCCAAGATAATCCATCCACCTGACAGGTGTGGCATATCAAGAAGCTGATTAAACAGCATGATCATTACACAGGAACACTTTGTGCTGGGGACAATAAAAGGCCACTCTAAAATCTGCAGTTTTGTCACACAACACAATACCACAGATGTCTTAAGTTTTGAGGGAGCTTGCAATTTGCATGCTGAATGCAGGAATGTCCACCAGAGCTGTTGCCAGATAATTGACTGTTCATTTCTCTACCATAAGCTGCCTCCAAAGTCGTTTTAAAGAATTTGGCAGCACATCCGCTCACAACCGCAGACCCATTTTAATCACACCAGCCCAGGACCTCAACATTCGGCTTCTTCACCTGCGGGATGGTCTGAGACCAGCCACCCAGACAGCTGATGAAACCGAGGGTTTGCACAACCATTATTCTGCACAAACTGTCAGAAATGGTCTCAGGGAAGATCATCTGCGTGCTCCTCGTCTTCACCGGGGTCGTACCCGACTAAAGTGGGCAAATGCTCACCTTCCATGGCCACTGGCACACTGGAGAAGTGTGCTCTTCACGGATGAATCCCGGTTTCAACTGTACCAGGCAGACAGCATGTATGGCATTATGTGGGTGAGTGGTTTGCTGATGTCCACGTAGTGAACAGGGTGCCCCATTGTGGCGGTGGGGTAATATTATGGGCAGGCATAAGCTACGGACAACATACACAATTGAATTTTATCGATGGCAATTTGAAAGCACAGAGATACCATGACGGTATCCTGAGGCCCATTGTCGTGCCATTCATCAGCCACCATCACCTCATGTTTCAGCATGATAATGCATGGCCCCATGTCGCAAGGATCTGTACACAATTCCTGGAAGCTGAAAATGTCCCAGTTCATCCATGGACTGCATACTCACCAGACATGTCACCCATTGAGCATGTTTGGGATGCTCTGGATTTATGTGTACAACAGCGTGTTCCAGTTCCCGCCAATATCCAGCAACTTCGCACAGCCATTGAAAAGGAGTGGGACAACATTCCACAGGCCACAATGAACAGCCTGATCAACTCTATGAGAAGGAGATGTATAACGCTGCATGAGACAAATGGTGGTCACACCAGATACTGACTAGATTTCTGATCCACACCCCTACTGTTTTTTTTCAGGTAACTTTGACCAACAGATGCATATCTGTATTACCAGTCATGTGAAATCCATAGACTAGGGCCTAATGAATTATATTTCAATTGACTGATTTCCTTATATGAACTCAGTAAAATCTTAGAAATTGTTGCATGTTGCATTTATATTTTTGTTCAGTGTAGATAGATCTGTTTATGAGTAGCTTTACAGTAGGTATCCAGATCATTGCTGGCTGGATGATGTTTCTGTCAGACAGAGATGCTAGGCTGGTGATGAAGATGGTATGGTACCCAGTGATCATGCTGCGAGACTGGGGTTACGTCCCAAATGGTACCCTATTCCTTTCATAGTGCACTACTTTTGACCAGAGCCTATGGTCCCTAGTCAAAAGTAGTGCACTATAAAGGGAATAGGGTACCATTTGGGACAGCCTGGGACCCTCTCCCCTGTGAGCAGGATAAGGAGGATACAGAGATCTGAGGCTGTAACCAGACAAGATAAAATAACCAGCATCAGTCTCTATATCAGAGGAACTGATTGTTCTGCTTTGTGTTATATGTGCTGACCATGTTATATGTGCTGACCATGTTATATGTGCTGACCATGTTATGTGTGCTGGTCATGTTATATGTGCTGACCATGTTATATGTGCTGACCATGTTATATGTGCTGACCATGTTATATGTGCTGGCCATGTTATATGTGCTGACCATGTTATATGTGCTGACCATGTTATATGTGCTGACCATGTTATATGTGTTGACCATGTTATATGTGCTGGCCATGTTATATGTGCTGACCATGTTATATGTGCTGACCATGTTATATGTGCTGACCATGTTATATGTGCTGACCATGTTATATGTGCTGACCATGTTATGTGTGCTGACCATGTTATATGTGCTGACCATGTTATATGTGCTGGCCATGTTATATGTGCTGACCATGTTATATGTGCTGACCATGTTATATGTGCTGACCATGTTATATGTGCTGACCATGTTATATGTGCTGACCATGTTATATGTGCTGACCATGTTATGTGTGCTGGTCATGTTATGTGTGCTGGTCATGTTATATGTGCTGACCATGTTATATGTGCTGACCATGTTATATGTGCTGACCATGTTATGTGTGCTGGTCATGTTATATGTGCTGACCATGTTATATGTGCTGGCCATGTTATATGTGCTGGCCATGTTATATGTGCTGGCCATGTTATATGTGCTGGTCATGTTATATGTGCTGACCATGTTATATGTGCTGACCATGTTATATGTGCTGACCATGTTATATGTGCTGGTCATGTTATATGTGCTGACCATGTTATATGTGCTGACCATGTTATATGTGCTGACCATGTTATATGTGCTGACCATGTTATATGTGCTGGCCATGTTATATGTGCTGGCCATGTTTTATGTGCTGACCATGTTTTATGTGCTGACCATGTTTTATGTGCTGCACAGACACACAGACTGATGCAAGGAAGCAAACACACACAAACACTGACCTACACGCAATAACTCGTACATACACACACACACACACACATACACACATACATACATACATACATACATACATACATACATACATACATACATACATACATACATACATACATACATACATACATGCTAGACAGACAGGCCCTGTCGTTGTGGGTGTCACTCTGAAGTAATAAATCCCTTGGGAGAGTTCTTCTCTCTGCTGCTGAAATTCCCTGCAGATAATCCACTCATGTTCCAGCAGCGATATGTCACAGACACACACACAAAAAGACACACACTCACACAGACACACACACACACACACACACACAGTTACAAACACACACACACACACTGCTGTGATTCACCAGATTTATTTCCATCACCGTCTATTTTTAGCTGCCTTTGTATTTTTTGACATATTATACGTACTTTGTATTTTTTGACATATCATACGTACTTTGTATTTTTGACATATCATACGTACTTTGTATTTTTGACATATCATACGTACTTTGTATTTTTTGACATATCATATGTACTTTGACTGCAATTGACTGAGAGGACATTTAGAATGTATCTCTTTCTCCAGAACTACGTCATTGGTCCTCAAGTAGGAGAGAACGGATGTAGGCTCCCATGGAAGACTACTGTATCCAATTGTTACTGTTCCTACGGTGTTCTTCTGAAGACGTTGCAGGAGCATATTTTACATTTGGAGTGAGAGCACATAAAAATGTTCAACCCAGACTTGTTTGGGTTCACGGGTGTATGATGCCTGCTAGAAAGGGGATGCTGATGTCAGTTGATGTTAGAATGTGGTGGCCATTTGAGAGGTCAGATGGCGGTGGGGGATTGAATCTCTGTGTGACCCGTTTGCCTTATATAAACAATTTCTTCACTAGAATCCTTGTCAGTAAATTGCATCACAATGGTGATGACAACATCCTATTTCCATCTAGCTTAGTGATCAGGGCCTATAGTGGTCCCGTCACACCATGTATGTCGGACACTCTATGTTCTAAGAGCTTTCAATGGCTGTCTATATGGTCTAGTCTAGATAATGGCTGTCTATATGGTCTAGTCTAGATAATGGCTGTCGATATGGTCTAGTCTAGATAATGGTCCGAGGTTCCTACCCTCTATCCCCCTCTCGTCTTCTCCCTTTCTTTTTGTCTCCATGATTCCTCAAGATCAGAAGGGTTTAAAAACAGAGGGAGCCTGTATTGATGAGTCAGATGGTGATTAATATCTGCCACTGTGTGTGTGTGTGTGTGTGTGTCTGGGCCAGTTATCTATACCTATCACAATGCCACCAGTCCACATCTTCTTCTGCTTTTGGAGGGTGAGTCAGAGATGGTTGGCATCGCAAAACACAACAATAGGGCCAAATAGAAGGAAAACACCATAGCTGTACAATAGAACTGGACCTGCCTTTGAATATGACACATCCTTTGAATCTGACTAATAATAGATAGATAGATAGATAGATAGATAGATAGATAGATAGATAGATAGATAGATAGATAGATAGATAGATAGATAGATAGATATACTAAATAGATTTTTCTCACACAACAAGGTGAAAACTTGTTTTTAGAAATGCTTGCTAATGTATTTAAATTGAAATACAGAAATATATAATTTACATAAGTATTCACACCTCTGAGTCAATACATGTTAGAATCACCTTTGGCAGTGATTACAGCTATGAGTCTTTCTGGGTAAGTCTCCAAGGGCTTCACTAGAATCCTTGTCAGTGAATTGCATCACCATGGTAATGACAACATCCTGTTCCTTTGTACACCTGGATTGTAAAATATTTGCACATTATTATTTTTACAATTCTTCAAGCTCTGTCAAGTTGGTTGTTGATTATTGCTAGACGGACATTGTCTTGCCATAGATGTTCAAGCCAATTTAGTCAAAACTGTAACTAGGCCACTCAGGAACATTCACTGCCATCTTGGTAAGCAACTCCAGTATATATTTGGCCTTGTGTTTTAGGTTATTGTCCTGCTGAAAGGTGAATTAGTCTCCCAGTGTCTGTTGGAAAGCAGACTGAACCAGGTTTCCTCTAGGATTTTCCCTGTGCTTAGATCTATCCTGTTTCTTTTTATTCAAAACAAACTCTAGTCCTTGACGATGACAAGCATACCCATAACATGATGCAGCCACCACCATGCTTGAAAATATGAAGAGTGGTACTCTTTGCTCCAAACATAACGCTTTGTATTCAGGACATAAAGTAAATTTCTTTGCCACATTTTTATCAGTTTTACTTTAGTGCCTTATTGCAAACAAGATGCATGTTTTGGAATATTTGTATTCTGTACAGGCTTCCTTATTTTCACTCTGTCAATTAGATTAGTATTGTGGAGTAACTACAATGTTGTCGATCCATCCTCAGTTTTCTTCTATCACAGCCATTAAACTCTGTAACTGCCTCATGGTGAAATCCCTGAGCTCTTTCCTTCCTCTCCGGCAAGTGAGCTAGGAAGGACGCCTGTGTCTTTGTAGTGACTGGGTGTATTGATACACCATCCAAAGTGTAATTAATAACTTTTTTTACCCATCTACCAATAGGTACCCTTCGTTGAGAGGCACTGGAAAACCTCCCTGGTCTTTGTGGTTGAATCTGTGTTTGAAATTCACTGCTCGACTAAGGGACCTTACAGATAATTGCATGTGTGGGGTGCAGAGATGAGGCAGTCCCTCAAAAATCATGTTAAACACTATAATTGCACCCAGAGTGAGTCTATGCAACTTATTATGTGACTTGTTAAGCACAGTTTTACTCCTGAACTTATCTAGGCTTGCCACAACAAAGGGGTTGACTCAAGAGATTTCAGCTTTTAATTTTATATTATATTATATTTTATAATATAATATATATTAATATATATTATATATTTTATATTATAACTACACGTTCACATTATGGGGTATTGCGTGTAGGCAGTGACACAAAGTCTCAATGTAATCAATTTTAAATTCAGGCTGTAACACAACAAAATGTAGCCTTAGGTCAAAAGAAAACAGGCTTTTCTTTTTATCACAACATAACCTATGGGAAAAGACCAGTGAGGGAGTAGCCTAATGGGCTATGTACAGACCCGCATGATCATCAAAGGGAGTGTATACTAACAAGATGTAGGAACATAATTCAGTAGATTCTGTCGCTCCGCCTCTCACATCCTTTTGAGGGAGACCTCCAAGAACCTTATTGAAAAAAAATCTCACATCCATTCACATTATGGAGAAAGGCAGTAGGCTACACAAACTGTAGTTAGATCATTCTGTGCTCTTAAGCCTGGTAATAATCATGCGGGGCTTCGAGTACGGTTTGTTTAGGAAAAGACTGACGAAATCTGATTGCTTAAGCCTCTTTGGGTAAATACCGCAAACGATCGAATGCCGGATTTTACAGACCACTGCTGGATGATGTCGCGCGTTCCTTGACACTGATTCCAATCCTCGAATGCGGGAGAGAAAATGTGGAAAGAGGAATATGACGTTCATTTCGACTTTCTTCTCGATCTCCTGTGAGTCTTTTCCTCTGGTTCCCCTCACAGTAAAATTATTCTGAAGTTTTTTTCAGTATAAATGAGATTGTGCGAGAGTGTGTGCTGTATTTTCAATTAGTATGTTGAACCGTTCCGGTTTGACACGGTGGTTATAAATCAACTAAACATTGATTTGCGACTATTCAGTATGAATACACTATGGGAAATTATGCTACTTTAAGTATAGTTGAGATAATTTTGACAATAGCTCATTTTTCTGTATGGTTTGAACTATGGCCAGTTTAAATGGTTTTGTAATGCTGATCAATACATTTGAACTATCTCTGTTGATCTTGCCACATGTTGCTCACTCTCATTGGAGACTGACAACAAAGTTGTTCAACATGCCCCTAGGAACTAACTTGGTTAACTTTTATTATATATTTTACCGTGACTATAATTCCTATGCCTTTGTCAGTTATTGTCACTGCTGTATACTGTCGTGCAGCATCAGTGAATATTGTTATTTTAGAAGTGTTTGTGTTTTGAATAACAGAATGAGACTGAGGGGGCAGTAGGTTATGCATGAGAGAGTCCAGAGTCCTTGGTGTTAGTCCCTCAAGACATCCTTGCCCAGAGGATGCCAGTGAAGCCTCAGGAGATGACCTATCACAGTTATGAAACACACACACACACACGTACGCACGCACGCACGCACACACACACACACACACAGACACACACACACACACACACACACACACACACACACACACACACACACACACACACACACACACACCCTACTCATAAATAACACGCACACACACCCATTTACTCACATACTAGGTGTTTTGGACTTTAGTCACATTAACTCATACTGGATGCGTAATTCCAAAATTGCAATATTTTGGCAATAGAGTGTGACCCCCACTTACACACCTATCCACACACACACATCCACACACACACACACACACACCCCTCATGCCCTTTACCCAACACTCCCTTGCTGGCCCAGGGGTGGATGGCACCCAACACAACTGGGAGAGAGAGATTACCATGTGAGTCACAGGCATGCAGCCTCATGCTCTAACTATACCCAGCGCCAGGGCTTGGGAACACACACACAGGCACATACAGTTTCACTATTAAACATTGGCTGACTATTCAGGACTTAAGGGAAAATCTACTCAACATCTACTCAAATGCATTTGCAGAGTTACAATGGAAGGTCCATGTGCATTTCACTTTGCTCAAGATAAAGTAGCAGAATCCACATTGAGTGGCTGTGAGTCAGGGGTGCATCCCAAATGGCACCCTATTCCCTACATAGAGCACTAGTTTCTGGCCCTGTTCAAAAGTAGTGCATTATATAGGGAATAGGGTGCCATTTGGGACTGTGTGTGTGTGTGTGTGTGTGTGTGTGTGTGTGTGTGTGTGTGTGTGTGTTTTGGGGGGGGGGGGGGGGCTTAGCAAACTGGGGACCCCTGGATTGCTGTGACCCACGGCCTGTCATGTTGTTCATTATTCAGGACGTACCATGTCTTTCGTGAAAATACATGTGGTAAGACTCAGGCATGGTGTAATGTAGGGAGAAGGCTAGGGACTGCATCTGTTAGATATAGAGGAAGACAATGTGTTACTAGAGGCAGGTTTGGGCATAGTTCTATCCTTGTGGCACTCTGGCTTTTGCTGACGGCACGCTGTCTGAAGTGAGGGTTGTGGGTAATTGTGATGTAAAGACACCAAACTGAGAGGGGCTGTAATTGTGCCTGCATATATGGCAGGTAGCCTAGCGGTTAAGCGCGTTGGACAAGTAACCAAAAGGTCGCTGGTTTGAATCTCCAAGCCAAATCTGTCAATGTGCCCATGAGCAAGGCACTTCACCCTAATTGCTCATATAAGTTGCTCTTGATAAGAGAGTCTGATAAATTATTTAAAAAATAATGATGAATAGAATGTAAGGAGGGCAGTTATTCTGTTAATGGTTCCTTGTTTGTCTCAGGATAGATAAATAATAGTAGATCTTCCTTGTACAGAGGGAGGTAAATAATAGTAGATCTTCCTTGTACAGAGGGAGGTATGAGTACCTATTCTAGTTTGGGGTTCCATCCTTGTGAGAGGCTTGTGTTGTGTTCTCGGCACGATGTTGGCTGCAGTGAGGATTGTGGGTAATTGTGATGTGGGAGACATCAACTTGAGAGGGGTGGTAATTGCGCCCGTCGTCTCTCCTGTCAGGACACCGGGTTCTGTTCCGTCGTGACCACGGCAACCAACACATTACCATGCCACAGCGTATTGCATTTAGGAAGTAATGCAATTGCTCTAATCAGATTCTGCAGAAAAATGTTAATCACCTATAGAGAGAAAGTTGACTATGTCAAAGAGACACATAAAATGATAGGGACACATGGTCTGGTCTGAGGCCTGTGACGTTTGTATTTCGTACTATTTCAGTAGTGATTGTTCAGGAGGTTTTATGTGTTTTGGTTAGAGTGATAGAGCTATGTAGGAATGGCTATGTTTCAGATAAGCTATCTTTATGTGTCTTCAGAGGATTTTGTATTATTGAATCAGGGTTATATGAGAGAAAGCAATCTTATGTTGATAGAATATCACACATTCTTATTTATTATCGTATCTATCTGTTTATGCTTGTCTAGTGAAAAGGTTCTTGAAATTGGAGTTTATAGCTCCCAAATATCCTCCCAATCTAGGTTTTCATCATCATGACTGCCAGTCAGTGATCATGCTAGGGTTATGTAGAAGACTCATATGAAGGTTGCTCACACTAGGGCACTGTTCTGTGGGGCAGGTAGGTGCCATACTATACGCTCAATAAGGCTGTCGTGTGTGTCCTCTTCAGTGATGCCAACCTCCTCACGGACGTGCTGTCGGACTCAGAGTCGGAGCTGGGCGGTCTGGAGCAGCTGGAGAGAGGCAGCACGGAAACCCTGGCCAACGGTTGCCGTGCCGACTGCGACGCCGCCAAACGCCTGGCCAAGCGTCTGTTCTACCTGGAGGGCTTCAGACGCTGCGACGTGGCACGCCACCTGGGCAAGAAGTGGGTTTCAGGCACAAACACAAGACCAACCACACACACACACACACACACACACACACACACACACACACATTGATACACATGCATATGTCTCACAGTGTTTATATTGTATTAATATGTATTTTGTATCATCTTAAATGTCACATCTCTCTCTCGCTCCCTATCCCCCCTTCTCTTTCCCCCTCTTTCTCCCCTCCCCCATTTTCATTTCCCTCTGTCCCTCCTGCAGTAACGACTTCAGCCAGCTGGTGGCGTCAGAGTACCTCAGCTTCTTTGACTTCTCTGGCCTGTCGTTGGACAAGGCCCTGAGGTAAGACCAGTCAGCACTATTCTCACAGCACTGCTTACAACATATTAGCCTAACACTGATTTCTCTGAGTATTGAGCTGTAGTGTGTCTATTTTGCAATACAGTCAACTGTCACCTCTTGTTATACAGTATGCCATGATTTGGGACTGTCTTGAATGCATGTATTAAACACAGCATGCAGATATTTAAAGTAAATGAACATGTTTGTATTGGGAGTGGTGAACCACAGTTACACTGAGTTTGCACTGAATGAATGTGCAATGTACTGTACTAATCTACTGTAGCCTTAGTCTTAAGATGCCATTGACGATTTCCGAACAAAAGTGAGGAAGCTTGTAAAAGAAGGTTGTAGCCTGTAGCCTATATCACTGTGCGGACAGATACGCTCTGTATTCTAGCCTGAAAACAATACTGCCTGCTCACTCGTTGGTCTTTGACCTAATTCTCAGGAACTTCCTGAAAGCCTTTCCTCTGATGGGTGAGACCCAGGAGAGAGAGAGGATCCTGGTCCACTTCTCTAAGAGGTTCTGTGTCTGCAACCCCACAGCCCTCGCCCCCGAAGGCAAGAGCAGATCTAAACGGGATGATGAGGATGATGATGAAGAAGATGACGGTGATGATTATAATTAGGGTGGTGGGTAGGGTGGGGATAGGGCTGTGGCGGTCATTACATTTTGTCAGCCGGTTATTGTCTTGCAAATTACTGCCGATCTCAGGGTAATTGACCGTTAATTAACATAAACACGTTGAGCATCTCCAGCTGGCCTCCACTCATACAAGCCGCTGATGCACCATCACAATAAATCCATCATTTATTTTAGGCAGGCCTAAAGAAGCATTATGATATAAAGATGTGTTTCAGTAGAACAGAATATGAGTTGGCCTACTGTATGTTATCTGGCTATGCTCCATGCTATAGGCTGTATGCCTGTTCATTTAGCTGGCTAGATACTGTATGTTATCTGGCTATGCTCCATGATATAGGCTGTAGGCTTGTTCATTTAGCTGGCTAGATACTGTATGTTATCTGGCTATGCTCCATGCTATAGGCTGTATGCCTGTTCATTTAGCTGGCTAGATACTGTATGTTATCTGGCTATGCTCCATGCTATAGGCTGTAGGCCTGTTCATTTAGCTGGCTAGATACTGTATGTTATCTGGCTATGCTCCATGCTATAGGCTGTAGGCTTGTTCATTTAGCTGGCTAGATACTGTATGTTATCTGGCTATGCTCCATGCTATAGGCTGTAGGCCTGTTCATTTAGCTGGCTAGATACTGTATGTTATCTGGCTATGCTCCATGCTATAGGCTGTAGGCTTGTTCATTTAGCTGGCTAGATACTGTATGTTATCTGGCTATGCTCCATGCTTTAGGCTTGTTCATTTAGCAGATAAGATATGCTTATAAGTCCGGTGCCATTATTTTATAGTAAGAAGAATATAATTGAACTTAACTGAACAAAATAGAAAGGATATTTTTCACATTCCGGAGCGAGTGCGCATGTGAAGTGGCTATGTGGAGTGTAAAAGTGATCATTTGAAACAGGTCCTATATGCTAGATTTAGAGTTATTTGGCAACCTTAGTAGTGAATGATACAAACCTTAGAAATCAAAACATATGGGCTGCATGATGCAACTACAGACTATTGATGATTTGAGAAAGTCTCAAAAAAAAGTCTACGCTCTGTTCCTTGCCTCAGGCTACACACGTTCTCTCTTCAAGTGATCATATTTCACTCATCAAATCAAATGTTATTGGTCGCATACACATATTTAGCAGATGTTATCCCGGGTGAAGTGAAATGCTTGTGTTTCTAGCTCCAACAGTGCAGTTATGCATATTTTTTTTTTTTAATCAATACAGGCAAATCCCAAAAATAAAAAGAAAGAAATTAAGAACTATTAGAACAAGCAATGTCAGAGTCAGGAATATAAATGTATACAGTGCATTCGGAAGTATTCAGACCCCTTGGCAATTTCATCCATTTTAGAATAAGGCTGTAATGTAACAAAATGTGGACAGTGTCAAGGGGTCTGAATACTTTCCGAATGCACTGTATTAGAGCTTATGAATAGGCATAGACCTATATATGAGCCCAAGCCTGGAAAAAACGCTGAATTAAAATAATGATTGTGCCGTTATATAATACATAGCCTACCCCATTTTGGAGTATGTATCAAAGACATCTTAAATCTGTTTTTTTTAAATGTTTTTCTATCATGCGTAGTATGTGGTAGGTAGGCTATTAAGCTATGTATTGTATAACGGCACAATCATTATTTTAATTCAGCGTTTTTTCCAGGCTTGGGCTCATATATAGGTCTATGCGTATTCATAATCTCTAATACAGTGCATTCGGAAAGTATTCAGACCCCTTGACATTGTCCACATTTTGTTATATTACAGCCTTATTCTAAAATTGATTCAATTATATTTTTTCCTCATAAATCTACACACAATACCCCATAATGACGAAGCAAAAACTGGTTTTTAGTCATTTTTGCAAATGTAAAAAGAAAAATGAAATATCTCATTTACATAAGTATTCAGACCCTTTACTCAGTACTTTGTTGAAGCACCGTTGGCAGTGATTACAGCCTCGAGTCTTCTTGAGTATGACACTACAAGCTTGGCACACCTGTATTTGGGGAGTTTCTTCCATTCTTCTCTGCAGATCCTCTCAAGTTGGATGGGGAGCATCGCTGCACAGCTATTTTCAGGTCTGATTGGGTTGAAGTCCGGGCTCTGGCTGGGCCATTCAGAGACGTGTCCCGAAGCCCCTACTGTGTTGTCTTGGCTGTGTGCTTTGGGTTGTTGTGAATCTTCGCCAAGTCTGAGGTCCTGAGTGCTCTGGAGCAGGTTTTCATCAAGGATCTCTCTGTACTTTGCTCCGTTCATCTTTCCCTCGATCCTGACAAGTCTCCCAGTCCCTGCCACTGAAAAACATCCCCACAGCATCATGCTGCCACCAACATGCTTCACTGTAGGGATGGTTCCAGGTTTCCTCCAGGTGTGACCCCTGGCATTCAGGCCAAAGAGCTCCATTTTAGTGTCATCAGACCAGAGAATCTTGTTTAGGTCAAAGAGTTCAGGTCAAAGAGTTCAATCTTGGCTTCATCAGACCAGATTATCTTGTTCCTCATGGTCTCAGAGTCCTGTAGGGGCCTTTTGGCAAACTCCAAGCGGGCTGTCATGTGCCTTTTACTGAGGAGTGGCTTCTGTCTGGCCACTCTACCATAAAGACCTCATTGGTGGAGTGCTGCAGAGATGGTAGTCCTTCTGGAAGGTTCTCCCATCTCAACAGAGAAACTCTGGAGCTATGACATTGACCATCGAGTTCTTGGTCACCTCCCTGACCAAGGCCCTTCTCCCCCGATTGCTTAGTTTGCCCAGGCGGCCACTGTGTTCTTGGGGGCCTTCAATGCTGCAGACATTTTTTGGTACCCTTCCCCAGATCTGTGCCGTGACACAATCCTGTCTCGGACAATTCCTTTGACCTCATGGCTTGATTTTTGCTCTGACATACACTGTCAACTATAGGACCTCATGTAGACAGGTTTGTGCCTTTCCAAATCATCTCCAATCAATTGAATGTACCACAGGTGGACTCCAATCAAGTTGTAAAAACATCTCAAGGATGATTAATGAAAACAGGATGCAGCTGACCTCAAATTTGAGTGTCATATCAAAGGGTCTGAAAACTTATGTAAATAAGGTATTTTGTTTTTTTATAAATTTACAAAAATTCAAAAAATTGTAACAACCTGTTTTTGCTTTGTCATTGTGAGATATTGTATGTAGATTGATGAGATTATATTTTTTACATCCATTTTAGAATAAGGCTGTAACGTAACAAAATGTGGAAAAGGGGAAGGGCTCTGAATACTTTCTGAATGCACGGTATGCGTATGAGTGTTTTTAACTAGTCCTCATCTTACAAAGTGCTGCCCATTTCGTTGTGTTTGGCTTTGAAACAACATCCACAACGACCATGTTTTCCACTCAGTTTCAACCTGTTGTTGAACTTCCTTCTTCAAATTGATCAACACAGTGAGGTGAGTTTTTTAAAAGCATGATGATAAGTGTTTGATGTGATTTTTAATTGCGTTTGCATTGATGTCAGAGTGGTTGGAAGGACAATAGAGTGCTGAGTACCAGGCCATTAGCGACGTGAAGGTTGTTAGCGAGTTGGGTACTACCAACGCATGTCCAGAGTGCATAAAAGGAGATTACCGTGACCCAACGGTCACGTGGATTATTATTATTTACATTTTTGTACCCCTTTTTTGTGATATCCAATTAGTAGTTACAGTCTCGTCCCATCGCTGCAACTCCCCTATGGACTCGGGAGAGGCGAAGGTCGAGGGACATGTATCTTTCGAAACACGACCCTGCCAAGCAGCACTGCTTCTTGACACACTGCTCGCTTAACCCGGAAGCCAGCCGCACCAACATGTCGAAGGAAACACCGTACAGCTGGCGACAGAAGTCAGCGTGCATGTGCCCGGCACGCCACAAGGAGTCGCTAGAGCGCGATGGGACAAGGACATCCCGGCCTGCCAAACCCTCCCCTAACCCGGACAGCGCTGGGCCAATTGTGCGCCGCTTCATTGGTCTCCCGGTCGCAGCCGGCCTGGGATCGAACCCTTGTCTGTAGTGATGCCTCTAGCACTGCGATGCAGTGCCTTAGACTGCTGCGCCACTCGGGAGGCAGTCACGTGGAATCTGACTGCGGTCATGACTCCTGACTGCCGGTGTGGTGGTATTACTGACACCACAACAACCCTAGGTGGGGAACACTGATGATGATGATGAGGAGGAGGATGACAGCTTTGTTGGCTTGATTAAAATACATTACATTGGCCTCCCGGGTGGCGCAGTGGTCTAGGGCACTGCATCGCAGTGCTAACTGCGCCACCAGAGTCTCTGGGTTCGCGCCCAGGCTCTGTCGCAGCCGGCCGCGACCCGGAGGTCCGTGGGGCGACGCACATTTGGCATAGCGTCGTCCGGGGTAGGGAGGGTTTGGCCGGTAGGGATATCCTTGTCTCATCGCGCTCCAGCGACTCCTGTGGCGGGCCGGGCGCAGTGCACGCCAACCAAGGGGGCCAGGTACACGGTGTTTCCTCCGACACATTGGTGCGGCTGGCTTCCGGGTTGGAGGCGCGCTGTGTTAAGAAGCAGTACGGCTGGTTG
This sequence comes from Salvelinus fontinalis, assembly GCF_029448725.1. NCBI lineage: Eukaryota > Metazoa > Chordata > Actinopteri > Salmoniformes > Salmonidae > Salvelinus > Salvelinus fontinalis. Next base: position 68,715,262 of record NC_074670.1, read on the forward strand.
GGTTGTGCTTCGGAGGACGCATGGCTTTCGACCTTCGTCTCTCCCGAGCCCGTACGGGAGTTGTAGCGATGAGACAAGGTAGTAATTACTAGCGATTGGATACCACGAAAATTGGGGAGAAAATTGGGAAGAAAATGGGATAAAAATGAAAATAAAAATAATAAATAAAAAAATACATTACTTATCAACATTTTGCATAGCATATTTTGAAGTAGTCTGCCGAGTATTGTTGAGACTTTGCCAAGTATTGTTGATTATTTTTTAGCCTACTGTTAAAATATGCCATTTGAGTCATCCATGACATTTAGATAACATTTAAAAACATGTTTCTTCTTCTTCCAACAGACGGAGCCCATACGTTAACCTGCGCCCTAATGCTGCTCAACACTGATCTACATGGACACGTATGTACAGCTCTGTTATCAAACCTACAATCTGTGAACATAGATGGAAATCAATGTACAGGCAGGAGCCCCCAGAAATACTCATAAATCCTATTTGACATACAGCAGATCCCTGAAGAGTAGAGTCAAAACCCTGTCTAACATGACTCACGCACCAACACAATTGACGTAGAGAAACCTACTGTAGCGTCGGCTCATTGTATTTATGTATTTTGCTCGGCTGTCTTTAAAAATAAAGCCCCCCTTATGGCAGGCAACACCTGTTTAGAAGTGAGGTGCTACAGCAACAATAGCTTCCCTCTCTGTCTGTCTGTATCTCTCTCTCTTTGTCTCTCTTCTATCTCTCTATCTCACTATCTCTCTGTTACCCTCCAGCTCTATCTCTCAATCTCCATCTCTGTTCTCCTCTGACCCACTTTCTGCCCTCTTTTTGTCCCGTCTTTCTGTCTCCTACTACTAAATACCACAGCACTATATACTAACTCTTATCCAGTGTTACTTTAACACACGCTCTCACAATTTAACTCTCTGTTCTTATATGTCTACTAACAGATCCTGTCATGCATCTAACACAGTCTCTCAACCTCCTTCGTTTCTTCTCCTCTCCTCTCATTCCCTTTATTCTCCTGCGTTCTGTCTGACCTCTGTGTGACCTCTGTGTAACCTCTGGCTGTCCTGCTCCTTAGGTGGTAAGTGGCTTTTAGCACTAACCTCTTCTGTGTCTCTCCATGTACAGTATATCTGTGGTCATAATATAACCAATCAACCGCATAATGCATGAAGAGAATAGCTAATGCTCTACCTGCACACCACTGACACCTAGTGGTCAATCAGGGGAATTATTCATAGTACTGCATAACATATTCACATCGATTTGCATTTACAGTAGTGTTTCTCCTAGCCTTGTTAAGATCCACCTGAAAAGTTTGTCAATATTTACATTTACCGGTAGGTAGGAAGGCTGTGAATCCCAAATCACCCCCTCGCCCCTTCCGACCCACTTGGAGGGCCATCGGTTGTCATGTGTTGCTGACGAAACCCCTAGGGTGACTTCCAGAGAGTGGCGAGGGGATCAATAAACCCATCAACTGTTGTTTTACAAGTTATAAACCTCAGTAACAGTTAAACATTTCATTTGTGTTATAGGCTATTTCATAAGTTACGTGTGTCATTTCTTGAAATCAGATATAAACAAATGCATGTGGTTTACAATTAGACCTGCCTCTCCATTATTTTGTATTAAATTGTGCTTAGTCCAAACATATCATTATTTTGGATTAAATTGTGCTTAGTCCAAACAGATCATTATTTTGTATTAAATTGTGCTTAGTCCAAACATATCATTATTTTGGATTAAATTATGCTTAGTCCAAACATATCATTATTTTGGATTAAATTGTGCAAACTCCAAACATATTGTGGTGCTTGTCGGGATAGCACTTCGCTCTGAAGCCCACTTCGGCTGGCTTGGCCGAAGTGGTTATTGGAATTAGCCCCTACACCCTCAATAATTTTCACTCCCTAAACTTTGGGATATTTATGCATAAGGCGGAGGTGAGCAAGAATGCACAAATGGAGGGCTGAGTGTTGTGGGAAAAGGAAGGGAGTGATTTAGGATCCAGCCTAATTCTGTTTCATTCTGTGTCTTGTCCAGAATATTGGGAAGAAGATGTCTTGCCAGCAGTTCATCAGTAATCTGGATGGCCTAAACGATGGCAAGGACTTCCCTAAAGACCTATTAAAGGTACAGTAATCAATGCTAGGACAATATTGATGACAACACTTCAACTAGGCTCCTTACTATTGCTTTGTCTTACTAATGTAATATTTGGTCAGATTCCAATGTTGGCATTACTCAGAAGTTGATCCAGTTCAATGAGATGTGACTTTTTTTCTCTCACCATTTTGATTTCTTTACTTCCTGTTTAGGTGCTGTACAATTCAATAAAGAACGAGAAACTTGAATGGGCAATGTGAGTATCCCTTCTCAGGTGTGTGCGTGCGTGCGTGTCCTATGTTATTTCTGATGTCTGGTGTATTGCAGTGAGGAAGAGGAGTTCAGGAAGAGTCTATCGGAGCTGGTGGAGGAGCAGTATGAGGGAGGGGGGAAGAGGGGGGTTGCCAGGGTAACGGATGGCAATAACCCTTTCATCGCCATCCCCATCCTACCCAACGCTGTCACCTATAAACATGGTGTCCTGTCCCGCAAGAGCCACGCAGACATGGACGGCAAACGCAGTGAGTACAAACTCTCTCACTCACACACACATAGATTGGTTTAGGCTAGGTTGGAAGGGAGTTTCTTAACGCATGGGTCGTCAGTTATTGGGATTTAAACAAGTTTAGAAATAACAGTTGTCTCACTCCCTCTCACTCTCTCTCTCCCTCTCTCTCTCTCTCTCTCCCTCTCTCTCTCTCTCTCACTCTCTCTCCCTCTCTCTCTCTCTTTCTAGCCCCACGAGGACGACGAGGCTGGAAGAAGTTCTATGCGGTTCTAAAGGGGATGATCCTTTATCTACAGAAGGTACCAGATACCTCTCTGTTACCATAGAAACAGACTTCTACCACTGCAGTAGAATGCAGCAGTGGTAGCTCAGCTGCGTGTATGTCACTCTCTCTCTCCCACACACACACACAAACACAGTAGTAGGAGCTCTCTGACGACGTTATATGTGTGTGTCTCCCCCTGTTGACAGGATGAGTACAAGGCTGATGCAGAGCTGTGTGAGGGGGACCTGAAGAACGCTGTGCGTATCCACCATGCGTTAGCCACCCGCGCTACAGACTACAGCAAGAGACCCAACGTCCTCAAACTAAAGACCTCTGACTGGAGAGTGTTCCTACTGCAGGCACCGTAGGTCCTCTGCTACTCTGGCCTGTAGGGTAGACCTGTTCTCTCTCTCTGACTGGAGAGTGTTCCTACTGCAGACACCGTAGGTCCTCTGCTTCTCTGGCCTGTAGGGTAGACCTGTTCTCTCTCTCTGACTGGAGAGTGTTCCTACTGCAGACACCGTAGGTCCTCTGCTTCTCTGGCCTGTAGGGTAGACCTGTTCTCTCTCTCTGACTGGAGAGTGTTCCTACTGCAGACACCGTAGGTCCTCTGCTTCTCTGGCCTGTAGGGTAGACCTGTTCTCCCTCTCTGACTGGAGAGTGTTCCTACTGCAGGCATCGTAGGTCCTCTGCTTCTCTGGCCTGTAGGGTAGACCTGTTCTCCCTCTCTGACTGGAGAGTGTTCCTACTGCAGACACCGTAGGTCCTCTGCTTCTCTGGCCTGTAGGGTAGACCTGTTCTCTCTCTCTGACTGGAGAGTGTTCCTACTGCAGGCACCGTAGGTCCTCTGCTTCTCTGGCCTGTAGGGTAGACCTGTTCTCTCTCTCTGACTGGAGAGTGTTCCTACTGCAGACACCGTAGGTCCTCTGCTACTCTGGCCTGTAGGGGAGGCCTGTTCATGGGAACCAGCTATATGTCCCCTAATGCGCATTCGGTTATTTTGTCACACAATGATAACTGACTTTCATGATGTACAGAAATGTGGTGTTATTATTAGCCAAATATTATTAGCCTTTAGATATTTTGTTGCAACTTGTGGCATACTCTCCCTCATAATAAGGTATGCTATTTAGCAGACGCTTTGTCCATGCATATATTTTACGTACGGATGGTCTCAGGAATCGAGCACGTTATCCTGGCACTGTAAGCGCCATGCTCTACCATCTGAACACATACAGACACATACAAATGTATATTTTTTTCTTTCTTTCTCTCTGTCTGTCTGTCTGTCTGTCTGTCTGTCTGTCTGTCTGTCTGTGTCCTGTCTTTCTTTGTAGGAGTGAAGAGGAGATGATGTCGTGGATATTCCGTATTAACCTGGTAGCAGCTCTGTTCTCCGCCCCGGCCTTCCCTGCTGCCATTGGCTCCATGAAGACGTTCTGTAGACCTCTACTGCCCTCCTCCTCTACCCGGCTAAACCAGGTACACTCACGCAAACACACACACATTCTCTCACACACATTCGCTACACACACAGCCACAAATATAGCATGGTGCACCCTAAATTGATTGTGTTATGTGATTGGTTGTTACTGGTGCCTGCTGTTTGATGGGTTGCTGTGATTGGTGCAGGAGGATCAGCTGCAGTCCCACGAGGGGAAGCTGAAGCAGATGAGTGTGGAGGTGGAGGAGCACAGGAAGAGCCCGCCCTCGCCTTCTCCCAAGAGCAGAGAGTGGGAGGAGTATCGAATCAAAGAGCACTACCTCATATATGAGGTGAGAAAGAGAGAGGCTACAGGTCTTTTGGCCTACATCCCTTTGCATAATATCTGTAGTTTATCTTAAGGGAGAAAGGTTGCATCTCTCTTTCTTTCTTTCTATGTATCTCTCTTTCTCTCGCTCTGTGTAACTGTTTCTATGTGCATAGGTCTGGGTAAATCTGAAGTAGATGTCCTGTTGTTGTGTTATAGTTGTGACAGAATCACGAGATCAATGTCCTATATCCCCTTTCTCTGTGTTTTTCCCCATCATTTGTCATGAATCCTCTTTCTCTCTGTAGAGTGAGCATTGTGTAATAGCTGTGTGTTAAATGAGCCATATGTGTGATATATGCATATTTATACTCACATCACTCTCTCCATTGCAGAAGAGTCGGTACGAGACGTATATCAACCTGCTCCAGGCCAAGATGAGGGCAGAGACAGACGACCTGGAGAAGATAGAGGCTAGCGTGATGAGCGGGATCGGGGAGGGCCGAGGGGGGCGCGAGGGCTACCTCCGGAAGACCCAGTCCTCTCCTTCCATCAGCCAGCACGATGTCAATGGCAGGGCCTCTGGATGCACTGGCCCGGGCCAGCAGAGTTGAGAAGAGAACCCCCTAAAAAAATATCATGCACCCCCCGTAACTCTGTCCTCTGAACCAGAGGGCTCACCCCCTCCAAACGCCTGAGAACTGGACCCCAAATCCTCCCTCCTTCCTATTTCATTGCACAGTAAAGCGGTAATAATTGTTCCAGCTATACTTTATTAATGGTGTTATTTAACCAACAGCTAATTGTCGCTGGCAGTGCTTATAAGAACACTTATAACGGAGAGCATGAACATGTGGAAAAAAGGACGAAAGAGGAGAGAGGACTTACCGGCATAAAGGAAGTGACATCGTAAGGAAGTGTGGACTGTAGTTTTTTGGTTTGAGGAGGTGGATGGTGGATTTCAGGGTGGAGGGGTACAGTAGCATAGTAGTAGGGCGACAAGTAGCCTAGCGGTGAAGAGATTTGGGCCAGTAACCATCGCTGTTTTGAATCCCGAGCTGACTAGGTGAAAAATCTGTCAATGTGCCCTAGAGCAAGGCACTTAACCCACAATTGCTCCTGTAAGTCGCTCTGCATAAGAGCATCTGCTAAATGTCTAAAATGTAAAATGTACACTACCGTTCAAAAGTTTGGGGTCACTTACAAATGTCCTTGTTTTTGAAAGAGAAGCTAATTTTTCGTCCATTAAAATAACATAAAATTGATCAGAAATACAGTGTAGACATTTTTAATATTGTAAATGACTATTGTAGCTGGAAACAGCTAAAAAAAAAAATGGAATATCTACATAGGCGTGTTCCAATGGCATGTTGTGTTAGCTAATCACAGTTTAACATGTTAAAAGGCATTAGAAAACCCTTTTGCAATTATGTTAGCACAGCTGAAAACTGTTGTTCTGATTTAAAGAAGCAATAAAACTGGCCTTCTTTAGACTAGTTGAGTATCTGGAGCATCAGCATTTGTGGGTTCGATTACAGGTTCAAAATGACCAGAAACAAAGACCTTTCTTCGGAAACTCGTCAGTCTATTCTTGTTCTGAGAAATGAAGGATATTCCATGCGAAAAATTGCCAAGAAACTGAAGGTCTCGTACAACGCTGTGTACTATTCCCTTCACAGAACAGCACAAACTGGCTCTAACTAGAGTAGAAAGAGGAGTGGGAGGCCCCGGTGCACAACTCTCAACATCAACAGTTAAGAGTTGCAAAGAAAAAGACATATCTCAGACTGGCCAATAAAAATAAAAGATTAAGATGGGCAATAACACAGACACTGGATAGAGGAAGATTGGAAAAAAGTGTTATGGACAGACGAATCTAAGTTTGAGGTGTTTGGATCACAAAGAAGAACATTAGTGAGATGCAGAAAAAATGAAAAGATGCTGGAGGAGTGCTTGATGCCATCTGTCAAGCGTGGTGGAGGTAATGTGATGGTCTGGGGGTGCTTTGGTGGTGGTAAAGTGGGAGATTTGTTCAGGGGAAAAGCGATCTTGATGAAGGAAGGCTTTCATTTTGCAACACCATGCCATACCCTGTGGACGGCACTTAATTGGAGCCAATTTCCTCCTACAACAGGACAATGACCCAAAGAACAGCTCCAAACTATGCAAGAACTATTTAGGGAAGAAGCAGTCAGCTGGAATTCTGTCTATAATAGAGTGGCCGGACAGCACAGTCATTGGATCTCAACCCTATTGAGCTGTTGTAGGAGCAGCTTGACCGTATGGTACGTAAGAAGCGCCCATCAAGCCAATCCAACTTGTGGGAGATGCTTCAGGAAGTATGGGGTGAAATGTCTTCAGATTACCTCAACAAATTGACAACTAGAATGCCAAAGCTCTGCAAGGCTGTAATTGCTGCAAATAGAGGATTCTTTGATGAAAGCAATGTTTGAAGGACACAATTATTTAATTTAAAAATCATTATTTGTAACCTTGTCAACGTCTTGACTATATTTCCTATTCATTTTGCAACTCGTTTCATGTGTTTTCATGGAAAACAATGGCATTTCTAAGTGACCCCAAATGTTTGAAGTAACTCACACCTTATAGTGAGCCTTCAACAGGTTACTATGGACCATAGAGCATGGAGACTCTCCTCAGTGTATCTGAACAGGCCTATGTAACACACCTACTGTATGGAAGTCTTATGATGATGAACAACACTTCCTCAGACTCTCAGAACTGTTATGATGATCAACTCCTTGCTGTGTAGACTATTATTGATAAGTATGTATTTCTTCTTCCACTTGAACCTGAGCTTCATATATGATATCAGACTGAATGAAAGCACTGTGGCATGTTTTATAACCCTTGTTCTATGTTACTGTCTGGATACCTGTACTGCTGTTACTCTGAGTGGATACCTGTACTGCTGTTACTCTGAGTGGATACCTGTACTGCTGTTACTCTGAGTGGATACCTGTACTGCTGTTACTCTGAGTGGATACCTGTACTGCTGTTACTCTGAGTGGATACCTGTACTGCTGTTACTCTGAGTGGATACCTGTACTGCTGTTACTCTGAGTGGATACCTGTACTGCTGTTACTCTGAGTGGATACCTGTACTGCTGTTACTCTGAGTGGATACCTGTACTGCTGTTACTCTGAGTGGATACCTGTACTGCTGTTACTCTGAGTGGATACCTGTACTGCTGTTACTCTGAGTGGATACCTGTACTGCTGTTACTCTGAGTGGATACCTGCACTGCTGTTACTCTGAGTGGAAGCTGGGATGGAGGACATTGACTGAGTATGAGCAGTAATGTTGGTTTGTTGAAGACTTTGATAAAGTGCTTTGAGAGTGTGTGTGTGTGTGTGTGTGTGTGTGTGTGTGTGTGTGTGTGTGTGTGTGTGTGTGTGTGTGTGTGTGTGTGTGTGTGTGTGTGTGTGTGTGTGTGTGGTTGAGGGATGGCCAGTGGACATTAGGTTAAGGTTGAAAGGAAGCATGTCTAACGTTAAAAGATCTGTGTTCTGTGTTAGAATGATTTAATGCAGAAGAAGACATCTCCCTGAGTTGGAGCTGGCTCATCTTCCTGTCATGTCATCATCAGAGTGCAGATACAACAATCAAAGACTGAAAGACAAAGCAGCAGAACAGGAAGTAGAGGAAGTGGCTGAGCAGAACATAGCGCTACACGTGGTGTAGAATCATATTCATGTGGGAGACCAGAGAGAGGACACTAACACAGCTCTGTCTCTCCAGGAAGGAACCATGGAAAGATGGAGGGAGGGAACAGGGCTGTGGTTCTGCTGGACTACATTGTTCTAAATTGAACATTGAAACTCATCCCCCTCTCTTTCTCCCTCCCCCTTTCCTGACTGGACTTCGGATGGGATAGTGTCCCTAATTCATATCTCTTTCTCGACACTAAAGCGGTACGGAATCTTTGCACGGTCAGAACAGACACAGAGGCTTTATAGATGCTGTGTTTTGATGGGACTGGATCAGAGATCCTTAGTTCTGTTGACTGAAGTGGAATTTGGAATCAGAACTGCCATTTTATACATTATGTCTTTCTTACTCCGAGGACCGACCTTGTCACTTTGGCTGTTGTGCTAACTAACCATTGTTTCCCCAATGTTTTAGGGTAGAGCAGTGCTGTTGTAATATATAATTGTGAGAAGGTTTTTTACTTTGCTGGTCCTGTCTTAAATAAATATTTTTTTTTGTTTTTTATTTAAACAAAGGAAGCTTGGAGACTGGAAATGTTACTGTATATTGTTATTTTGTTTGACAGTGTAAAGTAGAGGGAGTTTTTACTGGTTATTTTAGTCAGTGCTTCCTAGTCACCTTTCATATACAATAGAAATTGGTGTCAATGTTTTTATTATCAATTCTACATCTCTTTATCTAGAGATATTGCCTTATGTAACGCAGATGAGAAAATAATGATGTGGAAAATGTTTAGCATAGCTAGTTCGCAATTTAGCAGGAATAAACATCACGTCCACATCTTGGACACAATGAGCACTTGTCAAGGTACCGCTTGCACCTGTAGCCATTAAATACTATGAAAGGCTGGTCATGGCTCCACATCAACACCATCATCCCAGACCCCCTGGACCCTCTCCAATTCACATACTGCCCCAACAGAGCCACAGATTACGCAATCTCTATTGCACTCCCACCTGGACAAGAGGAACACTTATGTGAGAATGCTGTTCATTGACTACAGCTCAGCATACAACACCATAGTGCCCTCCAAGCTCCTCACTAAGCTCAGGTACCTGGAACTGAACACCTCACTCTGCAAGTGGATCCTGGATTTCCTGACAGGCTGCCCCAGGTGGTGAGGGTAGGCAACAACACTGATCCTCAACACAGGGGCCCCTCAGGATGTGCATGCTTAGTCCCCTTCTGTACTCCCTGTTCACCTGCACATGACTCCAACACCATCATTATGTTTGCGGACGACATTACAGTGGTAGGCCTGATCACCAACGAGGATGAGACAGCCTATGGGGAGAAGGTCAGTGACCTCAACATCAGCAAGACAAAGGAGCTGATCGTGCAGTACAGGAAACAGAGGGCCGAGCACGCCCCAATCCACATTGATGGGGATGTAGTGGAGCGGGTCGAGAAATTTGAGTTCCTCAGTGTCCACAAGGAACATGATCCACACACCAACACAGTCATGAAGAAGGCACGACAACGTCTCTTCCCCCTCAGGAGGCTGAAAAGATTTGTCATGGGCCCTCAGATCCTCAAGAAGTTCTACAACTGCACCATTGAGAGCATATTGACTGGCTGCATCACCGCTTGGTATGGCAACTGCTTGGCATCCGACTGTAAGGTGCTATAGAGGGTAGTGCATACGGTCCAGTACATCACCGGGGACGAGTTCCCTGCCATCAAGGACTTCTATACCAGGCAGTGTCAGAGAAAGGCCATAAAAAAGTCCAGCCACGCAAGTCATAGACCCGCTCGCCAAGCGGTACCGATGCACCAAGTCTGGAACCAACAAGACCCTGCACAGCTTCTACCCCCAAGCCATAAGGCTGCTAAATAGTTAACCAAATAGCTACCTAGACAATCTGCATTGACTCCCTTTTTCACCAACTTTCAATTCATCAAATACACTGCTGCTACTGCTTATTATCTATCTTGTTGCCTAGACATTTTACCTCTACCTATATGTACATATCTACCTCAATTACCTCGGACCCCAACACATCGACTCGGTACTGGTACTCTATGTATATAGTCAAGTTATCATTACTCATTGTGTATTTATTTCTTGTGTTATTATTTTTCTATTTTTGTTGGGAATGGCTCGTAAGTAAGCATTTTACTGTTAGTCTACACCTGTTGTTTACGAAGCATGTGATTTGATTGTCTCTCAAATACATCGTAACAGTTGTTGGTTAGCTAGCTAGTGATTTTTTGTTGTTGTTGCCATATTAGCATTGACATTAAATCAGTCAAAACAAGACATGGTATTAAGAACAAGATAAAACTAGCAGAAAAGAGCCACCTACGATTCCCTACATGGCAACCTCTTGTCATTGTTGCTAGCTATCTGACCGTTCAAAGTCATAACAAAGCACGGATTCCGGCCCCATCGATGCGTGCACATTATTTTCGCGATGTCAGCCAACCCGTCTGTTCTTGTCAATACGACGGGAACAGTATCCATGCTTCAGCACCTTTGACAGCGCCAACTTTCCGCATCAACACGTCCTCAAAACGCCACAAATAGGCCTACTTCAGCGCAATGGACAGCACCAATGTCGCAAATCGCCATCACCTTGAAAAGTGCTTGACGACTCTTCTAGCGAACTTCAGGTTTCACCAGCAGGTAGGCCTATTGGTGCCACCACCAGTACTTCTAAATGTAAGTTATTTGGACCATTATGAATTTAAAAAAATCTGTGGAACTTTTAGTCAGACACTCTGTAAAGACACAAGAGCATGAGGAATGCCTGTTTATTGCAATTAGTCATTTTCAGACGACAAAGGCTTTTCCAACATTAAAACAACAACGTACAAAACAGCACACGTTTTGCCATCAACTAAAATTTAATAAGGTAGTGAAAGTACATAAACAAAGTAATGAAGTACAGTAAGATACAAGTTATGATGATGTCAAATGTAGGATGAGCAGATTTTTCAAAGCCAAATTAAGCACCATCGTCATGTAGTCAGGAAAGGCCATAAATCAGTAAGAACTACTCTAGAATGTATGGGGGGGAAAGTTAAACATGGTACATCACAGTTTTCAGACCTTTATACCAACTAAAAAATATCAATATTGGTGTAACACTACTTTATCATGCAATTTACTTTAGTAAACCTTCTGAAACACAGACAAAATATACTTCAATAAGTAGAAGAACTTGATACATCTCTGTCCAGCAATGTCACAAAGCCTGGAAAGTAATTTATACTCTCTGAATGTGAGATCCCTATCAAAAATAATATGCCGATTTTTTTTTCTTCTCCTTAATATATCTAAAGTGCAAGTATTTATCCATTTTATTCAATGCTTTCTGTAAGTATAAAATACAAAAGAAAAAAACAGCAATATGCTTTTCCTGTTTATATGTTATATTTTTCTGAAACAAGGATCATCATATACACACACACACCACAGATAAAATATTTTGAAAGGTGCAACATATCATATAGGGTTGATAAAGGGTAGTTAGACCATACGGTGACATGGGATATGTTCATTGTGCATTGACCCTCTTCCTCCCCATTGACTTTTATAGATCCTTTTCCCAATGTCTCGTCCCTGTACATAACAGTAGCCTATACAGTCTGCATACATGAAGGACTCTGCATTGGTATGTGCAAAACAGAATGTGTGCTGAGCTAGTAATGGTCAAGGTGACTGTTGGCTTCACAAACAAGATTGTAATTGGCCTTGCCCATTATAGACGTTGTCTGTGAGTGATTGGTCTGAACTTGAAGGACCAGAGAAACGTCATAGCGACAATAGAACACTGAAACAAAATTTAATGGATCTTTAAACAGCTTCGTAGAATGAATGGAAGTTGAAATTGTAGTGGGAGAGATTCCAGAAGACCACACCTCTAAAGGGACTGGTAGAGGTTGTTACCATGGTCATGCAGCTGTTGTTTAGATCAAAACACACATTCCCACCATTTAAGAACTAGTACAAATAAGAAGAACAAAGCACCTCTAATAGTTAATCAATTCTAAGACATCTCTCTCTGATGCAAACAGCACAAGCACCATCACCACCACCAATGTTACACTGAACTGAACTAGCCATGCTGCTGCACAGTTACAATCAACCCACTGCAGGTTTTGATTATGGAACAAAAACACCTGCCGTCCATTTTGTGCCCCATTGATTAACTGCAATGTGAGCAACATGGTGAAATCATCAGCTCTAAACCGTGGCAGTTGGTTCTTACCCAACACTGTGTTGATCCTTTAAAATAGGCAGTGTTCTAGAATCTATTACACAGAACCATGCCACTCCGGAACCAGAACGGACCCAGTAGCACCTTGTGAACTGACAAAAAAATAATCACTTTTGTTTAATTTTTATTTATTTTTTATGTGCGTTTTACAGAGCGAGGCATACAAACGTAAAACGTGAGCTGAATGAGTTAGAATTATGGCCCCATTAAATCAGATCCGCTTTAGCCGACATCCACATAGCTGATATTTTGAAGTGTCGGAGGTGGAACCGTGTTAGAGCTGTCAAATCCACAAGTGGCTCCCGGCATCATACCTAAAGCGCACATTGCTATTGGCAGCACGAAGTCGCATTAAGAGAAATCCCATGGAGTCATATTTACAAGTTCAAACACTGGAATGTGAGATGTAATCTACAGCTCAATTAAGCTGATAGAAATCCTCATTAAATGTTAAATGATTTTCAACTTGAACGTCATTATTTCTATATAGCCTACACTTTCTCGTTCTAAACTTCTAACGCGAGTGGGACGGGTGTGGCTTGATGACAATGATCTCAAGAGCTGCTGCTCACCGATTTGACAGCTACAACGCAGTTCCACTTCGGACACCGCCAAAACATCAGCTATGCGGATGTTGGCTATCGCCAGTTAACACTTGATCTGATTGACTATAGCCTTCGTCTCTCTAGGGCTGGCCAGTAAGAGAGTTGTGAAAATGGTGTATTGAATTTCCAGGCTTAATGTCTCGCATTTAAAGCCTAAATTCAATCAAGCATTTACTGTGTAGGAATAGTATTTGGTCTTTCACAGCGGTAGTGGAGGTTTGACTGAATTCTGGCTTCAAAATGTTCTTTATATGTGTAGAGCACAACTGAGTCAAATCCGCAGTTTACCTGCTATGTAAAAGATCTCTCTGAAATTCTGGGGCAGTGTTAGGCAGTCATGGGTTTCTCTCCAAAAGAGGAGAGAAACCCATGAAGCTTAAATGCTAGCCTAGTAAAGGGCCATTTAATAGGGGTCCTATATGGGGCCCCACATAGGGACCCATGCATCTCGAGGCCTCTTTCTTACAGTTGTAACTCTGACCGAATCCAAATGGCTGGTGGAATTATAGCAGACCTACCTACTGCTGCTCAGTCTGTCCTCAACATCACGCCAGCCGGCCTGATGGCAGTACAGTACAGTGCAGTAGGTTTAGATCACCTAAACTAATCCAAGCCACCCTGTGATGCTCTAAATCCAGCTACTGATGGTTAACCTAGCTGACTGATTGTTAATCAACGCTTAAAGAAATCCTCTATGGCATTGTTTACTGGTGGACTGAGAGCAAGGAATGCTGGGTAACTGTCAAAATGATTCTGTCTTCACCCCTGGAAGAATGGTTGGTCTCTTCATCGTCAGGGCAACCCCCTCTGTCACCACATCAATTTGTTGACATCGTGTCATTTTCATTGAACTTTTCTCCTTCTGACTTGGGATAATTTATCCCAGTAAAACTAAAAAGTTTCATGATACTACTCAATTAAATTATAAGACACTCAGAAGGGGCAGGACTGTGCTTCTAACACTGACCTGAAGATGAGGAGATCGCTTACCCCCCCCCACAAATCAGAAAGCTTATGTCACTGTAGCGATTCTGTGGAAAGAGAAACAGCAGAAACGTGCCTACACTCACTGAAAAACAGTGGGTTACTGTATATGAAAGTGATGGGAAATCTCACACTAGTTTGAAACCTTTTCACTTAAATGCAGAGAAAGACTTCACATTTCTGTAACAATGCAGAATTCAGCCTCATGCTTTTAAAATATCAATCACATATATATTTGCCTTTTTTTTTGTCTATACAACATACAATGCCACGATTGGCACGTACAATATTGCACACTATAAAGTAATGTCCTCACTGTCTGTCATCACCCTGTCTATGGGGAGACTGCTGCTCTGACAACATATGGAGAGTAACGTTGAGAAATCAAATAATGCAGTGACAAATTAGACCAGCAAGCCCGGTCTAGTTTGGATTATATTGGAGCTGTAGCACCATAGAAAGATACTGCCTTGGCCTTTTGGCCTACATCCAGAAAAACCTCACAAGGGGCTCTTAGGGCATCCACCCATCATCCGTCTCCATCTCATCCCCACTGACTGACTACTGTATACGTCCAGTTACATTTTACATGGTGCAAGAGGTGGACAGACACAACCCCACATCTCTGATGACTATCCATGCTCACATTAGAAGTCCTGCTGCTGTTGCTGTTCTAGGGGCCATTCTCTGCTCTCCTGCCTGTGGAGGGAGACAGGCTACAGAAAAGGGCCTCTCTGGTTTGGCTTGTTAGTGTTGACCAATAGCCATACAGCAAACAGTACAGAACTCACAAATGAAAACATACAGTGGTCGAGAGAGATATCATTAACATCGACCACAATGTGAAGCACGTAAACGAGTGGAGTGTATAAGGCACCAGGTTGTTCTGACGTCAGAGAGGATGCGCCCTCGCGGCTCAGCATGCATGTAGCCGCGCGCTGATGCGTCTTTTTACGCGTCTCGCGCTGCCATCACCGGTTGAGCATCTGGTTTTTGTGCCCCATCCCACCCTCCCCCCGAAAAAGAAAACTCGCCCACAGAAAACGTGGGCATTTTAGGATTTAAATACAGCTGATTCACAAAATCATAATTAGTATATCTAAGTTAGCACATTTTTTATCTAACCATTGTTCCAAATTTGAATGGAAATGGTGCAAAAGGGTTGATATTCAATAGTAAAGATGCTTTTATCCCGTTTAGGCCTATATCGACTCTGCTCTCCTCATAAAAGACTCCATAATGTAGGCCTATGACATGATAGAAACGCTTTTCATAACTATATTTTCGATTAAATTAAACACTATAACTTTCCCAAATGCCTTTTAAAAAGAGATTTAGGCCTACGCATATTGGCAGAAGTGTCTATTTTTTCAGTCTGTGCGTTGCGTTCTGCAGTACACGTTAGTAGATAGCGCTTTACTTTTTATTTCCTGCGTACCTTATATTAATAAACTACAACTGATTTCAGATATTGGTTTGGTAAAGTAATTTATCATATATATATATATATATATATATATATATTTGTGCTGATGTCAAATGTTGGTTTACATGGAGATCTTCGTAATTTCCAATTTACGTTTTTTTCGTTTTGCACTTTGGAAACCTTTTCGAAATAGCTTGGACGTGTGCAAAATCGGGTTGTTTGTTAGAGCAATAAACACTCTGTTCATTGTCATTTAAATCAAGTAGGAAACAGTTCATATTTTACAGTTCAAACAAGTTATTGATAGCAGCGGCTTACTGTTAAAATGGTTGGTAAGTGGGTGACATCCAGCAATGAACGACGAGACAGTAGGCTACTGCCAGTCTGACTGTGAAGGTTGTGTGTGGGGTGGTTCCCTTGGAATTCTCTCTTTATATTTTACAGTAAAAGTCTGATTATAAAGTCTGTTGTTTGTTGTTATTTATTTCTGCTCAAGCCGGTAATCCGTCAATCATCGTCCCCGTCGTCACCATGTTGGCCCTCCGGTAGGAGTTCGGAGGCCCGTTTCTCTCTACTCCGCTCCTGGATCTTTCTCATCTCCTCGGCATATTTACAGAACGTGTTGCCGAATTTGGACCACACTTTGCACGGAACAGTGATGGAGTTCCGGTAGGTAGGCTTCACCTCGCTGACCCGCATGAACACTCCGTACTTGTTAGAACCCACGTCGAAGAAAAAGCGTTTGTTGTCAACAGTCAAGGAAGTGCCTTCGGGTAGTTCTGCCGGTTCCTCGTCCACACCGTAATCATCGATGAGTTTGGCCAAAGCGTCACGGAACTCGATAAGTCCCTGCGCTGGAAGCGCGATGGTTTGGCCTTGTGCACTTCCCAATCCGGGCCCCCGATTAACGGTCTGACGGATCCTTAGGAACCGCCCCCTCTGGTTCTCTTTCAGATCCATGTAATATTTGCGATTCTCTCGCACTAGAAATTCGCTCTTGAGGGCACGCCGGGGCTCATCCTGCACTATATCCGGGTTGCTCGGGCCCAGCTGGGCGTAATGTTCGATGAAGTCCCCGAGATAGTCACGGAACTCCACTGCCACTGACATAGAGAGAGTGAGGCGGCTCTTATTTCCCCCAGCTCCGACCTCGGCTATCTTTAGGAAGCGGCCTTTTGCATTCTGCTTCACGTCTAGGTAGAAGCGCTTATTCTGGATGTCGACTCGCTTTGACGCGAGCTCCTCGGTGTCGTGTTGCAGTCTTGCCGCGGCGCCCATCGCGCCCGGAGGCAGGGAGCCGGGGCCTGTGGCCAGCCCTCCGTGGTCACTGCCACTGTCTCTGTCCGCCATGATGCTGCCTCCTGCTTACCTTCCACCGTCTCCCTCAGCCTGCTGCAACCTCGACTGCCTGTCAACCACACCGACGATATCGCGAGAGCGCTACGCTTTAGAAAGGAAACGAAAGCAGCCTACTGTAGTTCATATTACGTGCTGTTCTGAGAGGGGGTATTCAAGAGATACACGTTTGCGTCTAGTGTCTGTGTAGCAGCTGCACATAATTCAGTAACGTTGCAACTAAATTGAAGCTCTTCACAATGTGTTATGATGCAATGCATCATTATAATGTCCCTCATTTGTATTTCCTATTAGTAATATGAAATCATTATTTTGCACAAAATTGCCTATACTATACTTCCACTGGTCATCATCTGTCATGAGATAAACGGGTGTTTTGCCTGCATCTGTAGCATCTAGCACATTCCTCGAATGAAACACTGAGCAGAGACAGATAACAACCGAGCAGAGACAGATAATGCAAACGTGTATTTTATTGATAGACATAATCTCTTCTTAATCACCCTTGCATTTAAACATAATACAGCTAGGTGGATAAAATGACATATAAAAGTCGAATTAACTGATCAAGGTGTATTTGTCTTTTCATGAGAGAATAGACTCATATGTTTGGAGTGTTGAAGGAGTGATTTGATTGAGAATAAAAATTGAGCTTCAAAAAGAAAATATATTTTTATGAATAACTAAAATAATATTTAGTCTATTAAGTGAACTGTAAGATGAGGTAGAATGAGTCACATATCCTTAGTATGCTCAGAAATCCCCATATTAAAACCACTTCTCTTCCAGTGACTGATATCGACATCTTTCTGACGCTTTTTCAGCGCAAATTCTCTGACCTCTAAGCAAGGACGGCTAGCTCGCGCTCTGAACGGGCGAGTGGGGGAATCTTGAATGAATTAAGTGACTGATTGATTGGGGGGGAGAAGGGGGGAGGGAGGGATGGAACGGTAGAGGGAGGAGAATAACTTGTCAGCCACCACTGTGAAGATGTGTATGACCAAGCTTTCGTCACACTGTTAAGGGTTTGAGAAGAGAACAACATATTTTAAAGGCATCCACCTATCCTGTACAAAGATAACGAGTATCCTTTTGGCACATGTGGCTTCCGTATTACTTCGATGCTGGTTGACCTAATCGATATTCCCACATGTGGCCACACGCTGAGCCACTCGGCCACCACCACACACATGATTAATTTTCTCTCGGTGCAGAAATCTCCTGCTCTGCATGAACATGCCCGCAGAACCCAGTGCCTTTCAAATAGGTGAAGCCGTTGTTGGGCATCGTTCCGTGAGGGTTACCTGTTTGGCGCTAGCTGCATCGTAACCAGTGGTTTGGTCATTTGACAGAAAGAGAGGTCTCCAATTTACAGGTTGTCGTGCTATAGGCTACTACTGGAACCATTGAGACATTTTCGCAGCGTTAGTCATCGCACTAGCCGCAGTGTAGCCTTGTCTCTGAATAGCCAGCCCTGTAGTTCAGTACGCACTCTTCTAAGTATTGGGTTTGGTTGATCCCATCATTTTAAACCGAACCGCAACCGAACCATATGCTGCTGCTATAATGGTCGTCCATGGTTCTGACTTCGGGCGGTTTCTCTGACCTGTTGTCAGTGGTCTGAGGGGTGTTGGGCCAGTGTGTTGGGCGCGCGGCTCCGGTCATTAGTGTTTGCGCAGGAAGTGGCAGCCGACGCCAGTGGCCGAGCAGGTGATGTTTGCTCACATAAGCCGTTCGCGTTTGAGGGGTGCAAGGGACGCGGCTGGAGGGATTGCGCTGTTGCATCGCCTAACTGGATAACCAGATAACCGCTGTCTTCTGTAGTCTCCGTTTTACCGAAAAGGCATCCGATATTTCTACACTTCTGAACGTGGATCAAGAAGCCCGACCTTGTGTGTGTCTGTCTGTGTATTTATGCTTTTTTTTCTGTGTGCGGAATCGAACAATCATTTTCTGTTATAGAAAGGCAATGCGCCCACCCATGCGATGACATTTGTTGGAGAGAGAGGATAGACTGTAGAGGCTTCATGCAGAACCTCTGGTTTCGAGTAGAGGGTAATTTACGAGTCTTGGTTTGCGTTTCAGGAGAAAAAAATTGTGTTGAAGGAGAATGCAGCAACCACATTTTTAACCATGCAGAACCGGGCCGTTTCCGCTTCTTAGGCTGGTGTGTCCCCATCTGAAAGTTTATGGGGAAAGCGGCAGACACAGATGGCATGGACACTTATACAAGGTCTGCCGCTCTGCCCTGCTATCGGAGCCTATTCGCAGTCTCCCACTTCAACCCCGCTCCGTCATCCGCGCCCCTTAGCCGCCCCAGCACTGCAGCAACCGAGCCACGGCCGACGGCATGAGGCTTGATCCGGTGCATTTCTCCATGCTGGTCATCGGGGTCTCCTTTGCCTGTTACGCCCCGAGTCTCAATTCCCTCCAGGACCAGGCGTATCGATCTGCCGTGGTCATCGAGGGCGAGGTGCGCTCCTCACCGGAAAACGTCTCTCGGGAGCCTTACAGTGTAAATGTCAAAGTGCTGGACGTGTGGCCCGTGAACAGCGGCGGGCTCGAGCGGGAGCAGCTCGTGACTGTCGGAGACTTCAGCTCCGAGGCCCCGTGCACCACTGTGGAGGAGAACCACAGATATATATTTTTCATGGACCCAACAGGCGAGCCTTTAGTATTCAAGGCATCGTTTGCTCCGCTGGACGCCAGCGGAACGGACCTGAAGAAGGATGTGGAGAGCGTGTTGTGTGAGGACTGCGGTAAGTTTAGCTTTTATTGGACGCTTTAGGGCCGCACGCTAATGCCCCGGTGATATAAGGAGTCTCCGGCCTCCTTGTGGGTGCTTATAGGTGATGATTGACACGGTTCAATTCTCCATGTCCTGGTGACACAACCAAGACGGTGCATTTTTTTCGAGCACATCAGACCATGCATGGATGTGTGAGACAGATGTCCTAGAGACTGTAGTACATGAGGATATAGGTAAGAGTGATGTAGAATAGGCTATACTTGGTGACGAGTGAGACGATTATCATGTATAAAGCACTTTGATTTGAAATGGACAATCCATCAATATGAAAATGATATACCATCCATAGTGTGCATGTTGGTAAGATATTGGCCTGCTTGGCTATGTGGAGTCAAAAGATGGAGCATAGACGCTGTACAAAAGCCTCATTGTGTGTGTGTGTGTGTGTGTGTGTGTGTGTGTGTGTGTGTGTGTGTGTGTGTGTGTGTGTGTGTGTGTGTGTGTGTGTGTGTGTGTGTGTGTGTGTGTGTGTGTGTGTGTGTGTGTGTGTGTGTGTGTGTGTGTGTGAAATACTCCATGTCTGAGAATGGGGTGACAAGGTATTAGAGAGAGAGAGAGAGTGAGAGAAAGAGAGTGAGAGAAAGCGAGAGAGAGAATATGGAGTGAATCTGACAGAATATGACACCGTTTAATTTCAAATAGCCATCAGTATTAATTCAGATGTCAGTAGCTCTCAAACAGCATGGAGACTGACACCATGTGACAGGAAATAGGGGGACCAACCAGCTAGTCCTAACCGGTCGGTGCTGTTAGATCAGGTGGTGGATATTTGGTCCCTTAGGGCCCTTCACTAAAGATCAGAGGCATGACAATGTTTCAGCACCGTGGACAGCTCATATTCTCTGACCTCTGAATAGCATCCATCCATTCTCAGTCTGTTTTATTTGTTGTCGTGCATGATAAGAGTAAGACAGTGGCCTATTGCCTCTTTAAACCATCAGTTACATTATCTGCTATTCTCTGTGACAAATTCTCTGGATGTGTCCAAATATTCTGGAGAACTGAAGCTTTCTTTGCTCAGCTCATCACCTTTGGCATGATGAAACAACACCGGTATGATCAGGGCCCATATGTATCAAGCATCTTAGTGTAGGAGTGCTGATTTAAGATCAGTTTAATCTTTTATATCACGATTAATAAGATTCCATGTACAGGAAATACCTGATCCTAGATCAGCACTCCTTTTCTGAGATGCTTGACACATGCCGCCCCTGGTCTCTAGCCAAGGCTAACATTAAGATCTTCCTGACAACATTTCAGCACCATGGACAGTGTATAGTGTGCCTAACCTCTGAGTAGAATCCATGATGAGAAAATAAACAATCTTTCCTCAACTCGTTCTCATTGCCCCCATGACCACTAATCTGAAAGGCCTTGATAGGTGAAAGTGATGCAGGTGAAACCTATCCACCATTTTCACCTATCAGTGCTCATAATAGAGAGAAGACAACATGATGCTTGGAGTGTTTGTCTCTGTCAGCTGTGTGTTTCTGTATGGTTGCACCATTCCCTGTCTGCAGCTAAAGTGCTATACTTGTTATTTGGTTTAGTGTCAACTCTGCTTGCTGAGAGAGGGATGACAGTATTGTAGGTAATCTGCTACTCAGATGCTGCCATCAAAGACCACAATTCCATGACTCAACAGTGACACAGACAGACTCGACTCACCACTGGAACCTCATCTATGCAAAGTCCCAGATGTACAGAGAGTCAGGCTCCAGTGCTCTGACTATCTACACAAGTGTCTCTCTCTCTCTCTGTCCCTATAGAGCAGTGTTATATCTCAGCTACGGCCTCACACATACCACAGAACTGCTGCTCTGCTGCAAATGCATCAGCATGCTGTCTTTAGCAGAGACTTCTGGGGCTTGTATAAATTATGCACACTGACTGAGGTTTGAGTGTAAGTGTGTCCTTCTGTAAGCAGGATGTATATGTGACACGTAGGAACGCGGGATATGAACCTGGGTCTCCCACAAGAGCAACCAACGTCTTAGACCATTAGACCAAGAGGATATTCCCTCTTGGGTCCGAGGGCTGACACTGGTTTTGAAGATCGCAGGAGGGGCTACCTAGTCACGTGACCATGACCAACTCACGTCTGCTACATACAGACCAGTTTTACTGTCATTTGTGGTCTAGAAACATGAAACTGTTCTGCTGTTCCTTGATTACAGTTACTGTGCGTGTGCACATGCTTGGGCACGTGTGTGTGTGTGTGTGTGTGTCTAGATGCCTAGAGGTCATCTGAGGTCTGCGTTGAGGATGTGCATGTATGTGGTATAATCACTTCTAAGACCTGGCTATTAGAATCCTATCAGGATTGGTGTGAACATGGTTCTCCCATCAGCCACCTGCTACCGCTACAGATGTGTGTTGTATCAGACACATTCAGGTAAGCTGTACAAGCACTGCTCCTGCTTTGTGTGTGTGTGTGTGTGTGTGTGTGTGTGTGTGTGTGTGTGTGTGTGTGTGTGTGTGTGTGTGTGTGTGTGTGTGTGTGTGTGTGTGTGTGTGTGTGTGTGTGTGTGTGTGTGTGTGTGTGTGTGTGTGTGTGTCCGTGTGTGTGTGGACATCATTCCAGACCTCCCAGTGCGTTTGCGAATAATGTAACAGCACTCATCCTTTCCTGTCTCTCAGTGCAAACTGAACCAAGTCACAAGGCTTTTTAGAAGGACCATGAGAAGAGCAGATGATTGTATTTGTAAAGGCAAGGTACCTTCGTGTCCCCCTCCTCAGCCATGCATCCATCCATCCCATGCTCAAGGATGGTTGCCACACCCCTTTCTGTCTCTGTTTCTCTGTGTTTCTCTGTCTCTCGCTCTCTCTCTCTCCGAGGAAGTATGGGAGATTATCTTTCTCTGTTTCTCTCTCTATCTCTCTTTCTCTTTTAGAATCTCTACCTCTTCACAGAAGATGTATGGAATCAATGCCTCAATCCTCTAATCAGTAGAAAACTGTCTGTTATGCAGGTTTAGAAGATTTAGAACCCCGCAGTGAGAAGTGTGTCTCTGAAATGAAGGGATAGATAAATATGAAAGAGAGGGGGAGAGGTGATCGAGGGGGATGGAGGGAGCAATGAGTGAGAGGTGACAGAGAAAAAGTGAGGTGTGGAGGTTAGAGAGCAAGAGAGAGTGTAAGAGAGAGAGAGGGGTAGATAGATGGAAGGAGGAGAGGTAGTCGGGGAGGGAGAGGTGGTAGCATGGCTTGCACACGACTCAGAACCCTGTCAGGAGGGGGGAAAGAGGGAGCGAGAGGGGTAGAGGAGGGAGAGAATAGCTTTTCCCCACCGCTCTGCCCGCAAGCGCTTCATCAACTATTAATCACTAACTCTGCTCATCCTCTCTCGCTTTTCCTCTCTCTTTCGTTCTCTCCCTCTCTCTTCTTCCATATCCCCCTGTTTCTACCTATCTTCCCCTCTCTCTTTTACACACATCCTCTATTCCTTCCTCTCTCTCACACACATACTATCAATCTCTTTCTCTCTCTATTTCTGTCTCCCCCTCTCTCACCTCTCCCTACCTCCCCAATACCCGACAAAATCTGTCTCCTTCTCTCTTCCTCCACTTTCCGTTCCCTCAATCCCACACTCCCTGTTCTCCTTTCTCACACAACAGGCTTTCCATATTAGGGGGACAGTGAGTGAATCTTGTACAGTAGCTTATCCTCGGGACTGTAACCAGGGTTTGAGTTGTAGTGAGGTCCGGAAGATGATTTACTGCATTTCTATACAAGAAAAAAGAAAAAAAATCAAGCAAAAATGACCCCAGACATGATCAACTTGGCTGCTGTAGGTTCATTCACCTTAGTCCATCTACAAACACATAGCCTATTAGCTTTATAATGTTATACCCCTGAAAGGAGGGAAATATGAGAAATGATTCACACTGACATGTAGCATCAGCGACGTAACCAAAACGTGGGACATTTTTAGAACTATATTGTTTGCATGTTGATAAGATTTGAATGTACACCTATAGGGAAGATAAGCCATGTGGAGATGTTCATATTGAAACATATCTTCTTTAAGTTCCTCACTTGTCTGTTAAGATTAGTCAACATTTTCTAAGTTTGGGAACAACGGTACTAAGCTCTCTCTCTGCTTGTTTCCTCTCTCTCTATGTGTCCTCCTCTTCCTCTGCTTGTTTCCTCTCTCTCTATGTGTCCTCCTCTTCATCTGCTTGTTTCCTCTCTCTCTCTCTCTGTCCTCCTCTTCCTCTGCTTCCTCTGCTTGTTTCCTCTCTCTCTATGTGTCCTCCTCTTCCTCTGCTTGTTTCCTCTCTCTCTCTGTGTCCTCCTCTTCCTCTGCTTCCTCTGCTTGTTTCCTCTCTCTCTATGTGTCCTCCTCTTCATCTGCTTGTTTCCTCTCTCTCTCTCTCTGTCCTCCTCTTCCTCTGCTTCCTCTGCTTGTTTCCTCTCTCTCTCTGTGTCCTCCTCTTCCTCTGCTTCCTCTGCTTGTTTCCTCTCTCTCTCTGTGTCCTCCTCTTCCTCTGCTTCCTCTGCTTGTTTCCTCTCTCTCTATGTGTCCTCCTCTTCCTCTGCTTGTTTCCTCTCTCTCTATGTGTCCTCCTCTTCCTCTGCTTCCTCTGCTTGTTTCCTCTCTCTCTATGTGTCCTCCTCTTCCTCTGCTTGTTTCCTCTCTCTCTATGTGTCCTCCTCTTCCTCTGCTTGTTTCCTCTCTCTCTATGTGTCCTCCTCTTCCTCTGCTTCCTCTGCTTGTTTCCTCTCTCTCTCTGTGTCCTCCTCTTCCTCTGCTTCCTCTGCTTGTTTCCTCTCTCTCTGTGTCCTCCTCTTCCTCTGCTTGTTTCCTCTCTCTCTATGTGTCCTCCTCTTCCTCTGCTTGTTTCCTCTCTCTCTATGTGTCCTCCTCTTCCTCTGCTTGTTTCCTCTCTCTCTATGTGTCCTCCTCTTCCTCTGCTTCCTCTGCTTGTTTCCTCTCTCTCTATGTGTCCTCCTCTTCCTCTGCTTGTTTCTTCTCTCTCTGTGTCCTCCTCTTCCTCTGCTTGTTTCCTCTCTCTCTATGTGTCCTCCTCATCCTCTGCTTCCTCTGCTTCCTCTTGCATGCACTACAGCAAGCCTCAGCCTCACCACTGAGCACCACATCACTAGCCTACTCAGTAGCCTACTCTCTGTAAAGCACAGTTATTGTGAGAACTTAGAAGCATATTTTTAGCTCCTGCTGAGTTTGGCTCTGTTTAACGTTAGCATCTTACTTCATCCTTCTAGCTGGCTAAGTAATACTAACCAGAGACCTTCAACGTTACTGAAATATACGTTTCTGCCGGCATCGAGACACCTGACTGACTGACATAGCCTATCTATAAGCGACTATTTACCAGTTGTGCACTCATTCTTCGAAAGGAATGTTTTGTTTGTTTGGGGGTTGTCTGTAGACATGGCAGGAGTCGCGGGTCAGTTTTAAAGTGGAACTGACAGCATTTTAGCAACATGAAATCACATAAAAAAGACACCCCCAGAAAAAATCTGACATTTAAAAAAAAAATCTGACAAAGGAGCATTTAGATACTGTCATTTTCACGTTTTCATAAATTCGTAGAATGTTTGGGTTTTACGTATAGGAAGGAATTTGTCAAAATTCTATAGCAATGTAGAGTGGGAAAGTGGTCGTGCGTTTGTACAATTAATAGAGACTGCAGTAAATAAAACCGAATAAAAACATACAGTACCAGTCAAACGTTTGGATACACCTACTCATTCCAGGGTTTTTCTTTATTTTTATTATTTTCTACATTGTAGAATAATAGTGAAGACATCAAAACTATGAAATAACACATATGGAATCATGTAGTAACCAAAAAAGTGTTAAACAAATCAAAATGTATTTTATATTTGTCACGGATCCCTCCGGAACTTTCATTGCGCACACCTGTCCCCTATTCACACTGATTGTATTTGTATATATGTGCCCTTTGGTTTCCATTGGGGGGTCGATTATTTTCACAATGTCCGTTGCTGCGTGTGAGTACCTGTGCTGTGTGTTTTGGGCTTTCATGCCCTTGTGGATTGAGTAGATGATTACGGGTCTCGTCCTGTGTGTTAATCATCGTATGCATGTGTTATTTATTCAGTGTACTCCTCGCTCTTTTGTTTGGGTTTCAACCCTGTGGTTTTGTTATGTGTTTGTTTGGTCTTCGTCCCCGTGGCTTTGCACGGCACACCGTAATTTGGGATGAATAAAAAAAACTATTACACATTACTGCGCCTGTCTCCCGAATCTCTTCAAACCATCGTGGCAGTAATTGAGATTCTTGAAAGTAGCCACCATTTGCCTTGATGACAGATTTGCACAGTCTTGGCATTCTCTCAACCAGCTTCATGAGGTAGTACCCTGGAATGTACTTCAATTAACAGGTGTGCCATGTTAAAAGTTAATTTGCAGAAATTCTTTCCTTCTTAATGCATTTGAGCCAATCAGTTGTGTTGTGACAAAGTAGGGTGGGTATACAGAAGATAGCCCTATTTGGTAAAATACCAAGACCATCCATATTATGGCAAGAACAGCTCAAACAAGAAAAGATAAATCACAGTCCATCATTACTTTAAGAAATGAAGGTCAGTGAATCCAGAAAATGTCAAGAACTTTGAAAGTTTTTTCAAGTGCAGTTGCAAAAACCATCAAGCTCTATGATGAAACTTGCTCTCATGAGGACCGCCACAGGAATGGGAGACCCAGAATTACCTCTGCTGCAGAGGATAAATTCTTTAGAAAAACTGCACCTCAGATTGCAGCCCAAATATGTAACAGACACATCTCAACATCAACTGTTCAGAGGTTGAATTGCTGCAAAGAAACGACTACTAAAGGACACCATTAAGAACTAGAAGCTGTCGGAACTAGAAGCACAAGCATTTCATTACACTCGCATTAACATCTGCTAACCATGTGTATGTGACAAATAACATTTGATTTGAGAAGAGAAGAGACTTGCTTGGGCCAATAAACACGAGCAATGGACATTAGACCGGTGGAAATCTGTCTTTTAGTCTGATGAGTCCAAATTTGAGATTTCTGGTTCCAACCTTTGTGAGACGCTAGGTGAACGGATTATCTCTGCATGTGTGGTCCAACTGTGAAGCATGGAGCAGAAGGTGTGATGGTGTGGTGGTGCTTTGCTGGTGACACTGTCAGTGATTTGTTTATAATTCAAGGCACACTTAACCAGCAAGGCTACCACAGCATTCTGCAGTGATACACCATCCCATCTGGTTTGTGTTTTTCAACAGGACAATGACCAAAAACACACCTCTAGGCTGTGTAAGGGCTATTTGACCAAGAAGGAGAGTGATGGAGTGCTGCATCAGATGACCTGGCCTCCACAATCACCTGACCTCAACCCAATTGAGATGGTTTGGGATATGTTGGACCACAGAGTGAAGGAAAAGAAGCCAACTCATGCTCAGCATATGTGGGAACTCCTTCAAGACTGTTGGAAAAGCATTCCAGGTGAAGCTGGTTAAGAGAATGCCAAGAGTGTGCAAAGCAGTCATCAAGGCAAAATGTGGCTACTTTGAAGAATCTAAAATCTAAAATATATTTTGATTTGTTTAACCCTTTTTTGGTTACTACATGATCCCATATGTGTTATTTCTATATCTGGTCCAAGACTGGAGTCTACACAGACCTAATGCGCTATAGCCAATCAGAGCTACAGTAGGCCTTTATACAAACAAGCCATTTGCCACACGAGCCTGCCATCATTCACTTTGAACTGGACTGTGTGTTTACAGGCAGTTACAACAGCACAAATTTAGATCATTAGTACCCATTCGCCAAAAGCCACAAAATACACCTGAATGGATTTCTGCTAATATGTAAAGAACACGGGGTCTTCTTACATTTGAGAACTTTACAGTCCTATTGATCAAACAGCCATGGAAATGTAGGCTCTCTCTTCCTTAGTATGCATATAAACAACAACAAGATCAACAACTAATGCTAGCCAGAGCAAGATGAACTAAAATCTAACGAAGGAACATTAGATATACCCCCTCAAACTGTTTCAGCTAGTTAGCCGTCAACATTGATGGGGAATTGTATCTGACTAGTCCTTCTGCAGCTTGCCTGCCGATACATGCTTGTCCCAACCAAGCACACAAGCTAACTGGCTGAAGTTGGCTAGCTTGCTAGCTAGCTACTTCCAGATACAAATTAAAGAACACCTCACTCTGAACATTTTACTCGCCGTAGCAGAGCTGGTTAGGCTGTTTATATGAGAGTGAATGTGCGAATGCAAGAGATATGCTAACTGGATAAAAGTTGTTCAAGTTCTTGCTAGCTAACCAAATGACACCTGCATCTTTCGCTGTGTATAGCCACCGAGAAACTATATGAGGGGAAAAAATCAGTCCCTCACCCACTCCTCCAATGGCATGAAATTACATCCTCCTAGCAGCTAGCTATCTAGCTAACGTTAGGCTCCGTGTTTTTATGCTAGTCTATTAGCCACGTTATAACTGACTTGTAATCATTGCCCTTGCTAGTCTGATTGTATTGATATTCCCAGCCTTAGTTACGTTCGTCCGTTTTTGTCCAGAATATTGAGTCTTTGAAACTGAAACAGTGCATCCTGAATGGAGGCAGCAAACAATGTACCAGGCCCGCTGTGATTTACAACCTGATATCAATAGTTTTTGGTTTACCAAGAAATGTATTGGTGAATTATATGAATCATGTATTGAACTGCATCCATCTATTCTGTCAACAATGCCTTAGTGTACGTGATGGAACATTGAGTCAAATACAACCTATTTTTAAAACCTCTTAGAAAGTTTGTAGTTAAAACGCTGTCAGTTCCACTTTGAAAGCCGACTGCAAGCTGAGGTAGTTTGTTTCATGTCTCAGGC
The DNA here is from genome assembly GCF_029448725.1 of Salvelinus fontinalis. Taxonomy (NCBI): domain Eukaryota; kingdom Metazoa; phylum Chordata; class Actinopteri; order Salmoniformes; family Salmonidae; genus Salvelinus; species Salvelinus fontinalis. The sequence goes on from NC_074670.1 coordinate 68,743,908, forward strand.
CCTCGGACTGCGACGCGAGAGTGCGGTGTTAACCGTTTGAGAGAGTGGTGAATGTGCTTCTAAAAAGGCAAATCCAGGAGATGCAGGATAACATATAGTGCATTAGGAAAGTATTCAGACCCCTTGACTTTTTCCACATTTTGTTACGTTACTGCCTTATTCTAAATTTTTTAAATAATAATGTTTTCCATAAGTCTACACACAATACCCCATAATGACAAAGCGAAAACAGGTTTTAAGAAATGTTTGCAAATTTATTAAAAATAAAAAACAGAAATACCTTATTTACATAAGTATTCAGACCCTTTGCTATGAGACTCGAAATTGAGCCCAGGTGCATCCCGTTTCCATTGATCATGCTTGAGATGTTTCAACAACTTGATTGGATTCCACCTGTGGTAAATTCAATTGATTGGACATGATTAGAAAAGGCACACACCTGTCTATATAAGGTCCCACAGTTGACAGTGCATGTCAGAGCAAAAATCAAGCCATGAGGTCGAAGGAATTGTCCGTAGAGCTCTGAGACAGAATTGTGTCGAGGCACAGATCTGGGGAAGGGTACCAAAACATTTCTGCAGCATTGAAGGTCCCCAAGAACACAGGAAGTTTGGAACCACCAAGACTCTTCCTAGAGGTGGCAGCCTGGCCAAACTGAGCAATCGGGGGAGAAAGGCCTTGGTCAGAGTGGTGACCAAGAACCCGATGGTCACTCTGACAGAGCTCCAGAGTTCCTCTGTGGAGATGGGATAACCTTCCAGAAGGACAACTATCTCTGCAGCACTCCACCATTCAGGCCTTTATGGTAGAGTGGCCAGACAGAAGCCACCCCTTAGTAAAAGGCACATGACAGCCCGCTTGGAGTTTGCCAAAAGGCCCCTACAGGACTCTGAGACCATGAGGAACAAGATTATCTGGTCTGATGAAGCCAAGATTGAACTATTTGACCTGAACGCCAAGCATCACGTCTGGAGGGAACCTGGCACCAACTCTACGGTGAGCATGGTGGTGGCAGCATCATGCTGTGGGATGTTTTTCAGCGGCAGGGACTGGGAGACTAGTCAGGATTGAGGTAAAGATGAACGGAGCAAAGTACAGAGAGATCCTTGATGAAAACCTGCTCCAGAGCACTCAGGACCTCAGACTGGGGCGAAGGTTCACCTTCCAACAGGATAATGGCCCTAAGCACACAGCCAAGACAATGCAAGAGTGGCTTCGGGACAAGTCTCGGAATGTCCTTGAGTGACCCAGCCAGAGCCCGGACTTGAACCTGATTGAACATCTCTGGAGAGACCTGAAAATAGCTGTGCAGCGACGCTCCCCATCCAACCTGACAGAGCTTGAGAGGATCTGCAGAGAAGAATGGGTGAAACTCCCCAAATACAGGTGTGCCAAGCTTGTAGCGTCATACCCAAGAAGACTTGAGGCAGTAATCGCCCCCAAAGGTTCTTCAATAAAGTACCAAGTGAAGGGTCTAAATACTTATGTAAACGTGATATTTCAGTTTTAAAAAATTTATAAATTTCCAAGCATTTCAAAAGTCCTGTTTTTACTTTGTCGTTATGGGGAATTGTGTGTAGATTAATGAGGGGAGAAAAACTATTTCATGAATTTTAGAAAAAGGCTGTAACGTAACAAAAATGAAGGTGGAAAAAGTCAAGGGGTCTGAATACTTTCCCTATGCATTGTAAGGACCAAACCACTGTTCATGATTCCACTTGTTCCCAAAGAGGCAGGTATGAATAGAACCGAGTCAGATAAAGAATATAAGCATTCTGAGCTTTGACCAACACTGGGAGTAATATTTAAATGTTGACCCGTAATACAAAATATATATTTTTATTATTATTAGGACCTCGGTGTCCTCACATGTAATTATAGCCATGCTTATCCTTGTAGGCTTGGAGTGTGTGTGTGTGTGTGATCCCCCTGACATGTGCTCCTCAATAGTCTTGCATACTGCTCTCCCCAGGCTACAGTGAGCTTAGAGATTTGATTAGGTCTACATGTAAACAGGAGATACTGTTGAGGTTCAAATGTACGTCTAATAGCAATGCAATCGATATATGAGACAGGGAGAGATTGACATGCACTCTGGTGTCAAAGAGACAGAGACAGAGAGAAAAGGAGAGAGCGAGAGAGAGATAGAACATGTCATGGAGGGACTCTGGGACACATTCCACTGGGCATAGATGTCAGTTCAACATCTAGTTTTGATTTGATTGAGTGATCAAATAACATAAATTCAAACTGAAATCAACAACAAGTGTCACCATGTCGTTAGATTTAGGTTAAAAGTTGGGTGAAAAAAAGACAAAATGCCCTTACGTTTGGGTTGAAATTATGTGGAAACAACATTGATTCAACCAGCGGGATTCTTCATGACATGAATCTTTCTCTCACACACACACCCTCATTCACACTCAGTTACAGGCTTTCATCCACTCAGGTTTGCTCCTGTCTGTACAGAGGTTAGTTCTTTTATGTGCTCCAGATCTACAGGCCTATTCTGCCAGTGTATCATTCAAGAGCAGGACTGCAAATGCGCATCTCTCTCTCCTTCTCTTGCCCCCCTCTCCCTCTGCCTCGCTCTTTCCCTCTGCCTCTCCCTCTGCCTCTGCCTCTCTCTCTCTCCTTCTCTCTCTCTCTCCCTCTGCCTCTCTCCCTCTCTCTGCTTCTCTCTCTCCCTCTGCCTCTGCCTCTCTCTCCCTCTCTCTCTCCTCTCTCTGCCTCTCTCTCTCCCTCTCTCTCTCTCCTTCTCTCTCTCCCTCGCTCTCCCTCTGCCTCTCTCTCTCCATTTTCTCCCTCCCTCTGCCTCTCTCTCTCCCTCTGCCTCTCTCTCTCCCTCTCTTGCTCCCTCTCCCTCTCTGGTTTCCATGGTGACAGCTTTGCACTGCAGAAATCACACCGATCTGAGACTGAGATAGAAGTGCTTCTCTCTTTTCATACATGAACACACACACACACACACATACACACAGATACATATGCAGAACACAACACTCACATATGTTCACACATTCACACAAACAATCACACAGCACTGACATGTGGATTTGATGAATGTACTGTGGTATCGCCTTCACACCCCGGTCTATAGATCCCCTCCCTCCATATGTCCATGTGCTGTGTTCCTCACCATGAGTTGGCTTGGCTCTGTGACACACTCTCCTGTTAACAGCTCTAATTGATTTGGCTTTCATATCACTCTCTGTTATTGAATCAAGCTTAGCAAAAAATCAGATCAATTCTGTTGATGCCTTTCTCTGAAGGCACAGAAGCAGAGGGGGAGAGGAGATGGGGCGGAGTGAAGTGAGGAGAGGGGAGGCAGTGTTAGCGTCAGCTGACCTTGAGAGAAGGACCCCTTGATGAAAGCCTGTGAGTGCTGGTCACGTCTGATTGGCCAGTGGAGTACTGACCATGCGCGATTGGTCCAACTGTGTTCTATTCAGGCTGGGCACTGCCCCAGTGTTCTAACAGCGGAATCCTCAGATCACTCAGTGATACAGAAGGCTAGGCTCAGCAAGTTCAGCATCACACACACACAAACACGCACATACACACACACACACACACAAACACACACACATACACACACACACACACATACACACAGGTCTGGAAAATCAAGATGCATTTGTAATATGCTAGAAGTGTTAAACTTGTGGCCTGCTCAGTATCTGTGGTGTGTGTGTTATGTATGGTGTCAGTGCCAGGTGTGTACGTGTGCATGTGTGTACAGTGTGTGTATGTAATATTTCCCAGATGTCTTTGATTCATTGTCAGAGAGAAGGGGAGAGGACAGTATATGGGGAGAGAGATGTTCAGTTTAAGGAGAGACTGTATTATATAGAGAGGGGATCATTATCAAATCCAATCAAATCAAACTTTATTTGTCACATGCGCCAAATACAACAAGTGTAGACCTTACCGTGAAATGCTTACTAACAAGCCCTTAACCAACAGTGCAGTTCAAGAAGATATTACAAAGGAGACTAAAATAAAAAGTAATAATGAAAAAGTAACACAATAAGAATAACAATAATGAGGTTCAATACATGGGACACCGGTACCGAATCAGTGTGCGGAGGTACAGGTTAGTTGAGGTAATTTGTACATGTAGGTGAGGGTGAAGTGACTATGCATAGATAATAAACAGAGAGTAGCAGCAGTGTACAAAAGGGAGGGGGGGTCAATGTAAATTGTTCGGTTACGATTTTATTAATTGTTCAGCAGTCTTATGGCTTGGGGTTCGAAGCTGTTGAGGAGCCTCTTGGTCCTAGACTTGGCGCTCCGGTACCGCTTTCCGTGTGGTAGCAGAGAAAACAGTCTAGAACTTGGGTGACTGGAGTCTCTGACAATTTCATGGGCTTTCCTCTGACACCGCCTGTTATATAGGTCCTGGATGGCAGGAAGCTTGGCCCCAGTGATGTACTGGGCCATTCGTACTACCCTCTGTTGCTCCTTATGATCAGATGTTGAGCAGTTGCCATACCAAGTGGTGATGCAACCGGTCAGTATGCTCTCGATGGTGCAGCTGTAGAACCTTTTGAGGATCTGGGGACGCATGCCAAATCTTTTCAGTCTCCTGAGGGGGAAAAGGCATTGTCGTGCCCTCTTCACGACTGTCTTGGTGTGTTTGGGCCATGATAGTTTGTTGGTGATGTGGACACCAAGGAACTTGAAACTCTCGACCCGCTCCACTACAGCCTCGTTGACGTTAATGGGGGCCTGTTCGGACTCAC
>NC_074670.1:69053652-69306152 GCF_029448725.1 Salvelinus fontinalis
CAGGAGCTGGGTGAGCAGACAGGATGCCCCTCTTACTGGGCTTGAACAGGGAGAATCGCAATAGTCTAAAGGGGCTTCCTCTCCATCTGCACTAATCTGAAAGGACTGGAGACGTCAAAACCAGCCAAAGACGTACTACTTTCATCTATCCTGTGTTGTCAGATCAGTTTTAGAGGAATCTAATCTGAGATTTAGGTGTGTTGTAGTTTGTGTCGTACTGTCTTAACTGTTTTGTGTCATTGTTCAGGTTTGGTGCCTTCAGCTGTGCTGGTCGTTGCCAAGAAATAAGGACCCTGAAGTAAAAACATGCTATATGAGCCAACCTCAATTCCACACATCATTTATCACAACAGGACAGAGACCAGGATGTCAACTATGGATTGATTCTCCTTCAACAAACACTGAGCTTTAATCTTAAATAGCAACACAAGATGGATGACTATTGATTCTCATGGGGCCTAAAGTGTAAGACATGGCTGGTGTTGAGACACTGCGACTTTCCACTGTATTTAAGTTGTAGTTTTTATAAGTTAAACAATTTGACAGTGGTGTTATTGCATAATCACTTGAAGTTACATGGTGGACTGAACATACTTTAAAACTTCACATAAAGAATGTACTTTTACCACAGGAATAATTGGTTAATTTTACGAGAAAGCTGCAAAACTTGATGACCTAAGTCAGCTTTGTATCTCACTGACTGGTGAGAGTTGCTTATATGTGCATGACAGTTAAGAAAGATACACTCTTAAGAAATCACGTGTGTCATATCAAGAGTCCCAAAAATACACATTAAGCACATTGTGCTTCACTCAAATGTTTTATTGAACAATGTAAAAGTGAAGATTAAAAAGTTACATTGTCATACATTTGCAGTGTATTTGTGCATGCCTTTTTTGAGTACAATGGATTGGATGCACTCTAAAACACAACAGAAATGGAATGGTATTTAAAAAACTGAGTGATAAAAAAGGCTAAAGTTGTGTGGTGGATTTTGCCAAACACTTAACAGTTTTCTACTCTAAGGTTTGACCAAACATGAGTGATAGTGTTGGTTTTAGACATGTCCACTAGGTACAGCACAGCGTACATTCAGTTATTATTCTTTACTTAACCTCTGAGTCCAGAGGCACTGGTACACCTGCATACAACAACATGGCTTCCCTATCTTCTGTCTGGAGGAGTAGGACTACACTGGAGGACTCGAATGGGCAGAAACTTGAATGAGGGACACAATAGATTGATCTTAACCTGCTCATTAATAAAAAGAGCTTTGACATCACAACTATAAAACACCTTTATGTACATTATCAAAAAATTACTAGCCTATATTTCTGGAATGACAATAATACAGGAGGTATGGAGAGAGACGGGTTTGCTTAAAATGAAAGGGGCTGCATGTAGAAGAGAATACAAAAATAGTTTATCATTAAAACAATGTACAAGAGCACATTTTCAAAGACCAAATGAGTAGTAGACGTCACAGGTCACACCCCTGTTCCTGATAAAAGATATGAGTTTGCACCCTATTCCCTACAAAGTTCACTACTTTTGACCAGAGCTCTATGGGCCCTTGTCAAAGATAGTGCACTATATAGGGCATAATGTGCCATTTGGGGTGCATCCATGGACTTTAAACAGGTGAACACTGGGCCGTCAATGCTGAATCATCTCTGGTAACCCCTGCTGTCAGTTGGTGTGTCACAGGATTTCTCTTCCCCCTTAGCTGGGAGGGTAGTAACCCTGATTGTAGTTCCAGGCTTGCTGGTAGCCTCCGTATCCCCCATACTGTGGTTGCTGAAAGAGGAGAGGAACACTTTAAAAAATGGCAAGTGAAGGAACACCCGCTCTCTAATCAACATTTTAGTGCAGGGGTATTCAGATCTTACCCTACGAGGTTCGGACTACTTCTGGTTTTCTGTTCTACCTGATAATTACACCCACCTGGTGTCCCAGATCTAAATCAGTCCCTGATTAGAGGGGAAGAATAAAATAAAAAAAAGCAGTGGAACTGGCTTCGATGTTCAGATTTGAATTTGAGAGCTTCAGTGTCTCCTCTATCTGGCTCAATTTCAAAAGAAGCACTGATCGTTTAAGACCGTATGTAGCCGATATTTGGCTCATGTATCAGTTTGTACAGCTTAACAATCCCGTCATACCTGATGCCAGCTTCCATATCCTCCGTAGCCTGCATGAACCGCACTCATGTCCCCACCCATCATGGGTGGAGGTGGTGTCGTCATGGGGACATGGGGCATTGTGGGAGGGGCTTGTGGTGGAGCAGGCACAGCAGAGCCATCTTCTCCTTTACTCATCTTCTCTGGGTCCTCACTGTCTCTGCAGATCAATCAATATAACAACTGTGTCAATAACCAATCCATGAACAGTTTATCCATTTTCTTCTCCACGAACAGCTACACATCAACAACAATTTTTTTTTGTCACATCACACAATTTTACAGGTATAAATCCTTGCATGATATTGACAGATACGTTATAATCTCACCCGTTCTCAGCCACTCTCTTCTTGTTGCCGAGCTCTTTCAGTAGCTTCTGATGCTCCTCATAGACTGTTAGCACACTGCAGGCCAGAGAAACAGCAACAGTACAGTCATTTAAAACATGGTAAAGTGATGCTCCTCAGACTGTTGGCACACTGCAGGCCATAGAACAGCAACAGTAGTCATTTCTCCTAGTTGGTTGATTTCATACCATTAAATTAAATATGGGCAGAATAACATGCTTGTTTCATTTTCTCCGGGTTCCTGATTGTATCTAAAAACAATCCTATGACCCCTGACCTTTGCACAGAGGTCCCATAGTCCTCAGCGTACTGCAGGCCCCTTTGGGAGAAGAGGATCTTGGTCTGTGGGGAGAGAGGTGCGGCCAGCGCCCGCGTCACACACTGCTGCACCCCCTCGGCCGACCCTCTGGGGTCACCGGCCACCTCCAGCTCCAGCAGGTTCAGGTGCAGCTTACCATCATCCTGGAAAACAGAGGGGACATTAAAGAGGGAACAACAAACAATGATAAATGATGCTCTGACAGGTTACATTTTCTATGAGGTTAAGATCTGGACTATTTTCCATGTTCCATCCCTGATATTCAATCCCAATTGCATCTTAAATGTGATCCTTTCCTTTTTCAGTCGATGCTTAGAGCGTTGGGCCAGTAACCGGAAGGTTGCTGGATCGAATCCCAGAGCTGACATGTTAAAAATCTGTCGTTCTGCCCCTGAGCAAGGCAGTTAACCCACTGTTCCCCGGGCGCCGAAGACGTGGATGTTGATTATGGCAGCCCCCAGCACCTCTCTGATTCAGAGGGGTTGGATTAAATGCGGAAGACACATTTCAGTTGAATACATTCAGTTGGACAACTGACTTGGTATCCCCCTTTCCCTAAATCTTTTCATTTTCGCCTCTCTAAGATCTATCTTCCCTCCTCTCACCGGGCTAATCTCCAGCGCCTCCTGCAGGACTCCCCGGGCCTTGCTGGGGTTCTTGCAGAGCTTCAGCAGCAGCCGGGCCAGTTTGATGGAGTAGAACGCATGGAGGTGAGGTGTCTCTTTGGCCTGGGCCACCGCGTCCCTAAGCAGAGCTTCTGATTCATCTAGCCGGCCCGCCCGTCTCTCTAGCCCCGCCCTGCGCAGCCGGACCATGGCCAATCCCGGCACTGAGGTTTCCAGAGCCTCCAACACACGCCGTGCCTCTGTTAGGTCACCTGGGAGGAGATGGAGGGGAGGAGTGAGTGGGCTACAACACTGGGTAATAGTGTCCTGTGTATCACATTTGAGGTCAAAGTGAAAAGGTGAACACTGTGACGTGTCTCTTCCTCTCTCACCATGCCTCTCCTCGAAGGTGGCCCACTGCAGGTGCATGGTGTGTTTGTGGGCCAGGTGGATCTCACAGGCTCGCCGAAACACGCCCCGCGCCTCGTCCAGACTCTGAGGTTCCAGGTACTGGACGTACTGAAAAACATGCATACAGTATACATTAGTTACACTGACATACAAACATGTTACTGAAACACACACCCCTGCAGCCCCTCCTTACCTTGGTCCAGAACTCCTCGTAGAGAGCGCATGCAATCAGACAGCGCTCAAACAGGATCCGTACTCTCAGGTCTCCCCCGGCAACGATCCCACTGCTCTTTGACCCCTCCTTTTCCTCTTCTTCCTGGCCCTCCATGGCCTTTGGTTCTGTCTCGGTCTTCACCTCATTTTCACCGCCCCCCCCCAGCTCGGTGAGCTCCCAGTCCAGGTAGGAGTGCCAGGCCCTCAGCTGGGTCCGGTCCAGAGGCTTCACGTGGAAATATGGACGCTTGATCTGGAATGAAGGGAGGAATGGGAACAGAAGAAAAGATAAGTAAATGTTTCCAACCAATGAAAATACACTACTTGACCAAAAGAGTGTGGACACCTGCTCGTCGAACATCTCACTCCAAAATCATGTTTACTAATATGGAGTTGGTCCCCTCTTTGCTGCTATAACAGTCTCCACTCTTCTGGGAAGGCTTTCCACTAGATGTTGGAACATTGCTGCGGGGACTTGCTTCCATTAAGCCACAAGATTATTAGTGAGGTCGGGCGATTAGGCCGGACTCGCATTCCAATTCATCCCAAAGGTGTTCAATGGGGTTGAGAACAGGGCTCTGTGCAAGCCAGTCAAATTCTTCCACACTAATCTCGACAAACCTTTTCTGTATGGACCTCGCTTGAGCAAGGGGCATTGTCATGCTGAAACAGGCCTTCCCCAAACTGTTTTCACAAAGTTGGAAGCACAGCATCGTCTAAAATGTCATTGTATGCTGTAGCATTAAGATTTCCCTTCAATGGAACTAAGGGGCCTAGCCCGAACCATGAAAAACAGCCCCAGACCATTATTCCTCCTCCTCCAAACTTTACAGTTGGCACAATGCATTGTGGCAGGTAGCGTTCTACTGGCATCCGCCAAACCCAAATTATTCCGTCGGACTGCCAGATGTTGAAGCGTGATTCTTCACTCCAGAAAACACGTTTCCACTTCTCCTGAGTCCAATAGCGGCAAGCTTTACACCACTCCAGCTGACGCTTGGCATTGCGCATGGTGATCTTAGGCTTGTGTGCGGCTGCTCAGCCATGGAATCCCATTTGATGAAGCTCCCGACAAACATTTCTTGTGCAGAAGCAGCTTGGAACTTGGTAGTGAGCGTTGCAACCGAGGACAGACCATTGTCACGCACTATGCGCTTCAGCACTCGGTGGTCCCGTTCTGTGAGCTTGTGTGGTCTACCACTTTGCGGCTGAGCCGTTGTTGATCCGAGACGTTTCCACTTCACAATAACAGCACTTATAGTTAACTGGGGCTGCTCTAGCAGGGCAGACATTTTACAAACTGACTTGTTGGAAAGGTGGCATCCTATGACGGTACCACGTTGAAAGTTACTGAGCTCTTCAGTAAGGCCATTCTACTGCCAATGTTAGTCTATGAAGATTACATGGCTGTGTGCTCGATTTTATACACCTGTCAGCAACAGGTGTGGCTGAAATAGCCGAATCCACTCATTTGAATGGGTGTCCACATACTTTTGTATATGTAGCGTATCATGCTTCAATCATTGCTTCTGAGTTGCACATAGAAGGGATGCGTGTGTGTTCCAGGGGTAACTCACAGCTTCCTCAAAGTTCCACCTCTTCCTGACCTCTCCCTCCAGGTCTTGGTACACCTTCTCTCTGCGAGCCAATAGGAGCTCTCGCATTTTCGGAATCAGCTCTTCCTGATTGGGTGAAACATAACATGACAGTTATGATGGCAGACTTTTAAATCAGTGTTAAATTAAAGTTAAGATTGTGTACCATAGCCTTACTCCATAGCTTGAAATGTCTCCACTTTATGCTATTTTGGCAGCATCTGACACTCATGTTAAATGTCATGTTAAATCTTAATCCAACACTACTAGGGATTTGTCATTTGTAATTCACCTCTGTAGGTTCCTTCTCTTCCCCAGGTGGTAACTCCTCTTCCCCCTCAGCCAACTCAGACTTCTCAGTCTTGTGGCTCTGTTTAGATTCCTCCAGCAACCCCTCATACTCCACTGCTGAGAGGACATCCTTGGGCGCATGGGCATTAAGATGAGTCTTGAATCTGTAAGAGAGAGATAGGAGGGATGGAAAAAGTGGATCAGATTCACCAGGTCAGCAAATATGAGGTCCATAATAAGTTTGATAATTATCCAAATCTATCATATAATAAAAGGTTACGATTTTATACTTTAGATATATTTTTTACCCCCCTTTTCGATCATGTCTCATCGCTGCAACTCCCCAATGGGCTCGGGAGGCGAAGACTGGGTCATGCGTCCTTACGAAACATGACCCACCAAACCGTGCTTCTTAACACCCGTCCGCTTAACCCGGAAGCCAGCCGCATCAATGTGTCGGAGGAAACACTGTTCACCTGACGACCGAGGTCGGCCGGCAGGCGCCCGGCCCGCCACGACTTTCTAGAGCGAGATGAGCCAAGTAAAGCCCACTCGGTCAAACCCTCCCGACGCTGGGCCAATTGTGCACCACCCTATGATAATCCCGGCTACGGCCGGTTGTGATACAGCGCGGAAACGAACCAGGGTCCGTAGTGACACCTCTAGCGCCTTTGACCGCTGCGCCACTCGGGAGGCCCTATAGTTTAGAGTTTTGACTGATTTGAAGCTCTACTGTTTTTCTTAGTAGAGAAAGTGTACTGTTTTTGAATGTGTATAGTCTCACTTCTCATAGTGGCTGCTGTACAGCTGAGTGGGGACTCTGAGGACTCTGTCGTAGACCCCAGTGGCAGCCTTCATGTCTCCCTGCTCCTTCTCCCACTCGATGAACAGCTCCCACAGACGGTCAGAGTGGAAGTCCAGTCCTGCTGCTGCCACCGCCTCCTCAAATGCACTGGGGAGAAGTGACAAGAGACAGGGATCAGACTATCTGAGTTCGATTAAAAAAGAGTTAGGGCTCCTTATCTTTATTTGAACATTAATTCTGTGAATGAGAATAAATACTGAATTAAAACATTTGGAGTGTTCAGGCTAATATTGAAAGTAAAGGCTGGCTAGTGTTGAATGTGTATAAGTGTGGTACTGTGAGTTTAAGAGTATAGGAGTGTGTACCTGCGAATGCGCTGAGAGGACTCTGGCAGGTTCATGTTGAGCGTGCCCAGTAGCAGGTTAATGTAGTGGATCCACAGATCTACACTCAGGGGGATGGCTTTCAGACCCTGAACACACACCTGGAACAACAAAACAACATTACACATGAATGTTATGGAACTAAAGCCATTACATTCTGTGAGAGAAGAATGTGCCTTTTTGTCAATTAAAAATGTCAGTCAGCAGACTACATAACAAGACACACATCCATGTGCCAAACACACTCCTCCTCCTCATCATCATACCTCCTGAGCTTTGTTGGTGTAGCCGGCACGTCGCTCCAGATCAGCAAACTTCTTCCAGTATCCGTAGCACAGTGGGTACCGTGCCAGAAAGGCTACCAGCGCCCGACGTGACGCTGTCATGTGACTCTGGGGACAATTAGAAATCTGGTTAGCTGCAAATTCCACTTCAACACTGCACATCTGAACAACAGTGGTATAGTTAGCTATGCATTATTCATGCAGAAGCGCTTTAGGCGTATGACAAAACGGCAATAGGAGTCTTGTCTGTCCCCTCAGCTCTTTTCACCTCTTGCTCACAGTACTGCAGTAGGTCAGTCCAGCTAGAGAAGTCCTGTGGGTTGTCATGGGCCAGCTTCCAGAGTCGGTCAAAGTCCGCCGGAAACTCTCCGTCTTCTTCCTCCTCATTCTCTGCCAGAGGCATGTTGTATGCTGTCGCAGCTGCTGCTTCTGGAGCCTCAGAGGCTCCTCCTCCACCATCATTCTCCTCTGAAGCCTCTTCCTTCTCTGTTGGAAGTTGGACAGCCTCCATGGCTTCCGGAGCTATTAAATGAGAAATTTAGAAAGTTACACATGGAAGAATTTGTTTTATCTATAACACAAAGAAATGGCTGGCCTGCTCAATGTCGCATAGGCCTAATCAAATATAATTTACAGATGAAATGTAGATTACTGCCATTAAAAGGGGAATTCCAATCACTGATGGTGTTTTTAGCCAATCATTCATTAGTATTTATAGGTACCACACACAGATCACTACACTCATAACAATGGCCGGGAAAGGAGCAGCAGGGGGCATGATGCGACTAATGTCTGCATCTACAGTAGTTAGATCAGCTTACTAAACCATAATAAAAGACCCGGCCTGGCAAGTACTAGCTAGTGCAGGGATGGGTAACTGGTGACCTGACTGGAACTCAGTCGGGGTCTCAACCTACTGTTGAAAGTTAAAATCGTATAATACACAAGGCAATTTCAAAATGTGGTTGTGCATCAGCAGTTTTTCTTGTTATGTCAGTCACTCAATTAGCCCATGTCAGCTAACATTTTTTAGATTGGTAAATGAGTCTAGTGGCAAGCGATCTAAATTTGTAGTAATCGTGTCTGAAGACTCAACGTTGAATTGCATAGAATTCTATGTCGGTCAGAAATTAGCGTTTGAATCAGAAAAGTTCTCTCTCACGACCTCTACAAGCCAGAACGCTGAATAAAATGATACTTCCGGTTGTCCGTGTGGTTGGTCCTTTTGCAGGTAGGAATTTAGACAAAATATCCACAGAGTAGTATTATCAACCCCACCTTGGGTGGTCTGTATATCATTTGTATTTCTGGTTCATATTTTCAATACTGATGCAATTCACATGTGACCAACACTTGCGCAATATGGCCGAGACTAACCGAACAGCAAATACTTCAAGCTTATTGCGAGGAAACATGCTTTTGTTTACATATTGTGCATCACGTGCAATGCGTCAACAGACTGAAAATACAAGTAATAACGTACCGGCACCGCAAAGCTTTCCAGTGGACAGCCTATCTCCACCTCCTACTGCCAAAAGGATCAACAGCATGTACAACCGGTAAAGTGGAAATATCATTTTATTCAACATTCTGTCTTGTAGAGACTATTGCGTCTTTTTTACAGCGACTTATTTCAGACTGATATTCATGGAATAACCATGGTAACAGGCTGATGTTTAGGCAAGTAGTAATCATGGTCGAATTATCGACCCGGGGCCCCAATTGAATTTGTTAGTCACTTGCACTCATATCATATTAAAAACTGCAAACATTTTCTCACCACCCCATGGCAAAATGTGTAGATTTGCAGCAAAGTTGCTTTAAAACTGCAACATTTTCTATATGTCCCCATAGCAAAAGAATTTAGGGCTGAACCCAAATAGTCGACCAAAATATTTTTAGTCGAGCAGTAACAAATATACAGTACCACTCAAAAAAAGTCCCCTACATTGTAGAATAATAATGAAGACATCAAAACTATGAAATAACACATATGGAATCATGTAGTAACCAAAAAAGTGTTAAACAAATCAAAATATATTTTATATTCTTCAAAGTAGCCACCCGTTGCGTTGCTGACAGCTTTGCACACTCTTGGCATCCTCTCAACCAGCTTCATGGGGTAGTCACATGGAATGCATTTCAATTAACAGGTGTGCCTTGTTAAGTTAATTTGTAGAATTTCTTTCCTTCTTAATGGATTTGAGCCAATCAGTTGTGTTGTGACAAGGTAGAGGTGGTATACAGAAGATAGCCCTATTTGGTAAAAGACCAAGTCCACGTTATGGCAAGAACAGCTTGAATACGCAAAGAGAAACGACAGTCCATCATTACTTTAAGACATGAAGGTCAGTCAATGTGGAAAATGTCAAGAACTTTGAAAGTTTCTTCAAGTGCAGTCGCAAAAACCATCAAGAGCTATGATGAAACGGTCTCTCATGAGGACCGCCACAGGAAAGGAAGACCCAGAGTTACCTCCGCTGCAGATAATAAGTTCATTAGAGTTACCACCCTCAGAAATCGACAATTAACTACACCTCAGATAACAGCCCAAAAAATGCTTCAGAGTTCAAGTAACAGACACATCTCAACATCAACTGTTCAGAGGAGACTACGTGAATCAGGCCTTCATGGTTGAATTGCTGCAAAGAAACTTCTACTAAAGGACACCAATAAGAAGAGACTTGCTTGGACCAAGAAACACAAGCAATGAGCATAAGACTGGGGGAAATCTGTCCTTTGGTCTGATGAGACCGACCGACAAAAATTAGTAGGTGATCGGATTATCTCTGCATGTGTCTTTCCTACATGGAGGAAGAGGTGTGGGGGTGCTTTGCTGGTGACACTGTCTGTGATTTATTTCGAATTCAAGGCACACTTAACCAGCATGGCTACCACAGCATTCTGCAGCGATACGCCATCCCAACTGGTTTGCGCATAGTGGCACTATCATTTGTTTTTCAACAGGACAATGACCCAACACACCTCCAGGCTGTGTAAGGGCTATTTGACCAAGAAGGAGAGTGATGGGAGTGCTGCATCAGATGACCTGGCCTCCACAATCCCCCAACCTCAACCCAACTGAGATTGGTTTGGGATGATTTGGACTGCAGAGTGAAGGAAAAGCAGCCAACAAGTGTTCATCATATGTGGGAACCTCTTCAAGACTGTTGGAAAAGCATTCCAGTGACTACCTCATGAAGCCAGTTGAGAGAATGGACAGTGTGTGCAAAGCTGTCATCAAAGGAAAAGGATGGCAACTTTAAAGAATATAAAAAATAAATATATATATTTTTTTTTATGTGGTTACATGATTCCATAAGTGTTATTGTATAGTTTTGATGTTCTACAATGTAGAAAATAGTCAAAATAAAGAAAAACACTTGAACGAGTAGGTGTGTCCAAACTTTGACTGCTACTAATATATATATACAATGGGGCAAAAAAGTATTTAGTCAGCCACCAATTGTGCAAGTTCTCCCACTTAAAAAGATGAGAGGCCTGTAATTTTCATCATAGGTACACTTCAACTATGACAGACAAAATGAGAATTTTTTTCTCTTCAGAAAATCACATTGTAGGATTTTTAATTTATTTATTTGCAAATTATGGTGGAAAATAAGTATTTGGTCAATAACAAAAGTTTATCTCAATAATTTGTTATATACCCTTTGTTGGCAATGACAGAGGTCAAACGTTTTCTTTAAGTCTTCACAACGTTTTCACACACTGTTGCTGGTATTTTGGCCCATTCCTCCATGCAGATCTCCTCTAGAGCAGTGATGTTTTGGGGCTGTTGCTGGGCAACAAGGACTTTCAACTCCCTCCAAAGATTTTCTATGGGGTTGAGATCTGGAGACTGGCTAGGCCACTCCAGGACCTTGAAATGCTTCGTACGAAGCCACTCCTTCGTTGCCCGGGCGGTGTGTTTGGGATCATTGTCATGCTGAAAGACCCAGCCACGTTTCATCTTCAATGCCCTTGCTGATGGTAGGCTTTGTTACTTTGGTCCCAGCTCTCTGCAGGTCATTCACTAGGTCCCCCCGTGTGGTTCTGGGATTTTTGCTCACCGTTCTTGTGATCATTTTGACCCCACGGGGTGAGATCTTGCGTGGAGCCCCAGATCGAGGGAGATTATCAGTGGTCTTGTATGTCTTCCATTTCCTAATAACTGCTCCCACAGTTGATTTCTTCAAACCAAGCTGCTTAGCTATTGCAGATTCAGTCTTCCCAGCCTGGTGCAGGTCTACAATTTTGTTTCTGGTGTCCTTTGACAGCTCTTTGGTCTTGGCCATAGTGGAGATTGGAGTGTGACTGAGGTTGTGGACAGGTGTCTTTTATACTGATAACAAGTTCAAACCGGTGCCATTAATACAGGTAACGAGTGGAGGACAGAGGAGCCTCTTAAAGAAGTTACAGGTCTGTGAGAGCCAGAAATCTTGCTTGTTTGTAGGTGACCAAATACTTATTTCCCACCATAATTTGAAAATAAATTCATAAAAAATCCTACAATATGATTTTCTGGATTTCCCCCCCCTAATTTTGTCTGTCATAGTTGAAGTGTACCTATGATGAAAACTACAGGCCTCTCTCATCTTTTTAAGTGGGAGAACTTGCACAATTGGTGGCTGACTAAATACTTTTTTGCCCCACTGTATATGTGGGGGCGGTACATCCTGTATAAACACAAAATCACTTCCTTGACAACAGCACTGCACTGCTCAACGAAGCGCAAGAAGTTTGAATACCCAGACTTCTGCTGAGGCCGTATCACCATAAATGCTGCATGGCCAATGCAGACGTCGGATTGACCATGTGCCCAGATGCACAATGCACTTCGATCTCGAATGCATTCTCTCCCACCAATTTGTGCACATTCAATGTTTCATAACTTCATTGTGTGAATTGTTTCCATTTGATTGTTAGTGTCTGTCAATTCCCCATCACATATCACCAGTAGTACATTTCCCGATAATTCCTAATCTACAATGTTTCTTACTTTCGTTACGGTAATTTCTGTTAATGCATTCAATATTATTCCAGTCTTACAGTTCATTGTCAGAGTGGACACTGTAGAGCGCACAACCTATGCTACACATGTGAACAACACAATTTAGTCATTGCCTTTTGTTTGGAGCCCTCATGTCAATGTTGAGTAAGGACACGCACGCATAGAAGTAGGCCTATAGGCTACCTGGCCTGCGCACAAATGTAGGCATATAAATGTGCACATTTGGGAATTTGATAGTATTTTTGATTGGCTTCAAGCACCACCACTAATGAGCTGTGGAGATTCTCCAAGTAATGCTTTCACATCAAATAGTAAGCAAACGAAGACTGTTTTTATTCCCATTTAGAATTACACTAGTTCCTCAATGTATTTGAAAAAAATCTTTCAAGCCCTCTCCCTTTCAATAACCACTCAGCGTGTAAGAGAGAAAAAAAGTCATGCTCTGATCCAGTGGAAATGTCATAAAATAGGTCTACTTATTACTTATCAGTGCTCGTCTTGGACTGAAATAGGTTCAGGCACTCATTTTGGGTGCTAGTATTGTTTATATGTAGTTGCAGGATCTGCTCAATACTTTTGAGCTAATATTCCAAAAGAGGAACAGGAGCTCAAGCAGTAAAACAGTTGAGGTGCTGGTAGTCAGCTACGGTGAGCTCCTGCCCAGGTCGAGCACTGCTTCTTAACCCTTGCGCAAATAGCCTACAGCTGTGTCTGTCCAGAGCTCACTGGTGGGAAACTGAGGGCCCAGAATATTTTATACAATGTTGCACGTTCAGTAGTGCAAGCTTCAGGCCAGACCCAAGGTGATGCAATGTTTCAAGTTTGTTGCAGACAGGCCAATATGATTTATAGAATATGTATTTTTAAAAGCAGGATATTTTCTACCTGCAGGATGTAATGTTTTTATTGGTTGGCTTTATGTAGGCTATTTTTACATAGTTGGGAATGGCAAGAGAAGTAACTTTTTAGGTTATTTTCATTTGGATAGAATGAAATGATTTAGAAATATGAAGACGTTATTATAAATGAAATTTAACTGTTCAATGAAAATGTGCATATGAAAACAATAACTGGGACGCAGATCTGTAGGAATGGTAAGAAATTGCCATTCCACATGAGAAATGGTTGCCGACTCCTTGTGCAGCCTATTACCGGCAACTTCAGGGGAGTAATGGCAGAATCTGCGAAAGCCAGCAGAAACAGAAATAAATAGTTGGGTCAGCTTAAGGTTACCTTGATCTGGTTCCCTCAAGGCATTATTTCATTAAAAGCTTAAAGCATCAGACAAGCTCAACACATATAGTTGAGTTATTTAAAACACATATGGAAAAATGTTCCAAAAGTGACTAATCAATTGATATAAAAAGATTGTTGACTTTCGCTCGACCAATACTTTTTTTAGCAGGGGCCAGCCCAATAGATTTGCGGTTAATGTATTTAAAAACGCCCCCCCCCCCCCCCTTCGAACCGCTGTCCGAGGGAAAGTTTAAATATTTTACTCACAAGGTGGGGGTAACAAAATGTAGCTTGGGGCCCCCAAAAGGCTAGGGCCGGCTCTGACTACATGTGTAGGTATGGATGTGTGTATGCAGACCCGAGAGCCACCGAGGCCCCCCATAATGAGTTCAGATTTATTATGGACAGCCACCCCCCATCAAAGTTGCCCAACGCTGTTCTAGTGCATTAACTCTGGTACTTGCTAGGGGGAGGCAACTTTCGGTTTCGCCAGTTGGCGCAACGTAAACTCATATTAGCCATGTCGGCTAGTTAACGTTAGCTAGCCAGCCATCTTTTCACAGGCGTAGTTGCGACTGTTAGCTGACTGTAAAGATACAAACGACTATACATATGCTCCCCGCGTAACCATTTAATAACTTCGTCAATATATTTAGATTATTTCATGTTTTTACAACCTGAAGGAGCCTCCATTAGCCCGTTGGTGTTCAGGTCTTCTGAATCCGAGCCTTCTGCCGCCATGATAAAAAAAAACAATTACGTCACTTCCATGCGACAAGTAAGGTCTGCAAGATAACCGAATAACATTTGTGCTGAGCGCTGATTCACGGTATTTTCTGCCAAATATGTATTCCACTGACAGTATTCATAGGGAAAAGGATACGCGGATCCTTGATCAGTGACTTTTCTTTAAAATGGCTGGCATTATTGTAGGCTTAATTCGTAATCTGTATACACACACACTGCAAAGAAAAGCTTTGGGTTAACATATCTTTGGTACAGTAAGAACAAAACAAGGACTCGTTAGATTGGGAATATAGTTATTTTATTACCATCCCCATCTACGTAAACCGTATTAATTCTTAATTAAAAACAATGCCCTCTCACATTTGGTCAGGTTTATTTTCACTTGGTCTGTCATCTTATCACACACAACTGGCCTCATTGGTTCCCAGTTCCAACACTCATCCTGAGAATGCTGCAGTAAGTTTTTGAATTCAACCACAAAATAATGAAGAAAAACTCTTCAAAATGCTTGATTACCAACAACAGTAGGGAATACAACAACCCCTTCACGATGCTTTGACCAACCAGGACCGGTCGCTTGTCTCCAGAGAGCTCACTACATCTTAGTAAACATATCTTTCCTAAGTCACATTTAGACAATTAAAATCAACACTATAAAGAGCATATGACATTCTGAAGACAGTGGACCATGACCCTGTACCCCAACCCACAATCTAATCCCAATGCATGGCCCTAACTGCTATTAGGATGAGCATCCACAAAGTCAAGTGGTTTTAGAATAATTCCCAAATATGATTAAACTTAAAAAGCCAAATCCCCTCCATGCAGTAGTTCAGACCATACTTTGTGTCTTTTCTCCAGCACTTTAAAAAAAATGGCATAATAATGACTGAGGTAAGCACGCACATTCTTGTCAGAAACTATATTAGGGGCAAAATAAGAAGGAATGACCAACCTTAAATTAGGAATATCAGAGATAAGACTCAATACACCTTATGGCAATTAGAGAGATGCACATGACATTTACAGATCTTGATCAGTGCAGCATTCATGATTGGTGGAGAGTTTCTAACCCCCCCTAATAAAACCTGAATAGAATGTGGCACATAAACTGAAAGCAAAGGGAGCGGTTTGGCTTTCCTGTCGATTTCTCTTCAGTAATTACAGGGGGAATATGTAATGGAATGAAAACATGAAAAATATAAGAATTTAAAGTCATAAGAGATGGCCAGATATGGAATTAAACAGATACTAACTAAACTGTCTGAATGAGTGTCTTAATTTTGTCAGCAAACTTATTCAATGATCTTTTACATCTACAACATACTTGATGGAAAACCTAAAATAATCATCCATCAGACTTGAACGTCTGAGTACCCCCAATACATTAACGACAATGATACCATGATTTGAATTTGAGAATTTTGCCCTAAATGCCGCTAACAAAGAACAATCTACCTAGTAACCAGTTCAGATCTACAGAACAAATCCCTGTCCACGTGTGTTTGTGTGCGCAAGCTTGTTATGAAAGTGTGTGTGTGTGAGAGAATAGTCCTGTATCACCTGTCCAGTCTGAGTACCACAGAGCAGTCGTTCCAATATCTTGCTTGGTGCGTTACGATTGCTGCCCGTGTCCACTCAGTTCCTCCATCTCTCTCATCCTTTCCTGTTCAGTCGGGTTCAGCCCCCCCCCCCCCTCCATTTCTCATCTCCATGGTTACTGAAGCACCACAGTCCAGTCCACCCCTGCATTGACGCCTGGCTTACGTAGGGTTAACACCGACATAGAGGCATCAAACTCAAACTCCAGCAGATTCTCCTTGCCATCTACAGAGAAAAAGACATCAGAACATAGCAATAACAGTAATTTGAGTATGACCTGCCATTATACCCACAGTGAAAGATACACAAAAAAATTACAGAACAAAAATATAAACAACAAGTGTTGGTCCCATGTTTCATGAGCTGAAAAGATCCCATACATTTTCCATACGCACAAAAAGTTTGTTTCTCTCAAATTTCAGTGCATTCATTTGTTTACATCCCTGTTAGTGAGCATTTCTCCTTGCCAAGACAACCATTCCACCTGGCAGGTATGGCATATCAAGAAGCTGATTAAACAGCATGATCATTACACAGGTGCACCTTGTGCTGGGGACTAAAAGGCCACTCAAATGTGCAGTTGTCACATAACACAATGCCACAGATATCTTAAGTTTTGAGGGAGCGTGCAATTGACATGCTGACAGCAGGAATGTCCACCAGAGCTGTTGCCAGATAGAGAAATGCACATTAATTTACCCATAAGCCACATTCGTCGTTTTAGAGAAATTTGCAGTATGTCATCCGTATGCATGTCAACCGCAGACTACGTGTAACCATGCCAGCCCAGGACCTCCACATCCGGCTTCTTCACCTGCAGGATCGTCTGAGATCTGCCAGCTGATGAAACTGAGGAGTATTTGTCTGTAATAAAGCCCTTTAGTGTGGAAAAACTAATTCTGGATTGGCTGGGCCTGACTCCCGAGTCATGTGAAATCCATAGATAAAGCATTTAATTAATTTATTTAAATTGACTGATTTCGTTATATGAACTGTAACTCAGTAAAATCATTGAAATTGCTGCATGTTGCGTTTATATTTTTGTTCAGTATAGTTTATTGCCAAACTGTTTCCGTCTCAATTGCCTACTTGGGTGTGAAAAATAGAAACATTCAAACACAATGATTTACTGGCAAATTAATTTGGCACACTAATCCATAGTATGAATAAGACACTGGAAGAACTCACCAGGAGTCTTCAGAGTGGCCTTGCTGGGCTTACTGGCCCCCAATATGACAATCTTCTCAATCCAGGAGGGAGTGATAAACTGGGAACCAGGGCCCAGGTTTCTGCAGGGAGAGAAAGGGAAAACGGAGTTAGACAAAAAGCAAGGAGAATAATAATGACTAAACAATTTGGAGAGAGAAAAATGATCTGACAGACCTGGAGGACAGGGCGTTATTGGCAAAGGAAAGTCTTCTGTGGATGAACTGTTTCTGTTTGTCAAAGTTGATGGTGTGGCCGTCATCTATGTAGAGCTCACCCTGGGCAAATCTCTGTAATGGACGTAAAAAAGGTCAAATCCCGAATCCCACTTCAGAAATCCATCTAAATGGGGAACATTTACTGTATAAGTGACAATGTCTGTGTTTGTTTTACCTTGGGGCTGAGTGCAACGAATAAGGTGTAGGGGTCATGTTCCATGCAGGATGATGACCTTCGAACCCGGGCCTTCCTGGGAATAATTGAACCACCGCGCTGGAATACCGGAATCTGGTAACGAGAGAGAGAGTCAAACAGGGAGTGTCTCTCCAAGCTTACACAATTCTCTCAACAGCACTTACAGGATGTAATCTTAACTGTATGTGACTGTTTAACTAAGCATGTATCACCCTGGTCATGACAGACTGGTTGTGAGTGTGTTGTAGAGTTTCTTACAGAGCTGATGGTGACAGGGATGTAGAGGTTCTGGGCTCCGTTGTGTTTCTGGTACGTGTGGACGTCAAACCAGACCTGAAGGACAGAACAGAGCAGTTAGGCGAGGGTTTCAATTAGACGGCTGATATATAACCTACATAAGACATAGTGACAATGTTATGACAGTTCCTGAGATGGACTCGCCTCTCCTTTTCCAGGCAGGTAGGCAGTAACACCCCTGCCCCCCTCCTCAGTAACAGGGTGCACCAGCAGATCTCTCCCTGAAACAGCAGGATAGATGGAATGTGACTCAGTCATGGCATCAGTCATAACGGATGAGCAAAGACAGGAATATCTATTGACACGGAGTTATACTAGGGAATAACAGATAAATATAACATGATCTCACTCACCAAGCAGGAACTGGTCATCCATGGAGAATGTGGCCGTATCCTGAGGATACTCCACCCACAGAGGTCTCATGACAGGCTGTCCAGAGTAGTGGGCGTGGTAGAACAGCTGGTACCAGTAGGGCAGGAGGGCGTAACGCTGGCGGACAGCCTCCCTGATCAGAGCAGTGTTCTCTGGGCCAAACAGCCAGGGCTCCCTGCGTGGGGTGTCCAGATGGGCATGGGCCCGGAAGAAGGGCTGGTATGCCCCCGTCTGGTACCAACGCACCAGGAGCTCAGTACTGGGAGACTTAAAGAAACCACCCACATCAGCTAGGAGGGGGAGAAAAGAGGACAGGAGTGGTAGAATAACCAATAACCATTTACAATGTGGTGGGGTTTAAAGAAACAGGCAATGAATCATAATAAATTTAATGTAAACAAGCCGATAACGGCAAAATAAAATTGTGCAAAATATTTCCGATGTATTAATTGCTTAGCTGTGACTTTTAGTGGAGAGGAAAATAGAGGTTCTCTAAGACTGAGTCAGACTCACCTCCACAGAAAGAAACACCAACCAGGCCCAGACTGAGACACATGGGGATGGAGATCTTCAGATGGTCCCACTCAGCAGTGTTATCACCTGTCCACACAGCACCGTAGCGCTGGGAGCCAGCGAAGAAGGCTCTGGTCAGGACAAACGGCCTCTCCACTCCCCCTGAACGCTCAATCAGACCCTCTGCTGTGGCCATTTGCTGAGGGAGAGAAGAGAGGGTGGTTACTGCAAGTTCAAGCAGCAAAACTCAGAAACATTCAAACAATCCAACAGTAATTTCTTCAAGAAAAAGTCTACCATTGCAATTGCAAGTCCCAGTTCTACTAGAGTGAAGACGAGCACATACACAGTCACACACACTCACCACATAGAGTCCGTAGAGGTTGTGGAGGTCACGGTTCTCCCAGTTCCCGTGCAGGGCATCTTTATGCATGGTGACCTCTGGTCCGTTAAACACTGACGGCTCGTTCATATCGTTCCATGTATACATGTTCTCCATAGATCCCTGAGATCAGAGATGGGGAAGAGATATTTCAGCAAAAGAATGACACGGAATGAGACGACATGGCAAAAGTCAAACCCGGGCAGAAGGGACTAGGGCTGTTGCGGTGACCACCCCACACTTCATGTAGGGCTGTTCCGGTGACCACCCCACACTTCATGTAGGGCTGTTCCGGTGACCACCCCACACTTCATGTAGGGCTGTTCCGGTGACCACCCCACACTTCATGTAGGGCTGTTCCGGTGACCACCCCACACTTCATGTAGGGCTGTTCCGGTGACCACCCCACACTTCATGTAGGGCTGTTCCGGTGACCACCCCACACTTCATGTAGGGCTGTTCCGGTGACCACCCCACACTTCATGTAGGGCTGTTCCGGTGACCACCCCACATTTCATGTAGGGCTGTTCCGGTGACCACCCCACACTTCATGTAGGGCTGTTCCGGTGACCACCCCACACTTCATGTAGGGCTGTTGCGGTGACCGTATTACCGCCACACCGGCGGTCACGAGTCAAATGCCACGTGACCGTTTAGTCGAGTTAATTAGGCTTCTCCAAGCTCAGATGCTGCTGGTCATTAGTAGCCTACCAAACTTGCTAACTGCCTGGTACTCAGCACTCTATTGTCCCTCTAATCACTCTGATATCAATACAAATCTAAATCAAACAAGTCACGAGGGCCCATCAGCTCATGTTGCGCAACATTTCTACAGGCTATGCAATTGCGTGAAAAAACAGTTTTGCCCACTAATAAGAGGATCCCAACAGCTTTCTATAGGCTAGGCCTACTATATTTGTTTCTCAACTTTCCTCATATTAAGCACATTGCTTCTCTTTACAACAGGAGTATAGCCTATCTGGCTGGCATGAAAATGAAACTATTTAAGTACAGAAATGTAGTATTTCCCCTGTGCTCGTTTCAAGAGGTGCATGATAATGATCCATTCTAAATCAAAACTAATGTCACACATTTTTTAGTATATGTAAAGACAAAACTAACTCAAGAAGTCTGATGGGTGACACTATTAGCTCATCACTTGTGAATGATGGCCAGTTTAAAGCAAGAAACAATGCCTTGTGACTTGTTCAAATCATAGTCCAACCGTCATTTCTTCAACACCTCATGTAGCCTAGCCCATAGACCTATATGTTTTGATAAGGCTTGTATCACAACTATGAAGAAATAGCCTAATAGTTTATTAACATTTTAAGCTAAACATTCTGATCTGTTGTGTCAGCCTCATTGCATAATGTTTTTGTTGTTGATGATGCTAGTGGTTGTATTAATTTGGGATCTATCGCATCCCACCACTGTCCCAGACTGTTTGAAATATTTATTTCTCGCACAGAATAAGTCAACTTTTGTACTATGGGGGATAGTAGATTGACATAGGCTAGTTATTTTGCTGTTCATTAGGCCTACTCATCTTGTTGGCTGACAAAAAGTAAATGAGGACAGTTCTTCCAATATCTTCAATATGTACCACAGAATTGGATAAGGACGCGTGCAACTGCATCCCCGATGTGTCTGTCTTCACTTGCAGCCTATGAGAAAGACCTGATCACGTGATGGAGAGCCGTGTGAGTGAGATGAGAGGTGCTTTGGAGCAGGAAGCACTCAGGGAGAAGAGTTGCAAAAGGCATGGATTATTTTAGGGTGCAATATGGCCACACAAAGGGGATGCTGCCGGGAAATTCTAGGCATTATCAAGTGCTTCTCAAATTGTGAATGAGAGACTGACAAAGCGTGTAGAGGCTGTGTAAAAAACAAAGCAGAGCTCATACCTTGCAAGCTACTTTTTTTCAAATCAGAGTCGCATCATATAGCTTTACAATGCATTTAAAATCAAAACATACAGCCCAACGTTTGGAGAACAACTAAAGTTACATTGATAACTCTAAATTTAGCATATAGGAGTACCTGTTTCTTTGTTAACTTCTTATGGTTGCAGGGGCAGTATTGAGTAGCTTGGATGAAAGGTGCACAGAGGTGCCCATAGTAAACTGCCTGCTCCTCAGTTCCAGTTGCTAATATATGCATATCATTGTTCATATTGTATAGAAAACACTTGGAAGTTTCTAAAACTGTTTGAATGATGTCTGTGAGTATAACAGAACTCATATGGCAGGCAAACACCTGAGAAGAAATCCAAACAGGAAGTGGGAAATCTGAGGTTGATAGATTTTCAACAGCCCCTTTTGAACAAACAGTGGGATATGGATGAGTTTGCACTTCCTACGGCTTCCACTAGATGTCAACAGTCTGTAGAACCTTGTCTGATGCCTCTACTGTGAGGTGGGGCCGAAGGAGACAGGAAATAGTTAGGTCTACCATGACCTGGCCATGCTCTGACCATGCGCGTTCACATGAGAGGGAGCTCTGTTCCATCGCATATGTGTGAAGTCAATGTAATTCTCCGGTTGGAACATTACTGAAGATTTATGCTAAAAACATTCTAAAGATTGATTCAATACATCGTTTGACATGTTTCTACTGACTGTTACGAAACTTTGACATTGTCAGCTTTTAGTGAACGCGCTTTCTGACTTTGGATTTGTTTACCAAACACGCTAACAAAAATAGCTATTTGGACATAAATTATGGACATTACCGAACATTTTTTGTGGTAGTGGGAGTGCATTCCGGCGAAGATCAGCAAAGGTAAGTAAAGATTTATAATGCTTTTTTTGAGTTTTGTTTTATGAGTTTTGCGCAATTTGGCGGGTAACTGTATGGCTGAACACTGTTCTCAGATTAGTGAATATTGTGCTTTTGCCGTAAAGCTTTTTGAAATCTGACACAGCGGTTACATTAAGAACAAGTGTATCTTTAATTCTATGTAAACATGTATCTTTCATCAAAGTTTATGAGTATTTATGTTGTTTGACGTGGCTCTCTACAATTTCTCCGGATATTTTGGAGGCATTTCTGAGCATGGCGCCAATGTAAACTGAGGTTTTGGGATATAAATATGAACTTTATTGAACAAAACATATGCATTGTGTAACATGAAGTCCTATGAGTGTCATCTGATGAAGATCATCAAAGGTTAGTGATTCATTTGATCTCTTTCTGCTTTTTGTGACTCCTGTCTTCGGCTGGGAAAATGACTGTTTTTCTGTGATTTTGCAGTGACCTAACAATCGTTTGTGGTGCTTTTGCTGTAAAGCCTATTTGAAAATCGGACACTTTGGAGGGATTAACAACAAGATTACCTTTAAAATGGTATAAGATACATGTATGTTTGAGGAATTTTAATTATGAGATTTCTGTTTGAATTTGGCGCCCTGCACTTTCACTGGCTGTTGTCATATCATCCCGTTAACGGGATTGCAGCCATAAGAAGTTAACCGCCTGACACAATATCCGCATCTGCGCATTCCCTCAAATAATAACCTTTCTATTTTATTCAGCTTTGTTCAATTGTATTTTTCATACTATAAAATAATGACACAGAACTGTAAGCAAATCTTGCCTGCTAAATGTGTAGCCCACAGCCATATGGCAACTCCGAGTATGCTACTCTGTTCTTCTGAAATAGACAACATTTTCTTCATATCGTATTTCTTTAGACCCGCCTAAAATAAATAATGGATTTATTGTGAAGGTGTAGACTATATTACATGGATTTATTAGACTTTTAAAATGTAAATGTTCCAAAAGGTCTGCATCAGTGACTTGTAAGCTGTGTGTGGAAGCCAGGAGATGCTAAATGTGTTTGTTAATTAACAGTCAATTACCGTGAGACTGACAGTTATTTGCTTGACAATCAACGGCTGACGAAATTCCGTAACCGCCACAGCCTAAAACGGACTTACCTCATACTGATCGTAGGCAAACATACTGGCCCACCAAGCTCTCATCTCAGGGTTGGTAAAGTCTGGGTAACCAGAATTACCTAGAGTAAAAAAGGGAAAGATTAGAGAGATGTTGAGTAACTGCAATGTGTTCTTCTTTGATTGTGGGTCAGACTAATTTCCCAGTCTCTTACCAGGCCAGCACCAGCCCTCGTAGTCTCCACCATCTTTGTTTTTGACGTAGAAGCCTTTGGAGCGGATCTCATTGTGGATCTTGTAGCTGCTGTCCACCTTGATGTGGGGGTCCACAATGGTCACCATCTAAATGGTAGAGGGGGATAATGAGGGAGAAGGAAAAAAACAGCAAAATTGAGATTAGATGACTTGTCAACCTGTCTCAAAACCTTTGGCTTTTATCATTCAACCATTTAAACCAGTGGTCACCAACCTTTTCTGAGTCAAGATCAGAGTCAAAATGCATGCCGAGATCTACCTCAGATTTTTTTATTAACACGACTTAAAAATGTAAGCCTATGCAACATTAATCAATTAAAAACAGTCCTGTAGCAATGAGGTTTGTGCAGTAAGCTATAGGCCCAATACATTATCACTGCATACTGGCTTTGCTTGAATTGCCCTGCCAATGCATTGTTGTTCGAGACAGGGTTTAAAATTATATTTCAAAATTTGAGGTAGGCTATATGATCCCACCGGTAATAGATCCATTGTTGTATTACTTGTGAGGCACAGCTAAGTGAACATACATTTAAATCATTTGCTTTACTGGGCTGATGGCGCCTGCATCTGATGGTCAGACTCAGCGGAGGGAGAGAGCAGCACAGACTGAGGGTCTGCCTCTCAACATCCCTCCGCTCTCCCTTTCCTCCACTGACCAAAAAGGGACACAGTCTTCCAGCTGATGGGGAAACTCGAGTCGCACCGCATTATTTCTGCCTCATGCATAAATTCATGTTGTTACTCCTATGAACAGAGAAAGTGAAATATTCCTCGATATTAAAAAAGACCCAAGCTGCTAATATTAACAACAAGGCAAGCCTATAAATACACTTTCCTACTCATTCATTACTGCTGCAATGCTTGTAGCGCTGAGTAGAAAGGAAGAACTATCATTTTATGGCTTATAAATAAGTGTTGAATACAAAGTGTTGAATACAAAGTGTTGAATACAAAGTGTTGAATACAAAGTGTTGAATACAAAGTGTTGAATACAAAGTGTTGAATACAAAGTGTTGAATACAAAGTGTTGAATACAAAGTGTTGACAGTGCTGAGTAAGAACTTAAACATGAACTCACTCAAAAACAGCAGCTCTTTGCTGTATTCATTGACAGTGTCTTTCTAGTCAAGGTTTAAAAAGTTTTGAACTCACAGTATCAACTTTACCATAGCTTTATTTTATGTCTGCTACGTTACTGCAGACTCAGTCATCTGAGCAATCTGATTGGCCAGGAATTGCATAGCGCACTTGATTTCCTCTCCAGGCCCAACCGGGAAGGCAAAGCTTGTACCGTAAGACACATGAAATGGCAACAGTTTGCCTACCCGGCGCGCAGGGCAGCTGAATTGGCTGCACCTACCACAACAGAAATGTTTGGCGATCGACTAGAAATGCCTTGGAGGTGGACAAGTCGATCACTATCAACCGGTTTGGTGACCACCGATTTAAACAGTTGAGTCCCAATAAGACAGAACCCAGAAATGTGCTCACCTTGCGTCTCTTGTCTATCAGGCCCTGCAGCATGTCTTTGGGCTGGGGGAACTTGTGAGGGTCCCAGGTGAAGTAGCGCTTGCCGTCCGTGTGCTCTATGTCCAGCCAGATAAAGTCGTAGGGGATGTCATGCTCATCGAAGCCCTGGTCCACAGCCGCCACATCCTCCTGGTCATTGTAGTTCCAGCGGCACTGGTGGTAGGCCAGTGCAGACAGGGGAGGGAAGGCCTGGGTACCTGGAGCAGTGTGTGAGGGTGATATGAGGGAAGTAGCAAGATCTGCGACACTAACCTCCACAGGGACTTAGAAAATAGACTGGTGAACTGGCAAAGTGGACAGGGAATATGAACTGGGTTTCGGTAGTGGGAGTCTGACCTGTGAGTGAGGCGTACTGGGAGAAGACATCAGTGGGAGTGGGTCCCAGCATGATGAAGACGTCGATGATGCCGCTCTCTGAGATCCAACGCACGTCTGTCTGTGGCGTCTCACTGGAGCCCTGAACATAGTCCAGCATCTGGCCAAACACAGTCTATACAACCAGAGAGAACCAGAGTAGGGGTAAGCGGGTGTGTTCGGTTTCTCTCTGACTGTACCCTTCAATGTCTATACACAGGGTGGTTGAAAGGTGTCTCACTGGGAACCATGGAGAAAAGGATTTACTGACTGTGTGTGTGTGTGTGTGTGTGTGTGTGTGTGTGCGTTACCTTGCCAGCGGTGTTGGAGCTGATGTCCACCCAGGTCTCAGCAGCGTTGAGCCAGAAGATGCCCATGGTGCGCTGTGCATTGTGGGACAGCATGACAGGGATGGCACCGTACAGGGCCATGGGGTTGAACAGCTCATACTGGAACACGTCTAGGTTAAACAGCCGGTATGGATCCCCTCCACTGGAAAACACATACGCATATATTATTGTATAAGTCATATAGTCTAATTTCACCTTATTTAAATCTTCAACCTACAACGTTGAAAACAAAAGAAAATGCATAAACAAACAGAACTAATTAGGATGTCCTGCACCGTCAGAAAATACATGCGGTGGAAAGCCATGTGAAAACATGTAGTAGTCTTAATTAACTACGGTCTCAATTAACCAATATAACGGGCCAATGTCAGTATCACTCACTCAGTGGTTTTGAGTTGAAGACTGTCTGCGTGTTCCGGGATGCCGTAGACGTGCTCTACCCCTGGCAGAGAGAAGTCCAGACTAATGGAGGAAGGGCCTGCAGGAGAAAACAGCCAACCAGGACACACTACATTCAAAACCCATTCAGCACTGGTCACTGTGCCTAAAGCAAGTCATAAAACTCATCCAATCAGAAAATAATATCTCCAGGAGATGACCCAGGATCAGAATACCAAGTATTTATTTGATTGCAAGCCTCCTCTTTCACCTCTCCATTTATCTGAAACAACAGGTTCACAGAGAAGTATCCGTACCATTGGGTTTGTTGTCTGTGTGCGACTTGAACGTCTCCTCCCACATTCCATCCTCATTTGCAGTCTAGGAAGGAATAAAAGAACCAACGTGGAGACCGATGGAAAGAGCGGAAGAGGAGTATTGTGGTGGAGAGAAAGAGAAAATGGGAAAAGCAACGAAAAGGGGGTTGATTTGAGTTTCAGTCCGTTGGCAAGGGCAGTAAGCAGTGCTGCAAAACCTTTAACTGCATCTCTCGTTCAGTTTACTGATCCTAATCAAAAGCCTGGGGGCAACCCTGGTTCTAGTGTTACTTCTCTCTTCATCCCTCCCCCACACACCTCTCCTTCTGCCGGTTCGTTGGCAGCATCACTTTCTTCTTTCTTCTCAGCTCCTTCTGGGTCTACCTGACTGTGGGAGAGAGAAACGTCCCCAAAAGACACACAACTTCCTGACAACTGACTAATTAAAAATCTAAATTAGGTACAGGAAGCACACAGGGAAGAGGGAACACACCAGAGCACCAAATCTGGGTCCAAAAGGCTCCTAACAGCTTCTTCCCCCCCAAGCAATAAGTCTGCTGAAAAATGTATAAAAATGGCCACCCAGAGTATTTACATTGACCCCCCCCCCCCCTTTCTTTTTACACTGCTGCTACTTACTGTTTATTATCTATGCAGTCACTCTACCTCTCCTACATGTACAAATTACCACAATTAACCTGTACCCCCTGTTTATAGCCTCATTATTGTTATTTTGTGTTAAATAGTTTAACTATTTCTTTAACAGAAGTGTTAGTTAAGGGCTTGTAAGTAAGCATTTCACACCACGGTCTACACCAGATTTATTTGGTGCATGTGACAAATACAATTTGAAATGAGGAAAATCATGATGACCCCCCACACACACAGCCTTCTCACTAGTATCAAAATAGAGCTGGTGTCAAACTACTTAACCCTCTAAGATTGTACTCTAATGACAAAGGGGAACAACTCCCGACCTTGTGGTTATTTTTTTAGCTGAACACCCCAAAGGACTAACCCCCAAGTGACAACCAGTACCCTGCCTTACACACAGACCTCCTCCGAGAACACACACTACCCCAGTGGAAGCGCACACTGACTGGAACAAACAAGCCTAGAGGAGATTGTTGTCTACTCAGTGCTATGGGATTAGACTAGGCAGCCACTACATACAGTGCCTTTGGAAAGTATTCAGACCCCTTGACTTTTTCCACATTTTGTTACGTTACAGCCTTATTCTAGAATTGATTGAATTGTTTCCCCCCTCATCAAATCAGCACACGAAACCCCATAATGACAAAGAAAAACAGGTTTTTAGATTTGGTTGCTATTTCATTTATTTTTTTTATTTTTTTTATAAATACTGAAATATAAACTCAGCAAAAAATAAAAAGTCCACTCACTGTCAACTGCGTTTATTTTCAGCAAACTTAACATGTGTAAATATTTGTATGAACATAAGATTCAACAACAGACAAACTGAACAAGTTCCACAGACATGTGACTAACAGAAATGGAATACGGTGTCCCTGAACAAAGGGGCGGGTCAAAATCGAAAGTAAACGTCAGCATCTGGTGTGGCCACCAGTTGCATTAAGTACTGCAGTGCATCTCCTCCTTGTGGACTGCACCAGATTTTCCAGTTCTTGCTGAGATATGTTACCCCACACTTCCACCAAGGTACCTGCAAATTCCCAGACATTTATGGGTGGTGGGGGGGGCCTAGCCCTCACCCTCCGATCCAACATGTCCCAGATGTGCAATAGGATTGAGATCCGGGCTCTTCACTGGCCATGGCAGAACTGACATTCCTGTCTTGCAGGAAATCACGCACAGAACGAGCAGTATGGCTGGTGGCATTGTCATGCTGGAGGGTCATGTCAAGATGAGCCTGCAGGAAGGGTACCATATGAGGGAGGAGGATGTCTTCCCTGTAACGCACAGCGTTGAGATTGCCTGCAAT
The DNA here is from genome assembly GCF_029448725.1 of Salvelinus fontinalis. Lineage (NCBI taxonomy): Eukaryota > Metazoa > Chordata > Actinopteri > Salmoniformes > Salmonidae > Salvelinus > Salvelinus fontinalis. The sequence goes on from NC_074670.1 coordinate 69,081,912, forward strand.
GACAACAAGCTCAGCTCGATGATGCTGTGACACCGCCCCAGAACATGACGGACCCTCCACCTCCAAATAGATCCCGCTCCAGAGTACAGGCCTCAGTGTAACACTCATTCCTTCGACGATAAACGCAAATTCTACCATCACCCCTGGTGAGACAAAACCGCAACTCGTCAGTGAAAAGCACTTTCTGCCACTCCTGTCCAGCGACGTTGGGTTTGTGCCCATAGGCGACGTTGTTGCCGGTGATGTCTGGTGAGAACCTGCCTTACAACAGGCCCACAAGCCCATCTCAGCCTATTGCGGACAGTCTGAGCACTGATGGAGGGATTGTGCGTTCCTGGTGTAACTCGGGCAGTTGTTTTGCAATCCTGTACCTGTCCGGCAGGTGTAATGTTCAGATGTACAGGTGTTGTTACACATGGTCTGCCACTGCGAGGATGATCAGCTGTCCGTCCTGTCTCCCTGTAGCGCCGTCTTAGGCATCTCACAGTACGGACATTGCAATTTATTGCCCTGGCCACATCTGCAGTCCTCATGCCTCCTTGCAACATGCCTAAGGCACATTCACGCAGATGAGCAGGGACCCTGGGCATCTTTCTTTTGGTGTTTTTCAGAGTCAGTAGAAAGGCCTCGTGTCCTACGTTTTCATAACCGTGACCCTAATTGCCTACCGTCTGTAAGCTGTTAGTGTCTTAACGACCATTCCACACAGGTGCATGTTCATTAATTGTTTATGGTTCATTGAACAAGCATGGGAAACAGTGTTTAAACACTTTACAATGAAGATCTGTAAAGATATATTGATTTTTTACCTATTATCTTTGAAAGACAGGGTCCTGAAAAAGGGCTGTTTCTTTTTTTGCTGAATTTACATAAGTATTCAGACCCTTTACGCAGTACTTTGCGAAAGTACCTTTGGCAGCGATTACAGCCTAGAGTCTTCTTGGGTATGACGCTACAAGCTTGGCACACCTGGATTTGGGGAGTTTCTCCTATTCTTCTCTGCAGAACCTCTCACTTTCTGCCAGGTTGGATGGGGAGCGTTGCTGCAGCTATTTTCAGGTCTCTCCAGAGATGTTCGATCGGGTTCAAGTCCGGGCACTGGCTGGGCCACACTAGGACATTCAGAGACTTGTCCCGAAGTCACTCCTGTGTTGTCTTGGCTGTGTGCTTAGGGTCGTTGTCCTGTTGTAAGGTGAACCTTCACCCCAGTCTGTGGTCCTGAGCGCTCTGTAGCAGATTTTCATCAAGGATCGCTCTGTACTTTGCGCTGTTCATCTTTGCCTTGATCCTGACTGGTCTCCCAGTCCCTGCCACTGAAAAACATCCCCACAGCAGGATGCTGCCACCACCATGCTTCACTGTAGGGATGGTGCCAGGTTTCCTCCAGATGTGACGCTTGGCATTCAGGCCAAAGAGTTCAATCTTGTTTCTCATGGTCAGAATTTTTAAGTGCCTTTTGGCAAACGCCATGCGGGCTGTCATGTGCCTTGTTACTGAGGAGTAGCTTCCGTCTGGCCACTCTACCATAAAGGCCTGATTTGGCGGAGTGCTGCAGAGATGGTTGTCCTTCTGGAAGGGTGTCCCATCTTCACAGAGGAACTCTGGAGCTCTGTCAGAGTGACCATCGGGTTGTTGGTCACCTCCCTGACCAAGGCCCTTCTCCTCCGATTGCTCAGTTCAGCCAGCTCTAGGAAGTGTCTTGGTGGTTCCAAACTTCTTCCATTTAAGAATGATGGACACCACTGTGTTCTTGGGGACCTTCAAAACGGCAAAAAAAAATTGCTACCCTTCCCCAGATCTGTGCTACGTACAATTCCTTCGACCTCATGGCTTGGTTTTTGCTCTGACATGCACTGTCAACTGTGGGACCTTACATAGACAACTGTGTCTTTCCAAATCATGTCCAATCAATTGAATTTACCACAGGTGGACTCCAATCAAAGTTGTAGAAACATCTCAAGGATGATGAATGGAAACAGAAGGCACTCAATTTCGAGTCTCATAGCAAAGGGTCTGAATACTTACGTAAATGGGATATTTCAGTTTTCTATACATTTGCAAACATTCCTAAAACCTGTTCACGCTTTGGCATTATGGGGTATTGTGTGTAGATTCAAATCCTTAATCTATTTAATCCATTTTAGAATAAGGCTGTAGCGTAACAAAACATGGATAAAGTCAAGGGGTCTGAAAACTTTCCAAAGGCACTGTATAACATGATTGTGTTGGGTCAACAGTGTGGTGAAATGGCTGTATCCTGAAGATGTTTGAAGTCAAAAGAGAAGTATGGGAGGAAAAAGGCTTGTGAACATCTCCTCTGAAGACAGGTAGAGAGATTAGAACTGGTTTACATGCCTAGACAGGAAATTATTTAAGAAAAAGCTACCAAGCCAAGTCACCACATCCATGAGCCATTTGGGCATGCCATTTTTGGAGGTCTATCTAAACTTTTACACTCAACTCCATACTCAGCACAGACAAATACCAACCTACAAAGCTGAAGGAATTTACCTAGAGAATACCCACTTGATATTTTCCCACGCACTATATGCTTTGTTTTTTATCTTATAGGAGATGCTGAGACATTGAACAGAACAGGAGAGAATGGAGGAAAATGATTTAATGGATTAACAGAATACCAAGCAGTGAAAAAGCAAGAAAAACAAAGAAACATGTATACTGTGAGAACATAAATACAAACTTGCATTGTGGCGGGATATGTGGGCGTATTGCTGTCACTTACGTATCCTTGCGGATCCGGAGGTGCTCGAAGGCCAGCAGACCACGGGAGTTAAGTGACAGAAGAACCTCCCGTCCCTCCATGATGTCCAATCGGAACGGTTTAGCACTGACGATCAGCCACTGAGAGTCTGCCCCCAAAGACAGAACCACCCCATTCTCATCCTGCGACAGGAGAGACAGACTGAGGAAGGAGAGAGGTGTGAGAGAAAATGGGTGGAATCAATACACAAATCATTTAGAGATTACATTATTCTGTGCCATCTTGTCTCTGCTGTCTATTCATACAGATGCATTCTCTCTTGGTGCTGGTGGCTATAACATTATCAACAAATCTACACCCCTTCCTGAAAGCCAGGTCATTCATCTACTGCATGCCCTCAGGTAGTGTTTCACTGCATCCTCCACTAGCCTACACTAACTATATTTCATTTCAACTCCCTTGCTTGTCTCTGTCCTAACCAATTCATTCATTCTCCCCATTTCTCCTCAAGGGTTTTTACATGACATGTTCTACTCTGCTTTAGCCACCATTTCCTGTATTCCTGACACCGAGTTGGCTCGAGAACATTTCTCCTCCATATCCATTCCTCTGGCAGTTACACACGCCCCTTTAAAACGATTCAGAGTCCAAGATAACGCTATTGCGCTATTGCCCCCATGGTTGACCAGGCTGCCTTCATTGCATTACGATCATATTGATCGTGTCCCTGCTTACAAATATCTGGGCATTTGGATAGATAAAGCTGTATTTTAAAAAGCATATTGATGAGTTAGTTCAGAAGCTGAGAATAAAAATGGGCTTCTTCTATAGAAATAGGTCCTGCCTCTCGCTAAATAGTAGAAAGCAGATTATTCAGTCGATGTTCTTATCGGTCCTAGACTATGGCGACATCTATATGAACGCAGCTGCCACTTCATTAAAGCCGTTAGATGCAGTTTATCATAGCGCACTGCGCTTGACTACGGGTGACAATTTAAGTGCTCATCACTGCACTCTCTACCAGAAAGTTGGTTGGCCCTCTGATGTCACGTAGGTTGATACATTGATTTTTTCATTTAGAAAGCCCTTTTACAAAAAGTCCCACTGTACCTAACATCTTTACAAAATTTTAGACAAACAGGTTTACACACCAGTTCACAGCGACGGTTAACTCTGGAAACTCCTTTGGTCTCTACTGAGTTAACTAAAAGCTGATTTCCCTTTCTTGCACCTTATTTGTGGAACAGTCTTCAAAATGTTCTTAAATGGGATGTTTTGGTGCCTCAAGGGCAATTCAGACGGCTGATTGAGGACCTTGTCATTGATGAATGTGTGGTTTTTTATGACCATGTTGTTCTTTCCCCTTGCATTTATAGTGATGTATGCATGTTCTGTAATTCAGTGCTCATCTGTAAAAGAGACCTTGGTCTCAGTATGGCTCCCTGATAAAATAAAGATAAAATAATTAAAAATAAAATCCACATGGCTCAGTGTCACCCATCACCCACCCACTACTGCAGATGGCTCTCTGAGACTTACGGCTCTGTAGGAGGGTCGTTGATGAGCACGTCGGGGACCTCAAAGCGAGGCTTCAGCGGCTTCAACTCATTTATCTTCACCCTGGTCATGTTGCCCTGGAGACGATAGAGCTCGAGCAGCAGACGCACCTGCGGGGGGAGAGGGAGGGGTAAAAAAACAACAACATGAGACCAGATCCCAAAGGGGTTTCAAGCACACCTGTTAATACATGTATGGACATATAATAACATCATATTACATCTGTCGATTAAAGTGCGAGTGTAACAGACCTTGTTGTTGTCATTGATGAGCTGCAGTGTGAGTTTAGTGTTGGTGAGCTCCAGGGTCTCCAGCAGGGCTCTGTACGGGGACTGGCCAGGCTTCAACGCTCGCTGACGCCTGAGTGCACAAACACAAACCCTGATAAACATGTTCTATTTGCATGTAGAAGTACATATTGTGAACATTCTGGATCATAAGTGAGGATAGACGTGTGGGCTTACGCGTTACCGTCAGTCACATACTGAACTAAAATATAAAAAAACGCAACATGCAACAATTTCTAAGATTTTACTGAGTTACAGTTCATAAGGAAATCAGCCAACTGAAATAAATTACACCCTAATCTATGGATGTCACATGACTGGGAATTCACATATGCATCTGTTGGTCACAGATACCTTAAAAAAGGAAGGTGCCGAGAAAAACATTTTTTAACTCAGTATCTGATGTGACCACCATTTGCTCATGCAGCGTGACATCTCCTTCGCATAGAGTTGATCAGGCTGTTGATTGTGGCATGTTGCCCCACTCCTCTTCAATGACTGTGCGAAATTGCTGGATATCGGTGGGAACTGCAACACGCTGTTATACACGTCGATCCAGAGCATACCAAACATGCTCAATGGGTGACATGTCTGGTGAGTATGCAGGCCATGGAAGAACTGGGACATTTTCAGCCTCCAGGAATTGTGTACAGATCCTTGCGACATGGGGCTGTGCATTTGCATGCTGAAACATTTGGTGACGGCAGCCGATGAATGGCATGACAATGGGCCTCTGGATCTCGTCACGGTATCTCTGTGCATTCAAATGGCAATCGATACAATGCAATCGTGTTCATTGTCCATCGCTTATTTCTGCCCATAACCCCACAACCACGGTGCACTCTTCATAACGTTGACATCAGCAAATCGCTCGCTCACACAAAGTCATACACTCTGTCGGCCATCAGTCCAGTACAGTTGAAACTGGGATTAATCTGCGTAGAGAACACTATTCCAACGTGCCAGTTGACATCAAAGGTGAGCATTTTCCCACGAAGTCGGTTATGACGCCGCACTGCAGTCAGGTTAAGACCCTGCTTGAAGGTGAAGCATGAAGATGAGCTTCCCTGAGACGATTTCTGACAATTTGTGCAGAAATTCTTCGGTTGTGCAAACCCACAGTTTTATCAGCTTTCCAGGTGGCTGGTCTCAGAAGATCCCGCAGGTGAAGAAGACAGATGTAGATGTCCTGGGCAGGCGTGGCTAGACGTGGTCCGCAGTTGTGAGACCGGTTGGACGTACTGGAAAATTCTCTAACATGACATTGGAGGCAGCTTATGGTAGAGAAATTAACATTCACTTCTCTGGCAACAGTACTGGGGGCCATTCCTGCAGTCAGCATGCCAAGTGAACATACCCTCAACTTGAGACATCTGTGGCATTGTATTGTTTGACAAAACTGAACATTTTAGTGGCCCTTTATTGTCTCCAGCACAAGGTGCACCTGTGTAATGACCATGTTGTTTAATCAGCTTCTTGATATGCCCCACCTGTCAGGTGTATTGGTTATCTTGGCAAAGGAGAAATGCTCACAAATTTGTATTAGAGAAATACGTTTGCGCGTATGGAACCTTTTATTTCAGCTCATGAAACATGGGACCAACACTTTAGATGTGTTTATATTTTTGTTCAGTATAAATACGTAGTCTACTTTCATTAATTGTGTTTCATCAAGGTGCTAAGTGGTGTAGCTGTGTATGATCCAGGACTTACTTGCAGAAGGCACTCTGGTCACAGGTTTTGAAGTTTCCCCGGTCCACCGCCCAGGTCCCACTGAGGAAGACAGACTGCCACAACACTAACAGAGGCCCCATCCTGAGAGGGCAGAAGAGAGAAACAGAAAATGGAAAGCAAAGGTTAAGAGGAGAATGAAATACTACATACATTAAGCCATTGTTTACAAACCCTGGTCCTCGAGTACCCCGAACAGTACACATTTTTGTTGTAGCCCTGAACAAACACACCTCATTCAGCTCATTAGGGGCTTGATGATTAGTTGGCAAGTTGAATCAGGTGTGCTTGTCCATGGTTAAAATACAAATGTGTACTGTTGGGGCTACTCGAGGACCAGGGTTAAGAAACACTGCATTAAGTTCTGCAAAGTTAGTGATAGATAATGATGCTGGCAAGTCAAATGCCTAGACCGGTGTTAAACGTCGCTTCTCGAGTATCCCCAGCAGTACATATTTATGCTGTGACTCCAGACAATCACAACTGATTATATTTGTCAACTAATCATCAAGCGCTTGAATCATGCGTTTTTGTCCGGGGCTACAACAAAAGTGTGCTGTTGTTGGTATTCAAGGACCGGAGTTGGGAAAATACTGGCCTAGACGGTGAAATGCATGTGGGAATTTACACTACAATGGACTTTAACCTAGTTATGCATCCTCAAAGGTTGATACAATTGCCACTTGCTGATAGGCTGCTGCGGTTTCCAAATCATGTTGATTAAGCTCATCTAAACGTGTATAATGAATCATTAACGCTAGAACTTACCTAGTCAAAACCATAACCCAACTTGCTAAATCCTCGTCGTAATACAACTAGGACACGCACGTGTTATGACACTTCACCGATCGAGTTAGTTATACGTATGTAGAAAATTATATAATTAGAGATTTTAAAACGTAAACTTAGCTGCATAGAGGGCTCTCAAGCCGCTAACTTAATTCAATTCAAGGGGGATCGAGATTCTTCCTATGACTGCTACTAACTAGAGACAGTAAAAAGATACCCGAGAGTGGACTGGTCGAGATATGGCGAGCGAAAGTCCCTGGATCACCGTACATGCGAAATATTTCTCGAAATCAATAGCTAGCTAAATGCTTATTTAACCGCCGAATTGATTTGTCTTACCTTACTATGAAGGCGGCCATCTTGGTTTAGTTCCAACCTTGGCCCAGCCCCGTTTCACATTGAACTAACAAAGACCGCGGAGAAGATACCCGAAAAAGCGGAGTGAGTTTTTGGAGTCTTTAAATATGTAGGAACTCATTCGATATTGGTGGATTCTGTTCAATATTTATTATTATCATAGGCAATTAGATTCGAAACTATTTTAGTCTTCTGGAATGTGTCCACACGGTTTATCTCGATCCTTGTATTTATTTATCCTCTCAGACACGGACACATCAGCTTGAATTGGTAGTCAATTCTGGAGCAATCCACTGATTTATTTGTACTACTCTGGTTGCACTGTGCTTGCTGAATTTCCCTTCAGGGACAAACACACGTACGGGCTCTACCAATATAAAAACACTTTGTGAAACATCTACACAGAGCACGTATGGTGGTTCAAACAAATTGTCCTGTTTATAATCACATACAGCATATTTGAGTGATACCTCATGATGTACCTGTGGGATGTGTTTGTTTGTTGGTGTAAAATTATAATATAATCAACGTACCTTTCCAAAAAATATATAAATATATTTCTTTGTCAGTTTAGAAAAATCAAGGACACAGACCTGCAGAAAGTAGAAACTTAGCCAAGTTCAAAGGCCAAATATTTGAAATAAAAATGTGCTCAAATCTCTTTTTCTGGTTATTTATTGTATACTATATGTTTTTATCCCTCTACAGTAACAGCTAGATACAAAATCCCATTCAGTCTAGAAAATGATACAAAACAGGAGAGATACACAGTAGATGTAACATTCTCAGCATTTGGTGAACTAAGGTGCCTTCAGAAAGTATTCACACCCCTTCACTTTTTCCACATTTTGTTGTGTTAGCAAGAATATAAAATGGATTCAATTTAGATTTGGGGTCCCTGGTCTACACACAATACTGCACAATGTTAAAGTGAAATAATTTTTGGGGACATTTTTCCAAATTAATAATAAATAAAAAGCTGAAATATTTTGAGTCAGTAAGTATTCAACCCCATTGTTAAGGCAAGCCTAAATACGTTCAGGACCAAAAATTTGCTAAACAACTCAAATAATAAGTTGCATGGAATCACTCGATGTGCAATAATAGTGTTTAATATGTTTGTTTTTTGTACACATACAATTATCTGTGAGGTCCCTCAGTCGAGCAGTGAATTTCAAACAGATTCAACCACAAAGAACTGGGACGTTTTCTAATGCCTTGAAAAGAAGGGCACCTATTGGTAGATGGGTAAAAAAAAACAGACATTGAATATCCCTTTGAGCATGGTGAAGTAGTTATTAATTACACTTTGGATGGTGTATCAATACACCCTGTCACTACAAAGACTGGCGTCCTTCCTAACTCAGTTGCCGGAGAAGAAAGAAACCACTCAGGGATTTAACAAGGCCAATGCTGACTTTAAAACAGTTAGAGTTGAATGGCTGTGATAAGAGAACTGAGGATGTATGTCGTAGCTGAATCAGAATTAGTTAGGTAACATAGATAAATAAGATGTTTTATTTATTTTATACTTGTTATTAGAATGTCTTCTTTTGGACTATACTGTTGGCAGTTGCATTTTCCTTTCTCCTCTAGGGAAAAGTCACTTGGGGCCCAGAGAGGGGAGAGGTCAGGCTTATCTTTTACATATCTGGTAATATGCAGAATATCAGAAAGGGAGAAGTCAGGTTTGAACATTGTCTTTCATAGGTGAATATATCTGTGAAACCATGTGAAGGGCTCCACTATGTCTGTACTCCAGTCACTCCCTCATTTTCCCATTGGGGGGGAGGAGTATGGCAGTGTCTGGAACCATTATACCACCCCTCTGATGTTGAACTTATCTTTCATAGTATATGACCTAGAGGTTCACTCCCCTTAGTGAGCTTCTCCAGGAGTGGGGAGAAGAGGGGGTGTATTTGAGATGGGAGTCTCTAGAATTGACAATTGATATATGCCATTGGATGAGGTAATGTTTTGGTCCTAAGAAGTACCAAGAATTAGATTAGAACCTCATCTTAGAGAGCAAACTGAAAGATAATTTATAGCTAATGCTATCTGGCTATGGGATACTCCTCTCTCAAGTAAAAGTCTTTCTTTGTAATGTTCCTAAGATCTGTGGTTCGTCATGTGAGTTGAGAGGGGTGTATCTTGGCTGTAAAAGATACTAAGAATTGTTTTGTAAGCACTCTCAGAGAATTCATTTATAGACACTGAATTGATCTGAGAGTCAAAGGGCTATGGTGAAGCTCATATAATTAAAGATGGAGTTTAAAATATAACTCTGACTTGTGTGTGGTTTGTAAACTCTTATCATTTAGTAATACAGGAAATTACCACGACATGTATCAACATTGTAGTTACTCCACAATGCTAACCTAATTGGCAGAGTGAAAAGAAGGAAGCCTGTACAGAATAAAATATTCCAAAACATGCATCCTGTTTGCAATAAGGCACTAAAGTAAAACTGAAAAAAAAAAATGCAAAAATAATAATTTCATGTCCTGAATGCAAAGCATTATGTTTGGGGCAAATCCAACACAACACATCACTGAATACCACTCTTTGTATTTTAAAGCATGGTGGTGGCTGCATCATGTTATGGATATGCTTTAAAAATAATAATGTGCAAATATTGTACAATCCAGATGTGCAAAGCTCTTAGAGACTTACCCAGAAAGACTCAGCAGTAATCGCTGACAAAGTTGATTCTAACACCTATTGATTCAGGGGATTGAATACTTATCCAATCAAGATATATTAGTGTTTCAATCTTAGAAATATTATAATTTTTCTTCCACTTTGACATTACACAGTGGCATAAAGTACTTTAGTAAAAATACTTTAAAGTACTACTACTTTTTGGGGGTATCTGTACTTTACTATTTATATAACTTTTACTTCACTACATTGCTAAAGAAAATAATGTACTTTTTACTCCATACATTTTCCCTGATACCCAAAAGTACTCAATATATTTTGACATGAAAATCCCTACTGCCTCTGATCTGGTGGACTCACTAAACACAAATGCTTCCTTTGTAAATTATGTCTGAGTGTTGGAGTGTGCCCCTGGCTATAAGTCCATTTTTTTTAAATAATTGTGACGTCTGGTTTGCTTAATATAAAGAATTTGAAATGGTTCAAACTTTTACTTTTGACACTTAAGTACATTTTAACAATTCCATTTACTTTTGATACTTAAGTATATTTAAAACCAAATACATTTAGACTTTTACTCAAGTAGTATTTTACTGGGTGACTTTCACTTGAGTAATTTTCTATTAAGGTATCTTTACTTTTACTCAAGTATGACAATTGAGTACTTTTTCCACCACTAACATTAAAGAGTATTTTGTGAAGACCGTTGACAATTACATCAATTTTAATATCTCACATTGTAACACAACAAAATGTGTAAAAAGTCAAGGGGTATGAATATTTTCTGAAGGCACTGTATGCTTCGGAGTGCATACAGAACTAGATGACAGTTAGAGAAAAAAAATAACGGCAAAGCAACATCTCCACAATGACCTATAACCACACCTTCCTCATCTTTCACAATCAATCCCAAGTGTCCTACTTCTTACACCCTCTTTATCCATCCCTCCTTCAGTTCTCTCCTTCCCTTGTTCAGAGCTGGAAACGCCAGCATAGATGCCCCAGCCGGTCAATGTTCTTATGCAGGACACTGTGGATGGGCGCTACGTATCTTGCCACATCCCCGTCCCGTGCGAAATCCCGGCAGAACAGGCCCTTCTCGGCACTGAAGACAAACTTCTGTGGCATGGGGCCATTGCCCCTCACGTACTCCCACACAGCCAGGAGGAGAAGCCTCACCTCGAAGGGCATCAGGTAGGGGAAGGCCTCGTGGACGTTGCCCAGCACGGGGGGCAGCAGCTGGCCCTCGCCCATACATGACACCAGCATGCAGGAGGCCTGGAGGTGCCAGGGGGAGTCTACTGCCAAAGGCTCCCTCGAAGCCTCCCAGTGGGCTAGCAGAGTGGCCAGCAGGCCCCGGAGCACCGCAGAACAGTAACAGAGAGCAGGACGCCCGGCAGCCACAACATGGAGTAAAGGGAAGAGGACAGGGTGGGCCTCGAAGCAGCGGCGGATGTGTATGTCGCGTTCTACAGTGGTGCGGGCGTGTTCCTCTGGTGGCCATGACAGTTCCCCGTTGGCCACGTCGGGGCAGATATACTCCACCAGCGTCACCGCCATCATTTTGGCCGCCTCAGCGTTGATGGGCGGCAGCTCGTCAGGAACGACGGAGGATTGGTGTCGGGCGCCGCCACTGTTGCCACCATTCCCAGATGGAGCGCTGCAGCACTGGACGGTGACAGCCAGCAGAGTCTGGACGTTCTGTATGACACTGGCGGCATCGGGGTGAGGCGTAGTGCTGTGCTGCTTCAGACCCTTCCCTATCACCCCAGCATGGAACACAGACCACACACTGCCAGAGAAGTTGACCGTAGTGCCGAACCTGCAGTTGATGTCCAGCAGGGAGCCCGCCCGGTCAGGGGCCAAGGACGGGGAGATGGGGGTGTCCCCTCCAATGTCCTCGCTCTGCCCTCCGAACAGGTCAGTGTTTCCTTTATGTAGAGCTCCCTCCACCAGCTGCAGCAGGACACATTTGAGGGTTAGAGGGGAGTAACCTGCCAGACGGGACAGGAGGAGCACCGAACAGTTCACCGCCTCTCCTCCCTGCCCTCCGTCTCTCCCCTTCCCTGCCTGTACTCTCCTCCGCAGCGCCAGGAAGAAGTGTGTGACGGCGGCCCGACAGACGAGCAGCAGGTGGGAAGGCAGGGCGGCACGGGGGAGGAGGCTGCGGGACAGGAGCCACACGGCAGCGTGGGATACCGCCGGGTCACCGTGGAGGAGCAGAGGGCTGAAATCATGGAGGTGTCCCGAGACCGCTGCTCCAACCTGCGCTGCCATGGATGACTGAGGTCTCGCACCTCCTTCTCCTCCCATGCCTCCAGGACCCCTCCTCTCCTCCTCCTGTACACTCTGCATGGTGGAGGCCAGGTTGAGGAGGAGCTGGCAGAGCTGCTTGGGTCCCAGGGTGTGTGTGTGGATCTGGGCCACGCAGCGGGTCACTGCTGCAGGGATGAGGCCTGGCAGGCAGGTGGACAGTGGGGTGTGGAGCAGCCAGGCCAGGGCCAGCTGGTCTGGGTTCCGGGCTAGGGTGAGCAGCTGACAGAGGGCCTCCGTGGCCACACTGGGGCCCCTGTACACAGACAGCAGACACAGCAGCTGGTGCAGCCAGAGATGGCGCTTCCTCTCCAGCCTCAATGTCTCGGCACACAGCTCTCCCACGTGTGACTGCAGCTCCTCCAGGAAGGGGACTACCCGGGGGGCCTGGGAGGAGGGAGAGTGGGGGCGGTTGTAGTAGCCATCGTCCCCCTCTGAGCAGGTGTAGACCAGCTTGTGGAGGTGCAGCAGGAGCATCTGGAGGAGGCAGTCGCAGGCCTCCCGGACCCCCTCGTGAGGGGAAGGCATTGGGCCGGAGATAATGACGGATGCGGGGGTGGCCGTGTCAGCGAGGAAGCGGAGGATGCGTGCCCCTCCAGCAGGGCTCTGGGCGATGAGGTGAACAACCAGCCCCATCATGTTGTCCAGCTCCTCCCTGGGAAGCCCCTGTAGAACAGCGTGGAGCTGGAGCAAGACTGGAGGCCGTAGAGACTCCACCAGCTCAGCAGACATGGCGCCCAGCAGAGAGGGTGACAGCGCCGCCAGCTGGAGGAGGAAGGGCACTGCGCCTCGGCGGAGCTGGGCTGAGTGCTCCCAGGAGGTGGACCCAGAGCTGGGGGGTATAGTCAGGAGGCTGAGGCTCTCCTCGAACATCCTCAGCAGCTCCCGCCGGATGCTGTCAGAGTGCTGCGCCGCCAGGTGGCCCAGGATCCCCACCACAGAGCCGATCTTAGGCACTCGGTTGCTCTTGTCTCCCTGACCCTTGTCAGCCGTTCCGTGGGAACAGAAGTCTTTAAGGCCACAGGCCAGGACGCGGCTAATGATGGTGCCCGGGAAGGAGGATCCGATGTGGGCCACCACCCAGTCAAAGTGGGGGGAGTGCTGCACGGAGGTGTCCAGGAGACTGTCCACACATTGATCAGGACACCAGGCTATCATGGCCGCCAGGCACTGGGTATAGGCCTCCATGAGGGAGCGGGTAGCTGCACAGGACATCCACAGCTGCAGCAGCTCATTGAGGCTGGGGGATTGGGGAGCTGCCCTGCGACCAGCATGCTTGGAGCTCAGCTGCCCCAGCAGGTCTACAGCCCAGGTGGAAACGAGGGGAGCCCAGGCTCGGGGGTTGAGCCTGATGAACTCTGACAGGACGCCATGGACCTCCGTGATGACGTCCTCCAGGTTGGAGTCCCCGTCGCCCTCGCCGTCCGCCTCCAGATTGTGAAGAAAGGCTGATACGTGCTCGTTGTAAACGCCCCTTAGGTGCTCAAGCACCGCCCCGCGACAGGCAGGCACGGATCGTAGTAGACGCACAGCACAGCGGGCATGCTCACGGACGCTGAGTTTACGACCCTGGGTCTGGTCCACGCCACTGATGAAGGATTTGATCTCCTGGGACAGCTCCTTGGGGCTACACAAAACACACACACTCACAATAAAAGTTCACAGTTGCAAAAAAATCTATAAACTAACAAATGTGATTCTAATTGGTATAATTGTTCTATTCTCTGACTAGAATATTTCATAAATATGCTTGAAAAATGCTGACCACATCTCTCCACAATACCCTTAGCATAATAACAGCCTTATAACTTTTTAGTACAGTAGGGCATCAGCCACATACTGTAGCTACTACTACTGGCTGGCTGGCTGGCTAGCTATGATAAGCAACAAACCTAAATGCATTCTGCGGTGAGTGAGCGAGAGAGGTCTGCATGGTGACTGTCAGGAGAGTTCCGTCAAAAAAGCCAGACATCGTTCAACTTCCCAAACTGAAAATAGAACATTAACTCTCCCCTAGTAACAAGCTACGAATAACCAACTCTACACCTGAAATATTATGATATTTTTTAAGTAATGTTCAGGAAAAATATCAAAAGGGCGCTCCAAAACCGGAAGTCTTTATTTTATTATTCTATCATGTTTACGGAGGGTAATGCAGGAAAAAAAATTTTTTACTGCCATCTACTGGCCTGACACAGTACTTCGAAACTAACGTCAGCGCGTACGCTTCCAACAGAGACGCCGCTCTGATTTGTTTGCTTTTTTGAGTCAGCTGATCGTTGACGTCTGCTGCTGACTTCTGTGTTCGAGGTGAAAGCAAGCAACATCGAGGGCACGACACCGAATTTACTGTAAGTATAATAATTTAAATGTATTTCAATGATTATCTTTACAGAAATACTTTTTAGGAAGATTACAAATAGCTAGCTAGGTAGCTAACTGGGGTCGAAAGTCATACCATGACTCTTGACAGCACGCAAACACTGTCTCTTGTGTGCTGTCTGTGGTCAGTTAACGTATCTAGCGACGGAAGCTATCTATTTTTGTTGCATAATGTTTTATTATAGACACCACAACACAGTGAAACCAGTTTCTAATTGATTTGTCAATAGAATGCCTAATATTCTGTGACCTCGTGTGTTATGGTAACAGGCCCCCTAAATATAACCCATTGTTTTCGTTTTGACTTAAAGGATTGAGATCGAAGCTCAGTAAAGGGAAATCAAAGCTGTGTAAAGGAAATAACAGGCTCCAACATGGCTCCAACATTGGTAAGTAAAGTCCAGTCCTTATGTTGTGTCCTCTGTGTCTATGTAGTCTTACCTGTTTGTTTAGAACATATTTACATTTTGTTTGTACAATGCATGAGTCATGACTGAAGAACTTTTTATAGTTCCCTGATCTGAGAACTTTCCCTTTGAGAAATGCATACTTGGCACTTTAACAAGATGGTGTCTAGCAACATCCCTGTATGTGCCAATACACAGATTGCTAAATCATTCTTAATGGTTTCATAATTTAAAAAAAATTGTTGACAGTATGATAAGAAGCCGGAGCCAGGGGATCTGATAGAGATATTCAGAGGGAACTACCAGCACTGGGCTTTGTACGTTGGTGACGGTTTTGTTGTTCACCTGGCCCCACCCTGTGAGTAATACTCTTGATATAGTGTACTCAACAATTGATATACTGTAGATATAGAGTACATACAACTCAACTCAACTTTGACACTGATGATGTCTTGTCTGTGCACCCCCTCCCTTGGAACTTTCCCTCTCCCTCACCCATGTCTCTTTGCTCCCCAGCCGAGGGACCTGGGGCCAGGGCCAACAGCATGATGTCTGTGCTCAGTGACAAGGCTAAGGTGAAGAAGGAAGAGATCTGGGATGTGGTGGGGCATGATCAGTGGTGTGTAAACAACCAGCTGGATGAGAAGTACCAGGTCAGTAGCAGTAAGTACAGTAGGGCTGTGTCCCAAATGGCCCCCCATGGGCCTCTGGTCAAAAGTAATGAACTATGTAGAGAATAAGGTGCCATGTGGGACACAGCCTGTGTGGCTCAGTTGATAGAGCATGGTGCTTGCAATGGCAGGATAGTGATTTCCATTCCTACTGGGGCCACCCTCATAAAAATGTATGCATGCAAGTTCGCTTAGGATAAAAGCATCTGCTAAATGGCATGTAGGATTATTATTATATTATCATTATAGGTCAGACCCATACGTGAGATACTGAGGGAAGCCCAGGCCTATGTGGACCAGGAGATGCCCTACTGTGTCTTCAGGGGGAACTGTGAGCACTTTGTCACAGAGCTGAGATATGGGAAGGCTGAGTCTCGACAGGTAGGTACAGTGGACTGGTGCTCAACGCTAGTTGTACTGTGCTCAGTGTAGAGTAATTTTGTGAGTCGTAATAACATCCTCAACTTAGTCAAGACACACGTGAGTGTAGAGTAACTGGTGTACTTGTTCTTATACATTCAAAGCATCTATGCTGTAATACTGTTTCTGAATCAGTCATTCATTCAATTCATTCAAATTAATGTTAATCTGTTTCTGCCCAGGTTCGTCAGGCTGTGGGAATGGCCACAATGGTGGGCCTCGGATTCCTTGCTGTTGCAGGTATCGTGGCCATCTTTGGAGGTGGAAGCAAGAAGAAGAAGAATGAAGAAGAAGAAGAATATAAGTGACCAACTGTATAATAGCTTCCTGAGCAGCCAGTCACCAATAAGCCTAATAGATTAATTATTTAACTCCAGTACTGCCATCGTCAGTTGTATAATTCTGGGGATTTCAGAAGGAAGGGTTGAGTATTTCCATAATATTTACATTTTTTACAGTTACACAGACATGAATTGAAAGCACAAAAGGAGGAAACGTGTCTGGTTATAATTCCAAGGTATACAGCCTTGGAGGGGCCATAACCTTGCAGGCTGCTAGACTAAGCTAGCTGTTTTAAAAAATGTTGTCAGTTACTTATAAGCTATGAAGTTTCCCTACTATAGTTTTAACATATTTATGTAGACTCTTTATAATATAAGCTATGAAGTTTCCCTACTATAGTTTTAACATATTTATGTAGACTCTTTATAATGGGATAAAATGGTATTCCACTGAAGTTCTAATATTTCTATCATGAAGCAAATTGTCTATAGGACCCAGGGCTCTCGAGTGGCACAGCCGTCCACGGCACTGCATCTCAGTGCTAGATGCAGCACTACAAACCCTGGTTCGATTCCAGGCTGTATCATAACCGGTGCACAATTGGCCCAGCGTCGTTAGGGTTTGGCCAAATAAGAATTTGTTCTTAACTGACTTGCCTCGTTAAATAAAAATAAATAAAAGGACCCACAGAACTACTCCTGGTTAGGGTTGAAGTGGATACATCTAATGCTGCTTATATCGCTTTGTAATGACTGACAGCATTATGAACAGGTGCATCAAAGCTGGGACCGAGAAGCTGTTTTTCAGTCTCTATCTCAAGTTCATCAGACTGTTAAATAGCCATCAGTAGCACCTTAGAGGCTGCTGCCCTATAAACGGTTGAAGTCGGAAGTTTACATACACCTTAGCCAAATACATTTAAACTCAGTTTTCCACAATTCCTGACATTTAATCCAAG
The DNA here is from genome assembly GCF_029448725.1 of Salvelinus fontinalis. Lineage (NCBI taxonomy): Eukaryota > Metazoa > Chordata > Actinopteri > Salmoniformes > Salmonidae > Salvelinus > Salvelinus fontinalis. Next base: position 69,099,449 of record NC_074670.1, read on the forward strand.
TAAACAATTCCCTGTCTTAGGTCAGTTAGGATCACCACTTTATTTTAAGAATGTGAAATGTCAGAATAATAGTAGAGATTTATTTCAGCTTTTATTTCTTTCATCACACTCCCAGTGAGCCAGAAGTTTACATACACTCAATTAGTATTTGGCAGCATTGCCTTTAAATTGTTTAACTTGGGTCAACTTCCACAAGCTTCCCACAATAAGTTGGGTGAATTTTGGCCCATTCCTCCTGACAGAGCTGGTGTAACTGAGTCAGGTTTGTAGGCCTCCTTGCTCGCACATGTGTTCCTTGCTCATGATGCCATCTATTTTGTGAAGTGCACCAGTCCCTCCTGCAGCAAAGCACCCCCACAGCATGATGCTGCCACCCCCGTGCTTCACGGTAGGGATGGTGTTCTTCGGCTTGCAAGCTTCCCCGTTTTTCCTCCAACCATAATGATGGTCATTATGGCCAAACAGTTCTATTTTTGTTTCATCAGACCAGAGGACATTTCTCCAAAAAGTACGTTCTTTGTCCCCATGTGCAGTTGCAAACCGTAGTCCGGCTTTTTTATGCCGGTTTCGGAGCAGTGGCTTCTTGCTGAGCGGCCTTTCAGGTTATGTCGATATAGGACTCGTTTTACTGTGGATATAAATACTTTTGTACCTGTTTCCTCCAGGATCTTCACAAGGTCCTTTGCTGTTGTTCTGGGAATGATTTGCACTTTTCGCACTAAAGTACGTTAATTTCTAGCAGACTGGACGCTTCTCCTTCCTGAGCAGTATGACGGCTGCATGGTCCCATGGTGTTTATACTTGCGTACTATTGTTTGTACAGATGAACGTCATACCTTCAGGTGTTTGGAAATTGTTCCCAAGGATGAACCAGACTTGTGGAGCTCTAGAATTTTTTTTCTGCAGTCTTGGTTGATTTCTTTTGATTGTCCCATAATGTCAAGCAAAGAGGCACTGAGTTTGAAGGTAGGCCTTGAAATACATCCACAGGTACACCTCCAATTGACTCAAATGATGTCAATTAGCGTATCAGAAGCTTCTAAAGCCATGACATCATTTTATTAAATTTTCCAAGCTGTTTAAAAGCACAGTCAACTTAGTGTATGTAAACTTCTGACCCACTGGAATTGTGATACAGTCAATTATAAGTGAAATAATCTCTGTAAACAATTGTTGGAAAAATTACTTGTGTCATGCACAAAGTAGATGTCCTAACCGTCTTGCCAAAACTATAGTTTGTTAACAAATCTGTGGAGTGGTTGAAAAACGAGTTTTAATGACTCCAATCTGAGTGTAGGTAAACTTCCTACTTCAACTGTACATAGACTTTAAATCACTGTCCACTTTAATAATGGAACACTGGTCACTTTAATAATGTAACATATTTTGCTTTACTCATCTCATATGTATATACTGTGTTCTACTATACACTGCTCAAAAAAATTAAGGGAACACTTAAACAACACAATGTAACTCCAAGTCAATCACACTTCTGTGAAATCAAACTGTCCACTTAGGAAGCAACACTGATTGACAATAAATGTCACATGCTGTTGTGCAAATGGAATAGACAACAGGTGGAAATTATAGGCAATTAGCAAGACACCCCCAATAAAGGAGTGGTTCTGCAGGTGGTGACCACAGACCACTTCTCAGTTCCTATGCTTCCTGGCCGCACAGCCCTCCATGTGCTCACCAGAGGTAGCCTGACTGCCATTAGGTACCGAGATGAGATCCTCAGACCCCTTGTGAGACCATATGCTGGTGCGGTTGGCCCTGGGTTCCTCCGAATGCAAGACAATGCTAGACCTCATGTGGCTGGAGTGTGTCAGCAGTTCCTGCAAGAGGAAGGCATTGATGCTATGGACTGGCCCGCCCGTTCCCCAGACCTGAATCCAATTGAGCACATCTGGGACATCATGTCTCGCTCCATCCACCAACGCCGCGTTGGACCACAGACTGTCCAGGAGTTGGCGGATGCTTTAGTCCAGGTCTGGGAGGAGATCCCTCAGGAGACTATCCGCCACCTCATCAGGAGCATGCCCAGGCGTTGTAGGGAGGTCATACAGGCACGTGGAGGCCACACACACTACTGAGCCTCATTTGGACTTGTTTTAAGGACATTACATCAAAGTTGGATCAGCCTGTAGTGTGCTTTTCCACTTTAATTTTGAGTGTGACTCCAAATCCAGACCTCCATGGGTTGATAAATTTGATTTCCATTGATAATTTTTGTGTGATTTTGTTGTCAGCACATTCAACTATGTAAAGAAAAAAGCATTTAATAAGAATATTTCATTCATATCTAGGATGTGTTATTTTAGTGCTCCCTTTATTTTTTTGAGCAGTGTATTACACTATCTTAGTCTATTCCGCTCCGACATTGCTCGTCAAATATTTATATATTCTTAATTCCATTCCTTTACTTTGGATTTGTATCCATTGTGAGTATTGTTGTGAAATTGTTAGATGTTACTGCACTGTTGGAGCTAGAAACACAGGCATTTCGCTACACCCGCAATAACATCTGCTAAACACGAGTATGTGACCAATAAAATTTGATTTGAACAAATTCTTACTTTATGTAAATGTTTGATTGAAAAGATTTGAAATCATAACTGGTGTTTCATCTTTTAAAAAGAGTTTGAAGAGTTTGTTTATTTAAATATTGATTAACTGAACCTTATTAGCATTTTTTCTTAGTAGATTAAGTCTTGACATCCTCTTTGATTTAAGTTTGTAAATGTCTACTTAACTTATACTTGTCTTAGTAAACAAAAGAAACACCTCAGTTGGCCCACTGCAAGTCCCACAAGGAACTTCAGTGGATTTGGATGTTGACTCTTGGCAGAGGTACAAAATTGTTCTGAATATCTTTGTAAAACAGTGCACACCCTTTCACATAAATCACACACTGTGTATTTTATTGTAATGGTTTTGTTTTGGAATTGTTCACATGGTACACATGGTTCCGCCTTTATAAAACAATGCATCTGATTTTACTGTCTTCCTCTCCCATATGGACTTCCCTCCTTCCCCACCCACAACATATTTAAACATCACAGCTCATCTGACCACATAACACCAGTAAATAGTGCTGCCATCAAACAAAGGCACAAACAGAACCTTCCCTTGACCCACCCAACTCTAACAAGATAGGTGATGGGCAGAATTATCTTGCACTTTATGATTTGATATTAAATACCTCAGTGACTCCATAAATATGTAGGAGGAATCTACTATTTGACTTGAGTCCGTTTGAATCTGTTTATAATTGTATAATTAGCCTAACAGTAGTAATTATCGTGTTATGGGTCAGTTGGAATGATCGATGTGCATTGTATTTGGGAACAGGTAAAGTACAAAGGCTGAGTACCAGAATGATCCCATGAGAGTTGAATAGGAACCATGTGTCTGGGGTTACAGCTGATGGATCCTAATAACTGTTCTATAGCACTGTCTAATATCCATAGTTTTATATCATTAAATACTATTATTATGAATATATAGATCTTTTATATTCTTAGAGAATGAAAGTATTGTTAAGTTTCAGCTCTTTGTGCATGAGAAGTGTAATTATCTAGTGGAGGGCAGTCGACTGTAGGAATGTGTACTCCCAATAACTAAGGCACGGAGGAACAGGAAGGTTCCAGACTCAGGCTGGGACACGAGAACACCAAGAGGAGGAACAGACTCAGTTCCTGTCCAGCAACAGAGACTGATTATTTATCTTAGAAATACAAGGAGGTGACTCCGCCTAGTCGGAAGATGTACAGTGCATTCGAAAAGTATTCAGACCCCTTGACTTAAAAAATAAATAATTGACATTACAGCTTTATTCTAAAATTGAATAAATTGTTTTTTCCCCCCTCAATCTACACACACTGCCCCATAATGACAAAGCAAAAACAGGTTTTTAGACATTTTTGAAAATGTATTTAAAATAAACAACTGAAATATCACGTTTACATAAGTATTCAGACCCTTTACTCAGTACTTTGTTGAAGCACCTTTGGCAGCAATTACATATTTGAGTCTTCTTTGGTATGACGCTACAAGCTTGGCACACCTGGATTTGGGGAGTTTCTCCCATTCTTCTCTGCAGCCCTTCACAAACTCTGTCAGGTTGGATGGGGAGTGTCACTGCACAGCTATATTCAGGTCTCTCTAGAGATGTTTGATCGGGTTCAAGTCCAGGCTCTGGCTGGGCAACTCAAGGACATTTAGAGACTTGACTCCTGTGTTGTCTTGGCTGTGTGCTTAGGGTCATGGTCCTGTTGTAAGGTGAACCTTCACCCCAGTCTGTGGTCCTGAGCACTCTGTAGCATATTTTCATCAAGGATCTCTCTGTACTTTGCTCTGTTCATCTTTGCCTCGATCCTGACTAGTCTCCCAGTCCCTGCCATTGAAAAACATTGGTTGACCAACTGAAAGGGAAGATTACCGGTGTTTGTGATACTCGCCGTTTGGTACGTCGCAAACAGGGTGGGGTGAGTGCTGAAACAGAAGTCGTTGTCTGTTTTTTTAAATGTTGATGTTGAGTCTTTGCCCGACAAAGTGATGTTAGGATATATAAGTTATGGCATACAAGCTTTTGTGCCGAATACATTACGTTGTTACAGGTGTCGAGCCTTTGGGAAAGTAGCTGTATGTGTTAATTTTAGGGGTGCCCAGGGGCTGGGGATCAAAAATGTCCCGTGTGAGAGAAGCAGGTTGAGGTTTCAAGGGTTAGAGTAGTGAGAAAGTTGTCATATGCTGAGGCAGTCAAGAAAGTAAAGGAAGATGGGTCAAAGAGGAGAGATCCTGAGAGGAGTGGTGTGAGTAGTAGATCTGTACCAGTACAGAGGGATAGGCCAACAAATTATATAAACTCAGCAAAAAAAGAAACGTCCTCTCACTGTCAAGTGCGTTTATTTTCAGCAAATGTATGTGTAAATATTTGTATGAACATAAGATTCAACAACTGAGACATAAACAAGTTCCACAGACATGTGACTAACAGAAATGGAATAATGTGTCCCTGAATAAAGGGGGGGTCAAAATCAAAAGTAACTGTCAGTATCTGGTGTGGCCACCAGCTGCATCTGTACAGCACTTTGAGATATCAGCTGATGTAAGAAGGGCTATATAAATAAATTTGATTTGATTAAGTACTGCAGTGCATCTCCTCCTAATGGACTGCACCAGATTTGCCAGTTATTGCCTTGAGATGTTACCCCACTCTTCCACCAAGGCACCTGCAATTGCCTGGACATTTCTGGTGGAATGGCCCTAGCCCTCACCCTCCGATCCAACAGGTCCCAGACGTGCTCAATGGGATTGAGATCCGGGCTCTTCACTGGCCATGGCAGAACATTGACATTCCTGTCTTGCAGGAAATCATGCACAGAACGAGCAGTATGGCTGGTGGCATTGTCATGCTGGAGGGTCATGTCAGGATTAGCCTGCAGGAAGGGTACCACATGAGGGAGGAGGATATCTTCCCTGTAACGCACAGCGTTGAGATTGCCTGCAATGACAACAAGCTCAGTCCGTTGATGCTGTGACACACCGCCCCAGACCATGACGGACCCTCCACCTCCAAATCGATCACGCTCCAGAGTACAGGCCTCGGTGTATTGCTCATTCCTTCGACGATAAACGCGAATCCGACCATCACCCCTAGTGAGACAAAACCGTGACTCGTCAGTGAAGAGCACTTTTTGCCAGTCCTGTCTGGTCCAGCGATGGTGGGTTTTTGCCCAAAGGCAATGTTGTTGCCTGTGATGTCTGGTGAGAACCTGCCTTACAACAGGCCTACAAGCCTTGAGTCCAGCCTCGCTCAGCCTATTGCGGACAGTCTGAGCACTGATGGAGGGATTGTGCGTTCCTGGTGTAACTCGGGCAGTTGTTGCTGCCATCCTGTACCTGTCCCGCAGGTGTGATGTTCGGATGTACCTATCCTGTGCAGGTGTTGTTACACGTGGTCTGCCACTGCGAGGACGATCAGCTGTCCATCCTGCCTCCCTGTAGCGCTGTCTTAGGCGTCTCACAGTATGGACATTGCAATTTATTGCCCTGGCCACATCTGCAGTCCTCATGCCTCCTTGCAGCCCTCATGCCTCCTTGCAGCATGCCTAAGGCACGTTCACGCAGATGAGCAGGGACCCTGGGCATCTTTCTTTTGGTGTTTTTCAGAGTCAGTAGAAAGGCCTCTTTTCTGTCCTACGTTTTCATAACCGTGAGCCCAATTGCCTACCGTCTGTAAGCTGTTAGTGTCTTAACGACCGTTCCACTGGTGCATGTTCATTAATTGTTTATGGTTCATTGAACAAGAATGAGAAACCGTGTTTAAACCCTTTACAATGAAGATCTTTGAAGTTATTTGGATTTTTACCAATTATCTTTGAAAGACAGGGTCCTGAAAAAGGGACGTTTATGTTTCAGTAAGATTGGATTTTTAGAATTTATAGCAATGGTTGTCAACTGTACTGCAGGGATGGAACGTAAGTCACAAAAAATGTAGGTTGTGGTGGCAGCTGCAGAGAGGTATTTGGGTGTGTGAGACTTGATGTCAGCATACCACCCTGCATCCCACTGCTGGCTTGCTTCTGAAGCTAAACAGGGTTGTTCTTGGTCGGTCCCAGGATGGGAGACCAGATGCTGCTGGAAGTGGTGTTGGAGGGCCAGTAGGAGGCACTCTTTCCTCTGGTTTAAAAAAATATCCCAATACCCCAGGGCAGTGATTGCCCTGTGTAGGGTGCTGTCTTTCGGCTGGGACGTTAAATGGGTGTCCTGACTCTCTGGGGTCACAAAAGATCCTATGGCACTTATCGTAAGAGTAGAGGTGTGAACCCTGGTGTCCTGGCTAAATACCTATCTGGAACGCATACCATCATGTTCATCTAATCATCCCCAGTTTACAATTGGTTCATTCATCCCCCCTCCTCTCTCCTGTAACTATGCCCCAAGTTCTTACTGTAAATGAGAATGTGTTCTCAGTCAACTTACCTGGTAAAATAACTGTTAAATAAATAAATCAGGAGTTACAGTGTGTGTTAAGTGGTGGTGTCCCGTCCTTTCAAGTTGTTGACCTGAGGAAGGTCTAAATAGATTTAAATAGTGGAGTAGGGTGGTGTTTTTTTGTGAGTGTAGTGTTAGATGGTAGGGTAATTGTTTGTTTGTTTATTTATTTATTTATTTAAGCAAAGTATAAGGGAGTTGTACTCCAGTATAGTAGGTGGCGGTAATGAAACATTTATTGGATGCCAACCGCCGTTAAACCTCATCGAAGAAGAAGTTCAACCTCATCGAGGAAGAAAAATAAGTTGACATCTGATTTTTACTTCTGTGTTCTAAGTGAAAGTAAGCAACATCAAGGCCACGACACCGAACTTACTGTAAGTTATAAGAATTTAAATGTATTTAAATTAGTATCTGGACAGAAATACGTGTGTGAGGAAGATTACAAATAGCTAGTTAGCTAACTCTGATCGAAAGTCATGCCATGACTTTTGACAGAACGCAAACACTGTCGCTGTTGTGTGCTGTCTGTGGTCAGTTAGCTAGCGATCTATTTCGTTGCATAATTCATGTTTTTATAGACACCAAAACACAGTGAAATGAGATCAGTGTTCAATTTATTTGCCAATAGTTTGATTAATAATTTGTGAGTTTGTGTTATGAAACAGGCCCCATTTTAAATATAACCCATTGGTTTCGTTTTGACATAAAGGGTTGAGATCGAAGCTCAGTAAAGGGAAATCAAAGCTGTGTAAAGGAAATAACAGTAACCATGGCTCCAACATTGGTAAGTAAAGTCCAGTCCTTATGTTGTGTCCTCTGTCTCTATGTAGTCTTACCTGTTTGTTTAGAACATATTTACATTTTGTTTGTACAATGCATGAGTCATGACTGAAGAACTTTTTATAGTTCCCTGATCTGAGAACTTTCCCTTTGAGAAATGCATACTTGGCACTTTAACAAGATGGTGTCTAGCAACATCCCTGTATGTGCCAATACACAGATTGCTAAATCATTCTTAATGGTTTCATAATTTAAAAAAAATTGTTGACAGTATGATAAGAAGCCGGAGCCAGGGGATCTGATAGAGATATTCAGAGGGAAATACCAGCACTGGGCTTTGTACGTTGGTGACGGTTTTGTTGTTCACCTGGCCCCACCCTGTGAGTAATACTCTTGATATAGTGTACTCAACAATTGATATACTGTAGATATAGAGTACATACAACTCAACTCAACTTTGACACTGATGATGTCTTGTCTGTGCACCCCCTCCCTTGGAACTTTCCCTCTCCCTCACCCATGTCTCTTTGCTCCCCAGCCGAGGGACCTGGGGCCGGGGCCAACAGCATGATGTCTGTGCTCAGTGACAAGGCTAAGGTGAAGAAGGAAGAGATCTGGGACGTGGTGGGGCATGATCAGTGGTGTGTAAACAACCAGCTGGATGAGAAGTACCAGGTCAGTAGCAGTAAGTACAGTAGGGCTGTGTCCCAAATGGCCCCCCATGGGCCTCTGGTCAAAAGTAATGAACTATGTAGAGAATAAGGTGCCATGTGGGACACAGCCTGTGTGATCCTGTGTGGCTCAGTTGATAGAGCATGGTGCTTGCAATGCCAGGATAGTGATTTCCATTCCTACTGGGGCCACCCTCATAAAAATTTATGCATGCAAGTTCGCTTAGGATAAAAGCATCTGCTAAATGGCATGTAGGATTATTATTATATTATCATTATAGGTCAGACCCATACGTGAGATACTGAGGGAAGCCCAGGCCTATGTGGACCAGGAGATGCCCTACTGTGTCTTCAGGAGGAACTGTGAGCACTTTGTCACAGATCTGAGATATGGGAAGGCTGAGTCTCGACAGGTAGGTACAGTGGACTGGTGCTCAACGCTAGTTGTACTGTGCTCAGCGTAGAGTAATTTTGTGAGTCGTAATAACATCCTTAACTTAGTCAAGACACACATGAGTGTAGAGTAACTGGTGTACTTGTTGTTATACATTCAAAGCATCTATGCTGTAATACTGTTTCTGAATCAGTCATTCATTCAATTCATTCAAATTAATGTTAGTCTTTTTGCCCAGGTTCGTCAGGCTGTGGAAACTGTGGGAATGGCTGCAATGGTGAGCTTCGGAGTCCTTGCTATTGCAGGTATCGCAGTGTCCATCTTTGGAGGTGGAAGCAAGAAGAAGAATGAAGAAGAAGAATATAAGTGACCAACTGTATAATAGCTTCCTGAGCAGCCAGTCACCAATAAGCCTAATAGATTTTTTTTTTAAACTACAGTACTGCCATCGTCACTTGTATAATTCTGGTGTTTTCAGAAGGAAGGGTTGAGTATTTCCATAATATTTTTTTTTACAGTTACACAGACATGAATTGAAAGCACAAAGGAAAGGAGGAAAAGTGTCTGTTATAATTCTAAGGTATACAGCCTTGGCGGGGCCATAACCTTGCAGGCTGCTAGACTAAGCTAGCTGTTTTTTATTTTTTATTATCAGTTACTTATAAGCAGTGATGGAAAAGGTACACAGTTGTCATACTTGTGTAAAAGTAAAGATAACATAATGGAAAATTACTCAAGTAAAAGTGAGTCACCCAGTAAAATAATACTTTAGTAAAAGTTTTTAAGTATTTGGCTTTAAATATACTGAAGTATAAAAAGTAAATGTCGTGGCTAAAATGTACTTAAGTATCAAAAGTAAAAGTATAAATTATTTCAAATTCCTTATATTAAGGAAACCGGACGGCATCATTTTCTTGTTTTTTAATTTTCGGATATCCATGGGTACGCTCCAACACTCAGACATAATTTACAAATGAAGCATGTGTTTAGTGAGTCAACCAGATCAGAGGCAGTAGGGATGTTCTCTTGATAAGTGTGAATAAGACAGTTTTCTTGTGCTGCTAAGCATTCAAAATGTAATGAGTACTTTTGGGTGTCAGGGAAAATGTATGGAGTAAAAAGTACATAATTTTCTTTAGGAATGTAGTGAAGTAAAAGTTGTCAAATATAAATAATGAAGTACAGATATCCTAAAAAACAACTTAAGTAGTACTTTCAAGTATTTTTACTTAGCTTATAAGCAGTGGTGTAAAGTACCTATGAAGTTTCCCAACTATATAGTTTTAACATATTTATGTAGACTCTTTATAATGGGATAAAATGGTATTCCACTGAAGTTCTAATATTTCTATCATGAAGAAAATTGTCTATAGGACCCAGGGCTCTCGAGTGGCACAGCTGTCCAAGGCACCGCATCTCAGTGCTAAAGACATCACACTTTTTACTTTTTAGTCTTTTTACCCCTGGTTCGATTCCAGGCTGTATTACAACCGGTGCACAATTGGCCCAGCGTCGTTAGGGTTTGGCCAAATAAGAATTTGTTCTTAACTGACTAGCCTCGTTAAATTAAAAAAATAAAAGGACCCACAGAACTACTCCTGGTTAGGGTTAAAGTGGATACATCTAATGCTGCTTATATCGCTTTGTAATGACTGACAGCGTTATGAACAGGTGCATCAAAGCTGGGACCGAGAGACTGAAAAACAGCTTCTATCTCAAGTCCATCAGACTGTTAAATAGCCATCAGTAGCACCTTAGAGACTGCTTCCCAAAATACATAGACTTGATATCACTGGAAACTTTAATAATGGAACACTGATCACTTTAATTATGTTTTCATATTTTGCATTACTTATCTCATATGTATATTCTACTGTATCTTAGTCTATTCCGCTCCGACATTGCTCGTCCAAATATTTATATATTCTTTACTTTGGATTTGTGTCCATTGTGTGTATTGTTGTGAAATTGTTAGATATTACTGCACTGTTGGAGCTAGAAACAAACATTTTGCTACACTTGCAATAACATCTGCTAAACATGTGTATGTGACCAATAAAATAATTTGATTTGAACAAAATCATACTTTAAATAAAAAAATTGGATTGAAAAGATTTGAAATCTTAACTGGTGTTTGATCTTTAAAAACATGAGTTTGAAGAGTTTGTTTATTAAATATATTGATAAACTGAACCTTATTAGCATTTTTGCTTAGCCGATTAAGTCTTGACATCCTCTTTGATATAAATTTTGATAGGTTTGGTTTTTGAGCTTTAACTATTATTAATCATTAGTTATAAAAGAGACATGAGGGGTGCCGTAATGAAGCGTGGGAGGGGCTGAGTGAAGGGAACACCGTCATGTGGCAGTACTGATAAGGGGAGGAACAGTTTAAGGCCCAGATCACTCAGCTCCTTGCCTAGAAATAATGATGCAATGTTTGGTGATAACGAGGAGACGACCCAAAGTGGGGTAGTATAAACTTGGTTTAAAGCTTTCATAGTGTCCATTGAGTTTGTACTCTGAAAATTAGAAGCTAACAGTTTGTACATGTTTTTATAAACATTGTTTGGTCTCTAATAGGTTTGGAGTCTACTTAACTTATACTTGTCTTAGTAAACAAAAGAAACACCTCTATTGGCCCACTGCAAGTCCCACAAGGAACTTCAGTGGGTTTGGATGTTGACTCTTGGCAGAGGTAGAAATTGTTCTGAATATCTTTGTAAAACAGTGCACACCCTTTCACATAAATCACACACTGTGTATTTTATTGTAATGGTTTTGTTTTGGAATTGTTCACATGGTACACAAGGTTCCGCCTTTATAAAACAATGCATCTGATTTTACTGTCTTCCTCTCCCATATGGACTTCCCTCCCTCCCCACCCACAACATATTTAAACAGCACAGCTCATCTGACCACATAACACCAGTAAATAGTGCTGCCATCAAACAAAGGCACAAACAGAACCTTCCCTTGACCCACCCAACTCTAACAAGATAGGTGATGGGCAGAATTATCTTGCACTTTATGATTTGATATTAAATAGCTCAGTGACTCCATAAATATATAGGAGGAATCTACAGGTAAAATTGCATGATAACACTGTCCATGTTCAATAGTTTGGCTTCAAGTCAGTCAACCCACCACCACTAATAATAACTGATTGGTTCAGAGGGGATATAGCCTGGTCTATATTATTCATCTGCGTACAGTGAAGTACAGTTCATCAACAGAGACCAGGGCCACATTCAGTAGGCAAACGTTGAAGATAGAAATATCATGAATAGACCTGACATGATTCCTTATTCTATGCAAGAGGCATGTTTGTTCTACATAACATATTTCTGTTTCACAACGTTGTGCCTTGCTGAACGTGTCCCAGCATTACCCTTCAGGGAAGTACCATATGTCTTTTGGTAGGTAAGTCCCATATTCAGACCCATGCATGAAGACTATCAGTCTTATTTCTGCAGTGACAGCTCATATAAAACATTCATAACCCATTTATGTGTATATGTCAAATATACATTCAGCATATACACACACTTGATATATTTGTTTAGAGACTATTTGACTTGAGCACGTTTGAATCTGTTTATAATTGTATAATTAGCCTAACAGTAGTAATTATCGTGTTATGGGTCAGTTGGAATGATCGATGTGCATTGTATTTGGGAACAGGTAAAGTACAAAGGCTGAGTACCAGAATGATCCCATGAGAGTTGAATAGGAACCATGTGTCTGGGGTTACAGCTGATGGATCCTAATAACTGTTCTATAGCACTGTCTAATATCCATAGTTTTATATCATTAAATACTCTTATTATGAATATATAGATCTTTTATATTCTTAGAGAATGAAAGTATTGTTAAGTTTCAGCTCTTTGTGCATGAGAAGTGTAATTATCTAGTGGAGGGCAGTCGACTGTAGGAATGTGTACTCCCAATAACTAAGGCACGGAGGAACAGGAAGGTTCCGGACTCAGGCTGGGACACGAGAACACCAAGAGGAGGAACAGACTCAGTTCCTGTCCAGCAACAGAGACTATTTATCTTAGAAATACAAGGAAGTGACTCTGCCTAGTCGGAAGGTATAAATATACAGTATGTCCGTGTGTGACCTCTAGGTGTGCTGTGCAGCTGCAACACCCACTGTGGTGAATAAATCTAGCTTGAGTTTCTCAGAGTATGTCTGGATTTTTGTACCAGAAATTACAACCTAACAACATTGATATAATTTATTTATAAAAACATGTTCAGATTTTTTTGTCACAGTCCTTTTCAGACAAATACACTTCTTTACAACGTAAATATGTCATGTTTAAACTCCAGAAGATTCTGGATGAGTCCTGTCTCAGCCTCTTATCCCTTTCTCAAACAATGAGCAGCTTGCACTGACTGTCGTCAAGTTCACAGTGTCTCTTGTTCTTTTGATTATGGAATGTTGATCCTTCCATACAGTCCACCCTCTCTGTGGGAGTCAGGGAAAGGTTATCACAGCACACGGTCTGCTTTGCTTCCCGTCTTCCACCAGCCCTCCTTGTCCTTCCAGTCAGTCCAGTTTCCGAGCGCCCAGTTTGAGAGGACCCTTAGCTGCCTTGCGTTCTGCCCGTTTGGCCTCCAGTTCTTTCCTCCTCTCCTCACGTTTCTTCTTGGCCAGCTCTGCCTTGCTTAGGCCTGCTTAGGAAATAGAGACAGACATCTGTTATCGTGATGAATAGCATCTTGTTAAATGACTCCCTGGTTTCAGATCATTGAGAGAAATAATGGAGTAGAGACGTTAGAGCAGGTTGAGACTCACCTGGACTTCCGTCCACAGACTCCCAGCTCTCCTCGGCTCCCCAGTCTCCAACAGGCTCTGCACGCCAGCCATCGCCAACCTAGCATGAACCAGAAAACACATGCAGAATGCACACGCATTAAAAAACACACCGTGATGTCCTTCCATTTCCACATCAAAACCATTCCACACTTAGCATCAACACCAAACTTTTCCATTTTGACAAACCTGCTAGTCAGTTCTTCAAAACACAAAGCCTCCTCCTGTCAAAGTCTTTTATTTATAAAGCCCCCCTCAACTCCTCACCGTAGCAGTGGGGGTGGGCGTTGCTCTCTGAGACACATTGGCGAGGAAGTCAGTCTGCGTGTCTCCCTTAATGTCCCAGTCATACTCGCTGGCTAACCGAACCCCCTCCGGCAAAGCAGCACTCTTAGTGGCTGGCGCAGTCCTACCCTCCTCCTCCCAGTCATTGCCCCACCCATCCTCTCCCGGTGAACTCTGACCCTGGCTGTCAGCCTCCTTCTCATTTGACCAGCTGTCGTCGGCATCCCAACCCGAGCTGCTCCAATCAGAGCTCTGCTTTTTTACTGCCTCAGAGGAGGCTAGAGACACCTGGATGGAGACGGAGACAGCAATGAATGAAGTTTCAGCACTCAAACGGTTTTAGATCATGGACCACTGTTCAGTAGGCTGGAACTTTCAACACTTTGCAGATGAATATGTAAATACATTCCTGTCATTTAGCAGACACACTTAGCCAGAGAGAATACAGTTTGTGCAATCATCTTAAGATACCTAGGTGAGAACCACACATCACAGTAAGTGCATTTCTCCTCAAAAAGTGTGAGTGGTAGTTACTTTACAGTGCTATTATCTTTTACTCTGCCTTCAAAACACTCTGCCTTCAAAACACTCTGCCTTCAAAACACTCTGCCTTCAAAACACTCTGCCTTCAAAACACTCTGCCTTCAAAACACTCTGCCTTCAAAACACTCTGCCTTGAACTCCTCTTACACTGGCCTTCTTTTTGACTGATGACATTCCTGACCAATCAGAGGAGTTCCAGTCATCTGGGTCTGCTGACTGTACCTTCTCTGGGTCCTGGAGGTGGGGAAAGAAAGAAAGAAATAAAGAAAGGGAGAGAGTGAGTGATCAATTATGTCATTAATCTCTGTCTTTCACTCAAACAGAACACTATTTCCATGTTTCCCATGTTCCGTGACAGTTGACGTCCCACGGACCCAACTGTCAAATGCCATCCATGTCAATTACAGTTGAAGTCGGAAGTTTACATACACCTTAGCCAAATTCATTTAAACTCAGTTTTTCACAATTCCTGACATTTAATCCAAGTAAAAATTCCCTGTCTTAGGTCAGTTAGGATCACCACTTTATTGTAAGAATGTGAAATGTCAGAATAATAGTAGACAGAATGATTTATTTCAGCTTTTATTTCTTTTGTCACATTCCCAGCGGGTCAGAAGTTTACATACTCTCAATTAGTAGTTGGTAGCATTGCCTTTAAATTGTTTAACTTGGGTCAAACATTTCAGGTAGCCTTCCACAAGCTCCCCAGAATAGGTTGGGTGAATTTTGGCCCATTCCTCCTGACAGAGCTAGTGTAACCGAGTCAGGTTTGTAGGCCTCCTTGCTAGCACACGCTTTTTCAGTTCTGCCCACAAATTTTCCATGGTATTGAGGTCAGGGCTTTGTGATGGCTACTCCAATACCTTGACTTTGTTGTCCTAAGCCATTTTGCCACAACTTTGGAAGTATGCCTGGGGTCATTGTCCATTTGCAACCAAGCTTTAACTTCCTGACTGATGTCTTGAGATGTTGCTTCAATATATCTACATAATTTCCCATCCTCATGATGCCATCTATTTTGTGAAGTGCACCAGACCCTCCTGCAGCAAAGCACCCCCACAGCATGATGCTAACACCCCCGTGCTTGACGGTTGGGATGGTGTTCTTCGGCTTGCAAGCCTCCCCCTTTTTCCTCCAAACATAACGATGGTCATTATGGCCAAACAGTTCTATTTTTGTTTCATCAGACCAGAGGACATTTCTCAAGAAAGTACAATCTTTGTCCCCATGTGCAGTTGCAAACCGTAGTCTGGCCTTTTAATGACGGTTTTGGAACAGTGGCTTCTTCCTTGCTGAGCGGCCTTTCAGGTTATGTCTATATAGGACTCGTTTTACTGTGGATATAGATATTTTGTACCTGTTACCTTCAGCATTTCACAAGGTCCTTTGCTGTTGTTCTGGGATTGATTTGCACTTTTCGCACCAAAGTACGTTCATCTCTAGGAGACAGAACGCGTCTCCTTCCTGAGCGGTATGACGGCTACATGGTCCCATGGTGTTTATACTTGCGTACTATTGTTTGTACAGATGAACGTGGTACCTTCAGGAGTTTGGAAATTTCTCCCAAGGATGAACCAGACTTGTGGAGGTCTACAATTGTTTTTCTGAGGTCTTGGCTGATTTATTTTGATTTTCCCATGATGTCAAGCAAAGAGGCACTGCGTTTGAAAGTAGGCCTTGAAATACATCCACAGGTACACCTGTAATTGACTCAAGTGATGTCAATTAGCCTATCAGAAGCTTCTAAAGCCATGACATCATTTTCTGGATTTTTCCAAGCTGTTTAAAGGCACAGTCAACTTAGTGTAACTTCTGACCCACTGGAATTGTGATACAGTCAAATATAAGTGAAATAATCTGTCTGTAAACAATTGTTGGAAATTACTTGTGTCATACACAAAGTAGATGTCCTAACCGACTTGCCAAAACTATAGTTTGTTAACAAGAAATTTGTGGAGTGGTTGAAAAACGAGTTAATGACTCCAATCTAAGTGTATGTAAATTTCCGACTTCAACTGTACCTCTAAACTTCCCCAGTCCTCGTCATCCCAACGTTCTCCAATTGGCTCCTCGTCCTTCTCTGTCACCTTAGGGGAGTCTGATTGGATAGCAAGGCCAGAAGCAAAGGGTAGAGTCATGGAGGCCAGTGGTGGTTTAACTTCAGAGCCTGGAGGAAGGAGAGATGTAGGGATGAAGAGAACGGTGAGGTGAAAGGTGAATGTAAGTTGTGGACTGATGGGTACAGCTTTGCCAGCTCTTCCTATGTTCCTGTGGGGGATGCCACCCTAATGTACACAATGACCTAAACAGAAACATATCTAAGATCTGGGTGATTAAGAGGTATCATGTTCATAACTCAGTTCCTTACCCACGGGTACCCCATCTGTCACAGGGTTCCCAGTGCGAGGAGAGGCAGTACCAGCAGCAACAGGGTTGTTGTCGGCCGGGCCGCCCACCTCTGCCCCCGGGCCGGTCCGGATGAGCTTGGAGGTCAGAGAGGACACCCCCGTCACTGCCCAGCCTGCCCAACTGGCTGCTGCCCCCGCCGGCTGGGGTGATGACATCACATCCTTTTCTAGGGTGAAAGGGAGATAAATAATATTAGACACTCAAAGGCTGTACTCAGATTCCTAACAAGCATAGCGCAATGACTGGAAGTCTTCAGGTACAGCTAGCGCTAGTTAGCATTCACTCATGAAACTATCTAACTTCCTTCATACTGACTATCCTACCATTCTAACTATCCTACTGATCCTTGACTTCTCTACTCAGCTAATTGGATGCAGTCTATCACAGTGCCATCTGTTTTGTCACCAAAGCCCCATATACTACCCACCACTGCGACCTGTATGCTCTCGTTGGCTGGCCCTCGCTTCATATTCGTCGCCAAACCCACTGGCTCCAGGTCATCTATTAGTCTTTGCTAGGTAAAGCCCCGCCTTATCTCAGCTCACTGGTCACCATAGCAGCACCCACCCGTAGCATGCGCTTCAGCAGGTATATTTCACTGGTCACCCCCAAAGACAATTCCTCCTTCGGCCACCTTTCCTTCCAGTTCTCTGCTGCCAATGACTGGAACAAACTGCAAAAATCACTGAAGCTGTAGACTCATATCTCCCTCACTAGCTTTAAGCACCAGCTGTCAGAGTAACTCACAGATCATTGTACCTAGCCCATCTGTAAATAGCCCATCCAACTACCTCATCCCCATACTGTTTTTTATTTTATTTATTTTGCTCCTTTGCACCACAGTATCTCTACTTGCACACTCATCTTCTGCACATCTATCACTCCAGTGTTTAATTGCTATATTGTAAATATTTTGCCACTATGGCCTATTTATTGCCTTACCTCCCTTATCCTACCTCATTTGCACACACTGTATATAGACTTTTTCTATTGTGTTATTGACTGTACGTTTGTTTATTCCATGTGTAACTCTTTGTTGTTGTTTGTGTCGCACTGCTTTGCCTTGGCCAGGTCGCAGTTGTAAATGAGAACCTGTTCTCAACTAGCCTATCTGGTAAAATAAAGGTGAAATAAAATTACAATTAAATACTGAACACAAAAAAAATTACAAAAAATGCAGATGCAGATAAAGGATTTCATTTCCAAAATCCCGCAGTATCCCTTTAATGTGAGAACAGTGCTTGTTTACAGACCTATTTCAGACAGCTTGGTTGGATCCTCAGAAACAGTTTCCAGCTTTGTCAGGAAACTCTTGATGGCTTTAAATGCCTGAGGGAGGAAGGACAGAAAAAAATAAGTTTCATCCAATTGGCGACAGATTTTCATGCAAATATTCTAAAATAGGCATAAATAAAATTTATGATTTTCCCACCAGAGATGTGTTTCCATCAAATTAACTTGTTGTGGATAAAAGTATGAGTGTGATGATGTAGTGCACATAAAAATGACCATGTACCAAATAAAAAAATACAAGTTAAATGGGTTTCCATTGCCTTTTCAACTCTACTGATGGTTTTGTCACCAGAAATGTAGCGTTATATAGTGAATGTACCCACTCTGGTATTGGCATGTGCGCTAACGAACAGCTGGCAGATCCAGTGCAGGTATAGCCTACATGATGAGAGTCTTATGGACTACAGAACAAGATTATTTTTATTTGTCAAACAGCAGTCAAGCATAGATGATCATGTCACCAGAATACAACCCTGGATATTTATCAGAAAGAAGCATAGATGATCATGTCACCAGAATACAACCCTGGATATTTATCAGAAAGAAGCGTAGATGATCATGTCACCAGAATAAGACCCTTGATATTTATCAGAAAGAAGCATAGATGATCATGTCACCAGAATACAACCCTGGATATTTATCAGAAAGAAGCATAGATGATCATGTCACCAGAATACAACCCTGGATATTTATCAGAAAGAAGCATAGATGATCATGTCACCAGAATACAACCCTGGATATTTATCAGAAAGAAGCGTAGATGATCATGTCACCAGAATAAGACCCTTGATATTTATCAGAAAGAAGCATAGATGATCATGTCACCAGAATACAACCCTGGATATTTATCAGAAAGAAGCATAGATGATCATGTCACCAGAATACAACCCTGGATATTTATCAGAAAGAAGCATAGATGATCATGTCACCAGAATACAACCCTGGATATTTATCAGAAAGAAGCATAGATGATCATGTCACCAGAATAAGACCCTGGATATTTATCAGAAAGAAGCATAGATGATCATGTCACCAGAATACAACCCTGGACATTTATCAGAAAGAAGCATAGATGATCATGTCACCAGAATACAACCCTGGATATTTATCAGAAAGAAGCATAGATGATCATGTCACCAGAACAAGACCCTGGATATTTATCAGAAAGAAGCATAGATGATCATGTCACCAGAACAAGACCCTGGATATTTATCAGAAAGAAGCATAGATGATCGTGTCACCAGAACAAGACCCTGGATATTTATCAGAAAGGAGCATCATGCTCATCACTGTGTACTTTCACCACCCTGTGAAGTTCATCGCAACTTATTTCATCTGTAACCTAATAAACTTCATGCTTTCCCGAGTCGTAGTGGGAGGAGCATTCAACATGTCATCGCATGACTCGAAGTTTACTTCAATATGGTTATTATATCAATATTTGCACATAAAAGCACCTCCACTGACATTTCTAGCATACCGGTAATTACATCTTAGACACAAAAACATCCCACCATATCGAGTATATATTTTTTGTCGACATTTGGAAAGTTCACCGCCAAATTTGCAGTTTCCATCAGGCCTGTCGTAACCTTTTCTTTTATACGACGTACTTTACTCGCATAAAAAGGTTGGATGGAAACCTGATTACAGATGGAATGTTGCAATGTGAAATGAGAGTGTAGGGAAAAATAGATTGTCACACACAATTGCAGATGGAATGTTGCAGGGTGAAATCACAGAGTTTCTAAATCCAGAGGCACAACATTGTGAGACATCTGGGAACGCTTGTGAAAAAGATCAGGCCAAGGTTTGGGGTTTGAGAAGTAAATTTTGTTAATTTTCTCGAAATCTAAAGGCACAACTCTAACCTCGTGAGTGACAAATTTTCATTTTCGTCAAAAACAACAATACCAAAGGAGTGCTTTTGATTTGACGACTTGTACAGGCGCAACTCGGTGCAAGACAATGCTAGAGCTGACGATGTGTTTCTACGCATGAGCTTAGCTAGTCATCGTCGCCATGACATCGCCTACAAGTGTGATCGGGGATTTCTATTGGAGAAGCAGCTTTAGCCTGTCTTTGGTGAAATATTTCTAAACAGAATGTTAAATGTCCCAGTCCTGTGGTTCAATGTGTGAGGGGTGTAAGGTGTTTGTAGTGCTTCTCACCTGATCTCTAACGTTCTTGTCAGGGTCAACGGTGAGGGTACAGAGCGTTGGCAGTACTCGTGCTGCGCTCTCCGTCACACTGTAATAGTTGTGCGTTGCCGCGAAGCCCAGAACCCCGGCCGCCCGAGAAGCAGGAAACGGGTCCTTAGTGGCCCGAGAGAACGCAGAGATCAACACTCGCTGCCGCGTCTGTGGAGGAAAGGAGAGGGGCATAAATAAGAGGGGCAGGCAGAGGGAGAAGAGGTGGGCATGCAGAGGGAGGGGGAAAAAGGTGCAGGCAGAGGGAGAGAATAAAGGGGCAGGCAGAGGGAGGGAGAGAAAAGGGGAGATGGGTAAAGAGAGAGAGTGAGTTACCCCAGCATTGAGGTAGGGGGCGATCTTTCCCAGGCACACGGTGGTGTTGCAGCGGATTGGTCCCTGCTCGTCTCTCGCCTGCAGTCGTGCAAAGTGCCTCATCAGCTCCTGATTTACATTACTCTCATTCAGCTTGGGGGCCAGCAGCAGCATGGACTGGGAAACGGAGAGAAAGACAGAGGCATAAAAAACACAAGAACAGAGCGCTGGGAACACCATTAACCACAGGGAAGGAACCCTGTCAGTTCCACTTGAATGAAGAAGTGAGTGAAGCCATCAGGTCGTGTGAGTATGTTAATCACAGTCTGACAGACTGGGTAAGCCAGTTATACCTTGACAGTCTGTTCTCTGATGGCTGGGTTTGTGTCTGTGAAACCGTGAACAACATGAGGGAAGATCTGCGAGTTCACCGCTGCATCGTTTAGATACTGAATAAACTGCTCCATCTGAAGGAAAGAGAGATGAGGACAGGGTTGGAAAGAGGAATAAAACAAGAGATCTGCAGCAAACACTCATTCTGGTGTAATGGCCGTCTCTGTACTCTGACGTGTGGTACACTACCTGTTGAAGCAGTCGTATCCTCATGGCCCTGTCTGTAGAGGAGAACATCTTTACAATGACAGGAATGATCTTCTGCTGGTACTCCTCCGCAGACAGGAACTTACCCACCTGACAGAGACAGAAAGAACAAGGAGATGGAAAAAGGAACCTTCTGCTAAACACCAGTCGGAACATTAACAGTGAAGAGGCGACTCCAGGATGGTGGCCTTCTATGCCGATTTACTCTGTCCAGTGTCTGTGTTCTTTTGCCCATCTTAATTTTTTATTTTTATTGGTCAGTCTGAGATATGGCTTTTTCTTTGCAACTCTGCCTAGAAGGCCAGCATCCAGGAGTCACCTCTTCACTGTTGACGTTGAGATTGGTGTTTTGCGGGTACTATTTAAGGAAGCTGCCAGTTGAGGACTTGTGAGGCGTCTGTTTCTCAAACTAGACACTCTAATGTACTTGTCCTCTTGCTCAGTTGTGCACGAGGGCCTCCCACTCCTCTTTCTATTCTGGTTAGAGCCAGTTTGCGCTGTCCTGTGAAGGGTGTAGTACACAGCGTTCTACGAGATCTAAAGTTTCTTGGCAATTTCTTGCATGGAATAGCCTTCATTTCTCAGAACAATAATAGACTGATCAGTTTTCAGAAGAAAGTTCGGTTTCTGGCCATTTTGAGCCTGTAATCGAACCCACAAATTCTGATGCTCCAGATACTCAACTAGTCTATAGAAGTTTTATTTCTTTTATTACAGTTTTCAGCTGTGCTAACATAATTGCAAAAGGGTTTTCTAATGATCAATTAGCCTTTTAAAATGATAAACTTGGATTAGCTAACACAACATGCCATTGGAACACAGGAGTGATGGTTGCTGATAATGGGCCTCCGTACACATATGTAGGTAGATATCCAGCTACAATAGTCATTACAACATTAATGTCTACACTGTATTTCTGATCAATTTGATGTTATTTTAATGGCACAATTTTTTTTGCTTTTCTTTCAAAAACAAGGAAATTGTAGTGACCCCAAACTTTTGAACGGTAGTGTGTGTGTGTGTGTATACAGTTGAAGTCGGAAGTTTACATACACTTAGGTTGGGAGTCATTAAAACTCGTTTTTCAACCACTCCACAGATTTCTTGTTAACAAACTATAGTTTTGGCAAGTCGGTTAGGACATCTACTTTGTGCATGACACAAGTAATTTTTCCAACAATTGTTTACAGACAGATTATTTCACTTATAATTGACTGCATCACAATTCCAGTGGGTCAGAAGTTTACATACACTAAGTTGACTGTGCCTTTAAACAGCTTGATAAAATGCAGAAAACTATTTCATGACTTTAGAAGCTTCTGATAGGCTAGTTGACATCATTTGAGTCAATTGGAGGTGTACCTGTGGATGTATTTCAAGGCCTACCTTCAAACTCAGTGCCTCTTTGCTTGACATCATGGGAAAATCAAAAGAAATCAGCCAAGACCTCAGAAAAACAATTGTAGACCTCCACAAGTCTGGTTCATCCTTGGGAGCAATTTCCAAACACCTGAAGGTACGACGTTCATCTGTACAAACAATAGTATGCAAGTATAATCACCATGGGACCACGCAGCCATCATACCGCTCAGGAAGGAGATGCGTTCTATCTCCTGGAGATGAACGTACTTTGGTGCGAAAAGTGCAAATCAATCACAGAACAACAGCAAAAGAACCTTGTGAAGATGCTGGAGGAAACAGGTACAAAAGTATCTATATCCACAGTAAAACGAGTCCTATATAGACATAACCTGAAAGGCCGCTCAGCAAGGAAGAAGCCACTGCTCCAAAACCGCCATAAAAAAGCCAGACTACGGTTTGTAACTGCACATGGGGACAAAGATTGTACTTTCTTGAGAAATGTCCTCTGGTCTGATGAAACAAAAATAGAACTGTTTGGCCATAATGACCATTGTTATGTTTGGAGGAAAAAGGGGGAGATATGCAAGCCGAAGAACACCATTCCAACCGTAAAGCACGGGGGTGGCAGCATCATGTTGTGGGGGTGCTTTGCTGCAGGAGGGACTGGTGCACTTCACAAAATAGATGGCATCATGAGGATGGGAAATTATGTAGATATATTGAAGCAACATCTCAAGACATCAGTCAGGAAGTTAAAGCTTGGTCACAAATGGGTTTTCCAAATGGACAATGACCCCAGGCATACTTCCAAAGTTGTGGCAAAATGGCTTAGGACAACAAAGTCAAGGTATTGGAGTGGCCATCACAAAGCCCTGACCTCAATCCCATAGAAAAGTTTTGGGCAGAACTGAAAAAGCGTGTGCGAGCAAGGAGGCCTACAAACCTGACTCAGTTACACCAGAAATGGCTTTAACTCAAACCACTTCCAATGATTATGCTTTACATAGATATTACATAGTTTTCCCACTTCTGCATAAAACAGAGGAGCAATTCAATGCCAGGCCGGTGATTCCTTCTCCTATCTGAATCCCTCCTCGCTGCCTCCACAGCACACATACCTTAAACAGAGGTGTGAGGACGACCGCACCAGCGTTGCCAAACTCAAAGGCGGTGAGTAGCTGTGGCAGCACCTTATGCTTACAGAAGTC
Source organism: Salvelinus fontinalis (assembly GCF_029448725.1). Classification (NCBI taxonomy): domain Eukaryota; kingdom Metazoa; phylum Chordata; class Actinopteri; order Salmoniformes; family Salmonidae; genus Salvelinus; species Salvelinus fontinalis. The sequence continues at coordinate 69,123,325 of NC_074670.1, forward strand.
CTCTGGGAATGAGTCCAGGTTCTCACTCAGGTCCTGAAAAAACTGATGCTTCTCTGCTGGGTCTTTGATCTGGATCACAAAGATATATGTTAGATAGACATAAGATACATAGATATTTCACACTTCACAGAATTTTTTTTTTTATCGAAAAGCCAACATTTCAATGAGAGCTGTGTCATCTCTATCGTGTCAAGCTTTTTCTATAGCGGAGATGGAGGTCAGGAATTGTACCTGGATCTCCTCAAGGAAAAGGTTGCTCTCCACGAAGCTGTTGCTAAGGAATCCTCCAGGAGCTCTGCAGTTCTGGAGGAAGCGAGCTGGGTTCGGCCGGGCCCTGGCGTTGGCCCCTACCAACTCACAGTAGTGTGGCACCAATGCTTTAGGGATCTGAGGGACAACATACCAAAATACATTTCAAATCACTTCCAATTAATTCATGACCTTTGATATTTTGACAGGATGATATTAGAATCACTTTAGGATTTCCTTAAAATGTGTAAAGCTCTGGTAAAATGTTAGAAGGTAAAGGGTGGGGGAGGAGGGTACCTTTCCGAGGGAGCGTAGGGAGGAGGTTCGGGGCATTGGACCATTGAACACTTCCCAGATCAGACAGCCCAGTCGCCACACATCCCCAGCCCTGGAACACAGAGATTTGTTTTTTAAATTTAAGAACAAATTCTTATTTACAATGACGGCCTACCCCGGCCAAACCCAGACAACGCTGGGCCAATTGTGAGCCGCCCTATGGGACTCCCAATCATGGCCGGATGTGATTCAGCCTGGACTCGAACCAAGGACTGTAGTGTTGCCTCTTGCACTGAGATGCAGTGCCTTAAACCGCTGCGCCACTCGGGAGCCCAAGAGATATACTTCATACTACAAATATTAAGTATCTTCAGAATACATCAAGCATTGAACTAAAACCTTTGTATGTGAGATACCAGCAATACAATTTGCAATGAAATCCGTATTTTACACCCTCTCATTCTTAACTGATTGTCTGTCCGTCTCACCATTTCTCTCCACCATTTGGTGATTCAGGTGGGTCGTATTTGTCCATGTCAGAGTGAACAGATTTAGCGGAGGGTAGTGATGTGGAGGCGTCCTCGTTCTCTGGTGTCATGTGGTCCAGACCCCCAATCTTCCATTCTCCGGCTCGGTCCACAAACACAGCCCAGATACCCAGGTTGTTGTGAAGGAGGTGGCAGTCATTCACCAGGAAACTAAGGGCTTTCTACAGGGGGGAAATAGCATGTGTGAGCAATTATTTTATTAATTAGTTTCCTCTATTTGATTTACTGTTGATATGGATTGCTATGTAATAAACATGATTTTAGGTATGGGAAGACGTAGACAGATGTATTCCCTTGTGGGAAGTTAGTCTACAGTCATCTGTTGTTACGGAGTACTGATGTTTCGACCTTCAACCTGTTTAACTGCCAGTATCAACTGTCTGCCAGTGTTGAATGTTATGGTTAAATTTTGGCTCCATTCTGGGCCTGGGACACACTGATAATGTATCTGTGAGACTGTGTTATTCTGTAGCAGCTGATGTTGTGACCTCCTATGAGGCTTTCGGGCTGGTGTTTAGAGAACATTCAGTACTGTTTGATTAACATAGAAAAGGGCCTTCTTCTCTGTCACCTTTCCATTGAAAAAGAGATTGATAGAGAGAAAGAGAGAGACAGAGGAAGGGATAAGGATAATGGAGTAGAGGTGGAAGAGGATTGATAAAGGACAAGCAGAACTCAACATACAGAAACACATGAGGAAATCAGAACACTCATCTCCCCTCCAGTGTACTGACCACAATCTGATGAAGGCCCCAGGACATCTCCAGCTCCCCAGAGCCCCCCCGGTCTGACTGGGCCTTCAGGTGGGCTGCCAGGGGGGTGACCTGCTCTGTGACCAGGTACAGGCTCTTCTCCGTCTGCAACGCACCAGAAAGAGACAACATTAATGCATTCATGACTTGGTTAAAATGTCCATTACAGTCTTTTAAGTATTTTTCTATTATATGGTGAGTACACCAACGACTAGCACACTAGCTACTGTTTCTCTATAGAACTGGTAAACAGGGGAACTAACTGATTCAGTCGATACTCACCAGTCTGCATGAAAAACAATGAAAATAAAAACAGATACAAAAGAATGCGACAATGGTGACAGAAAAAGAGTTATAAAATACTGAAACCTGTTGTTTGCCTTTTAAATATCAACTATATTGTGATGTTACACTATATGCATTTGGGGTGAAACACACCGACAGACACACACCTCCAATCCATCTACGTAGGCCAGGATGTTGGGATGTCGAAGGGTCTTCATGCGTTTGAACGCTGCCTTTGCTAGCTGGGTCTGTTCCTCTGTCCCTGTTGACACCTCGTACACGAACACTGATACTGGCTCCCCACCTATCTGAAGAGAGAGATGTCAAAATGTGACAATGTCATGTTTCATCATTGGTATGAGGAGAGATGTTATTGTGGTTTAGGAGAGATGAAGTTACAGTCTCCATGGTGAGGCCAAAGGCCTCAAACACACTCACAGGAGAGGTGGTGTTTGGTTCTGTACCTTGCAATAAGTGTTGTCATGTCACCACACAATTTGTCTGTCTAGTAGCTATTTCAGGTGAAACACATAACGACATCTAGCCAAGTCTGCCATCAAAAGTTATACCATTGCATTCCCATGGTTTTGAACAATAAGTAAAGGAAACAATGCAACCTTTGATGACGAATGAAGTAGATAACGTTAGCATCTAGTTAGTTAGCTACCAGTCAAAACAAGACTGACACTGCAAACATCCTTATTCGTCATGATATCAGTGGTGGAAAGAGTACCCTATTGTCATACTTGAGTAAAAGTAAAGATAATTTAATAGAAAATGACTCGGGTAAAAGTGAAAATCACCCAGTAAAATATTACTTGAGTAAAAGTCTAAAAGTATTTGGTTTTAAAATACTTAAATATCAAAAGTAAATGTAAATGTCAAAAATAATGTAAAATTCCTTATATTAAGCAAACCAGACGTCACCATTTTCTTGTTTTTGTATTTATTTATGGATAGTCAGGGACACACTCAGACATCATTTACAAACGTTTAATGAATCCCCCAGATCTGTTGCATTAGGGATGTTCTCTTGATATGTGCGTGAATGGACCATTTTCCTGTCCTGCTAAAGCATTCAAAATGTAACGAGTACTTTTGGGTGTCAGGGAAAATGTATAGAGTAAAAAGTATATTATTTCCTTTAGGAATGTAGAAGTAAACGTTAAAGTTGTCAAAAATATAAAATCAAAAAACTACTTAAGTAACGCTAGTACTTGAAATTATTTTTTACACCACTCCATGAAATTAGTTGGTCGAAATACATTTCGCATGTAACTAACGTTAACTAGCTGAGGTTGTTAACTCGTTAGGCAGTGACTGGCTAGCCAACGTTAGATAGTTAGCGGAGATCGACGTATTCTCATACGTGGCCCTACATAAACAAAACCTACTAGTTAGGTAGTATCTATACTAGCCTAGCAGTAACGTTAGCTAACAGTGCTGTTTTAGCTTCTGTAGGCGATAAATATCCTGACAATGTTATATATATATCGAGATAATCATGTATGGAAATTACATTCAATTTCATCCCAAAAAGAACTAGCTAGCGAGACCTTGACTTGTATCAGCTTACCGCTACCTAACTAACAAGACATAATTATTCTTTTAAAATATATTTCTGCCCCCACAATTTGATTTACCTTTCGTTTGCCCCGGTGTAGTGTCCATATTCCGGACGTTTCTTGAGTTTCCGGTAAAATGTCATAATTAAAGTCCTTGATTGGATCCCGAGCGAAAAAGGACCACATCTCTGATTTCTGCCAGCCTACATCAAGTAAACAACAGCTATGGCGAACCGCAGCCTGCTAGCTAGCAAGCTGGCCACTCCAGAGAAATCAGTTCCTTCCTTTACGTCCCACACCTTGGGGAAAGCAGAGTGAGCAGTGGGCGACTCAAATGTTGACTTCTTTCTTCCAGAATTTATATTTTAATACCGATAAATAAATTATATTTGCCTCTGTGGCCATGGGAACATTGACCCTGTCGTTTTACGTTCTAGACCGATTTACAGCAGTGAGGAAGAGAAGCCCAACTCGGTGGGAAATATGTCTCCAACCAATAGGTTGCGTTGTTTCGACTACCAGGCAACATGTTTTGTATGGAGGTCAATGTCGAATTTGGTCAACCTCAGAACATGAATGGCTTATTTGATCGAATATAAGTTTCGTAATGTTTAAGTTGTTACGAGTGTAATAATAATGTAGGACACGTGACATTCCGTCAACTATGAGAAAAAACACTATCAGTTGTCTCGGATGGCTATGGATATTCAAATGGGCTAGTAGCATAGCATCGCTGCACCCTATTGAATACAGGCGGTTGACGTCAACACAGAATATTCAAAAAATAATTACAATATGTATGCACCAATACAACGAAAGGTTACTAGCTCCCAAATTGTGGGGTGGGCCCCGCAAAACAAAAAAAACTCTTGAAAGTTTTAGACTGCACAAGGTGCAATTTCAAAATTGGGTAGTGCATCATCAGTTCTTGTCATGTTAGTCATTGCGTACCTTCGAGAGCTATGTATAACTTTCAGAACAGTCCAGATCAACTAGCCCACGTCACGTTTAAAGGATTAAGCCTTTGGTTTTCACTCATCACAAGAGAACACATGGCAAAATGTATAGATTTGTATGAAATGTTGCTTTAACAGGTTTACATGAAGAAAAAAAATGCATTGCAGGAAATAATCTTTAAACCTGCAATATTCTTTCCATCATTGACAGTGCTTGAGCCCATGCACGCAGGATGTTCCAATGCTGGAAGGGCGCCCCCCAGTGAAAGAGTTTAGGAACCCCGAGTTAGACAAACCCCCCATGACGCTTTGTGTACAACTGTTGATTGACTTGTCAGTATAGCCACACTTTAGTAGAGGGCAAAGCTAACATTTACTGGTTCTCCATGGAAATTGTACCCACAAACCTGACATTGCAAGCCCCGTGCTCTACCAACTGAGCCAGACAGAACCGGTTTGTATATTTAGTAAAACGTTGGCGAATCAGTAAATGACACACTGAATGCAGTGTGATTGTACTTGACATGCACCATTACCTCTGGTACTTGATCAATCCTGTCAAGCAAGATACCGATCACAGCCAATCTGTAAATAGCACACTTAACTACCTCATTGTTACTCATCCTCTTGCACCCAAGTAGCGCTACTTGCACATCAGTGCTAATGCTAAATTGTAATTTGCCTCCATGGTCTATTTATTGCCTTACCTCCCTACATTTGCACACTATATTTATATTATGTTGACTGTACATTTGTTTAACTGTCTCACTGCTTTGCGTCATCTTGGCCAGGTCACAGTTGTAAATGAGAACTTGTTCTCAACTGGCCTACCTGGTTAACATTGCAATGAGGTATGACAGCACACAATTGTACAGTTCATAGATTTTATTCATAAAATAGTAAATCAAACTCATCTCTTGAACTGCAAGTCATGATGTCTCAACCGATAGACGAAACAAAATAAATTCCAGTAGAAACCAGTTTCTTTTAACTGACATATGGTTTGGCAAACAAGCCTAAGTAGAAACATTGTTGGAACAGTTCATATTTGGTTGCAATTGAGAATTTTATGGACGGAAAGTTTCCACAAGGGGCACATACTAAACACTCAATAACTATGGCAACTGTCAATATTTTAAAAACACAATACTTGAATAACTTAAAAATACAATACTTGAACTTAAAAAAAAAATCACAATATGACCCTAGAACTTATTTTAACTACCTAGGCTCCCATTTTAACTAGCTTACCCAACTAAGCAGCAGGTTGAGAAAAGCAAAGACACCGCAGGGAATTGAACCCCGTCCTGAGGACTATCAGGAGTGCCACCACCGGAGTCTTTTGCTTTTTTTGCGCAAGGACAAAAAGCAAAACCTGGAAGAACAAACCAGAGGGTTTGTTCCCCCAGGAAAAGAAAAACCCTTGCACCTGCTGCTCTACACGAACCTGAGGACTTTAGCATCATCGCAAGCCTGAAACTAGAGGAAAAGACAACTGGTTTCCCCATCCCCAGCAAACCCAAGAAAGACACTCAATGCCATAAGAGCAATTCCACATCATTACTACATGTCATCCATGATACCAGTAAGACAAATTCACAACATAAGTGTAGATCTTATCACCGACATTGGTCCAGATTCAGAGGCCAGTAAAACTTGCGACTGAGCTGTTAGATTTGAAGCTGTAAAGACAAGAGGAACAATTACACCCCCCCCCCCCCCAAAACAGATCCCTGAAAATGAAAATATTTTAAGCTGTCATTTACTTTGACTGACAGAAACCGTACAAACCACAACCAACCGGTTTCTCTACACTGATGCTCTCAACTTCCTAGAACTGGATCAAACCAAGACACTTCCCGTGACTCCCTGCAGCTGCAAGCACTCAGTAACGACAAGTTCACTCAAGAGATATCTGAAAGGAAGGAAGAAAGTGTTGCACCCACCCTCCCAACATCTACTGGAATGTGCCTACTTTACACATTAACTATATGAAAGTTATGTTGCGCATTTTGAAGTTCAAAATGTTACGCAGAGCTGATATGCATGCAGAGTCAAAAGGTTGTGTTAAAACATAGCCATGGCGTGTTCAAAATCAAAAGGGAACAAAAATGACTTAACTTAGTAACCAAGAAACTCAAGTGATGCTCAATTTTCAGCAAGACAAGCTTGTGGCTCTTGATCTGAAAGTGACTGGGTTCTCAGTGTTCCATCACGCAGTTAGAGGCAGATAACAAATGCCAATTCATGACAATTTTACGTCGGATGAGAAATTGTCACCTGAGAAACCAAAACAGGGAAAGGAAAGGAGCACAGACAGCACAGAGGGAGAGGAGACTGAAGACCGTTGAGTGGGGGGGGGTTTGACAAGGCTCAAGCGCAGAGGGGGTAGATGGTAGGTACTTCATTCAGGGGACACATTCATTTGACGAGTGTCCTGCGACGGCGTTACATTCAGATGGAGGCGCAGTCAGCAGACAGAGACAGATAATGATCTGAAACAAAGAGGTTTCTACACAAACCACCACAGTATTCACATAACGTTTTACTCAACTTACTTTAAAGATGCAAAGCAGTAGGGCTCTGAACCAAAGAAAAGGGCATATGCCAGTAAAAGCATGACGATGGTTATTAACGATAGGTTAACAGAAAGCCAGTTCAAGATGTCCATTGAACAAAACATGGCAGGGGTCTGGAGTTTGATTTGAAATGAAGACTGAAAAGGTACACCAACACCTTACTACGTGCGCCAGGTCAGAAGACTTCATTCGTGCTTCACCAAGACGTACTCAAATTTCTGTAGAGAAAAAGTACAGAATTCCCCTCCCAACCCTCAACTACCAATCCAAAGCAAAACAATTGCACTGCACAGTCCAAATTACAGCTGCACAGTTGCGCAGTGTTCCTCAGCTACCTTAATTTGGGAACGCTGTCACAGTTGCATGACAGCAACAAAGGAAAACCAAATATGCTATACAGTTGAGGACTGAAAGGCTACTACGATACAAGACTGCTTGCTCCTTGCACAGTTGCACAAGTGCTGGTAGCTGAGGAAAGCCATAAGCAAACTAGAAATGGTCTAATGTAATGAAGGTGTCCAAACTGTCCTGCCTGTGTAGAGGAGTTCAAAGGAGGGGCGATTCCTGTGGTCATGTCATGGGTAGATGGCAGTCTTCGTTTGGGCTTTTGTAATTCTGAAAGATCAAAAACAAACAGCCATATCCCCACCCTCATAGCACTGACATGTTACCCGTAGACAAAATATGCTTCATATAATTAGCATAACAGTTTGAGTTGAAGTCTCCAAAGAGATTTGCACTCAGTGAAAGCACAGCAGTGCAACTTCTACATACCACAAGTAGTGGCGGAGTTATTGTATTGCTAAGTAGATGCTTCTCTATTGAAAACCAATCAACCGAGGCGCAATAGGGCCCATTCAGACAACCAGGTGCCATGTCATGAATTTTCCCACTTTTGGACATGATACAAGCTGGATTGAACTTATCTGAAACCGTCACTTTCCACCTTGTAAGAGCTGCCATCAAGCCCAGGTCACTTCCGTGATCTAAAAGCACCAAGCTAAGTCATACCTGAAAAAGCACAAGAAAAGCCCCCACACAAGAGTCCCCCAGAATAACAAATGCATACCAAAACTGTCTTCAAATCACAACAAGCTATGCATTTATTACCAATTATGATTCCTTGACAGAGTTCAGTTGCACCAATACAAAACATTTAACTAATTTGCAAAGGAGTGCAATTAAGGGAAGTTGCCAAACGTCATATTAATGAAATATAAAAACATTTGTACGGGACCTTACTTGAGACCTAATGAGGTGTTTTGACGCAATAGTAAACCTCTACATACAATGAGTTAGGGGCGTTCCTGTTGATCTTCAGTATTGAAAGCGTAGGACACAGCACACTGGAAAACGCAAAAGGGAAAACAAGACTTCCACCATTCCCACCCATACAAACCCAGACAGTTATCAACCCACTATCAAAATTGTATTAACAGTTGCTAAAATACAATTAAAATACACAAAATCACTAACACCAAGTCAATAACTTTCCACAAGAAACAGTTAAATACCACTGGCCTCAAGGCATCAGCTGTTCTCCTTAAGACGGGGGAGATGTAGACCTCCGGTTTCTTTCATTGAGGGGTTGGTCATAATCTGGAAGAGTCACAGTTAAGCCCTCCCCTGAACCCAGAAACTCCAAATGCAAATTTAAACTCCAGGATATAAAATGCATCAGCCTAAAAGTTAAGGGTTACCACACTCCCTGGTAGAACACCGCAAGTTCACATCCCAAAATGTGGCCCGCCTCCTGCTACACCATTGTAGACACCAAGGAATATCCACACCACAAGGCAAAAGGAAACCCGAAAGACGTGGACCACCAGGTTGACTTCTTGCTCCTCAAACCTCAACGCTAGCCATTTGGATCTTTAAAATGCTGCTTTACACGAAGCTGTGTGGAAAAAAAATTCTAGGAAAATATTTGATTAACACCCCACAACCCTCCCAGAACCCAAGTGTGTATCCCTACAAAATATTGGAAGAAAAACAGTATATGCAAATGATTAACTTCACTACAGAAAACTAGCACAAAATACCTTCCTACATGACTTTAACACCAGAGGTTTCCCTTGATCCATCCTTAGAATTATCTGTTAGGGGACGTGCTCAACCGTTTTGATTAATGTGGTGGGCTGTACTAAAGAGGGACTCCCTTGGATGGTCAGGTTTGCTTTAAGGTGCGAGCCTGTGAAAAGAAGAACTCGGAAAAAGTCTCCCCCCCCACCATCCACAAATGCACCACAGTTTGACCAATACTACAAATTAAATGCAGGGATAATCCCTTTCAGTTACCATTACAAAGGCAAATAGAAATTTGATATCAATATTTATTGAAGGGAATAGTTACTCCCCCCACATGATCATCTCATGCATTTAAACTCACTGCTCACTTTAACCAGCAGATGTAGCTGCTCAGCACCAAAGCAGCACGAACGTACAGAAGAATTTCGACTCAACACTGCCATGTAGACCACTTCTCAGGGAGGTAGACCTATTGAACTCAATGAAGAAGAAACTCCTCCGCCCGGGGGGTACTACATCTGCGCTGCAGGAGGGTGAAATCCTTTAAGACAGTCCTCTCTACCAAGTAGGCCAAGGGGGACTCATCACAGCAGACATCACACAGGAAGGGGCAGCAACCAGGAAAATTAACACTTTACCATTACCTGAAAGAGGAAGAAAACTTCGCGAGCAAATGTGTTGACAGATTTAATATTGACAAATTGCGAAGATTTTTGGCCTAGTTAAACATTACTGTATACCGCTACCCATCATACAAACACTTTTGTCACTTGCGAAGCTAGTTGACCCTTTCTCGTCTGCCTCATTGCTGCTGGGACCCACTGGCTGCTTTAGGGCAACGCTCGACCTGGGACTGCGCCGCTCTCAGCTCACTCTGGGATGATCGCTACCCTGCCATCTGGCTCGCTCCCTCTGATGAACTCTGCTGCGTGCCGCTCGCTCAACTGGGTCCCATCTGCTCCTCCCGCAATCCACCTGGATCCTGCCTGGCTCCCCGCTGGTCTTCCCAGTTTCCCTCTGCCTGGTTCTTGCCTGATCCTGAAGTCGTCCTTCCTCGTCTGATCACAAACTGCCTACTAGCTAAGTGCCCCCCCACCCCTTCAAAAAACAAACTCAGTCCATTCTTCTACAGAAATCTTCTTTTCTTCGCCAACTAGAGCCAATTGTGTTAAGAAAAAGTTAATCAAAGCGTGACAAAGCAACGTCACGAGCCTGCAACTCCTTGAACTACCGCTAGTGCTAGCAAAGCAACTGCTGTACTTTGAAATGTAATCGGCAGCACATCTTGTTCGTTTTAGGCTCAAAACATTTTTACTTCTTGAAGTAGCTTAAATGACTAACAGGCACTGTTGGTTAAATTATCTTCCAATATTTAGTTTGCCATTGAAATAAGGTTTCCCCATCTTAAGCACATATTGTACTTCGCTTCAGGTTAAAAAAAAATAATTCAAATGATCAAAAGGCAACTGCAGCCCAAATTACAATAGGCTATTCAAGAGGCTTCACAACTTCCCATATGTTTCAAGATCAGTAACTTGGTTATTTCACATGTTGCCTATACTGATACGAGACAAACTACCAGCACTTACTCAGTTTACATAAAACCTAAGCCATTTTTTGCTGGCTATAATCAGACCGTAAACTTTTGAAAAGTTTAGTCTTGTACCTTGGTTGCTTTTCCACGATAAATTTTATTTCCTGATGCGCAACCAATTAAAAGCAACACTTCTAACGCATTGAAGTATATAAACTGCCTCCGATATAAGGGACCTACGCTTCACTTGATCTTCAAATATTTAGCTGGCCATTCTCATTTCTTCAGAAGATGCTCGTCTTGTAAATGGTACATTTTACTGCCCATTCCCAAGGGTTCAAAATTCTTCTCTTGTAAGCTAGTCGTCATTTTAAGTTAACAAACTACTATCCGCATTGAAATAGCTATACTGTCTCGGATAAGTGGGACCTACGCTCAACTTCTATTCAAATATTTAGCTGGCTATTCGAATGGCTTCACTCTTTTCAAAAAGTTCTGGTCTTGTAACTTGGTTCTTTCAATGACACTTATACAACCTGATTCTTTCATGATCTTCAAAAAAATGGACTTCAGATAGCTGCACCAGCACTGAATCACCCGGGCAGCCATTTCTCCACTATATCTTCACACGTCGCGATTTTTTAAATCAGGCCCACAACTGCGCCACAACACGCTCATTTTGCCTTCTTGGCCAGGTACCGTAGTTAACAAATGTGACTTTTTCGTTGTTACTTATCGTAGAAAAATAAGCATTCTCCTGTGTTTAACTACGTAACTGACGAGGACAACAATTCCCTGGCACCTAACGATAACCTCGTTGTGGCGTTCATCTTTTGAGACGGACACGTCAGCTTGATCGTTTCTTACAGCTATAATGTTAATGCATACGAATCGTAAGTAATTCAGTACTCAAGTAAAAGCAACAATCGCAAAAAAGCTATGAGGCAACAAATAATGTAGGCGTCGAAAGACAAGCTAGCGGTAACGTTAGATAGCTACTTTATCTGATCAATTTAAACTTCCATACTACATTCTTCACACGAGACCTGTTACATATTAGTCTTAGCCATCATTAGTCGGAACTAAAATTAAAGTAACCTAATAAAAGATTCAGGAAAACTACATCTTGACGAAAACGAACCGTCAACCAACGCAGTACAGTAAAACCGCATCAATAACGAGTTTGAGTTGGAAGGGGGTTGCGGGTGGTATTTATACACGACTTGTGATGCGGCTAACGTCACAATAAGAATACCTCCGACCTAGTGATTCACGAAATAGGGCCACATTTGTCGCGCATTTATGAAATGGCTGCGTACTTTTACTTACACTTTTTTTTACTTCACCGTGAAACACAAGCGTACAAACCTACTTATTGGTCATAAAAAAAGAGTTTTGGTAAATGTGGGAGTCTATCAAAATGTACTTACTTGCATTGCTTTCATCTCACTCATGAACCAACCTATCTATGTACATTTGTTAACAACAGCGTCAAACTTGCAAATCATAATACAGTACTGTAAATATTGCCATTATGTATTATGACGTGTTCTCATTTCGCGGGTTACAAAAGGCTGCTGTTGTAAAAGGGAGTCATTCGACATACTTTTCGAATAACAACAGCTGACGTCACCGCATTTGGTGCTCGGATAAATACAGAGCAAGATGTGAACAGTCCATACAACCCGGATTAAACTGGAATTCACTGGTTTATTCTACCGGGTCTACTTCCCTTATACTGCATTGCTGAATTTGAATTTTCTTAATGTCGAACATTATGTAGCCTACCAACCAATAAATCTCACCCGTTTTTAAACAATGTAACAACTAGACATTTGTAGAAGAGCTAGTTGATAACTGTGGGAGAGCAAACCAGTTTCCTTTTACTTTAACAAAAATAAGTGGAGGAGCTGTAAAATGACTCATCATGGGCATTCCAAATATAACATCATCAGAAAAAAACTCAAAATGGCTACAGTAGCCCATAACAAACCTGTACGGTCCATATGCTGTAAAAGAAAAGTGATGATAATTCATTTAGCCTACATCAGAAACCAAACCCCTATCTATTCACCAGCAGGTTTGTTTGTGTTTTATAATGAGCTTTTCCATTAGATATCTTGGCACAACAAGATGATGGAATAATTGGGGGGGTAAATGTTTGAATTATCTAGGTCAATCTGTCTTTTTAGACACCCAATTATCAATATCAGCTCACCAAGGACATTTTTTGCCTCTCATATCTAGAAGATTCTACAAAAGAATCTTGAGAATCTAACAAAAGTCTCAGTATGTGATTGTGAATCTGTATGGAAAAGTACAGACTGGACTCTGGAGGGCATAGGAATGAGTTTGCCTTCACCACTAGATGGCACAAAGCTACTTCACAGAATTCCTGCATCACTCGCTAGTTAGATGTCGTGATGGCGATCAAACTAGGAATTAATAATCTCTAAAAGCAATGCAGGAGGCCCCAAAACCTATTATTGGATCTGAGTAGGCTGTTCAGTCTCCATTAAACTGAGATGGGGCTCCCGAGTGGCGCAACGGTCTAAGGCACTGCATTTCAGTGCTTGAGGTGTCACTACAGGCACCCTGGTTGAATTCTAGGCTGTATCACAACCGGCCGTGATTGGGAGTCCCATAGGGCGGCACACCATTGGCCCATGGTCATCTGGGTTTGGCCTGTGTAGGCCGTCATTGTAAATAATAATTTGTTCTTAACTGGCTTGCCAAGTTACTTTTTTTTTTTAAATACATTACAATGAAATCATAAGGGACAAGCCCAGACCAGTCTAGCAGGTTGATGAAGGAGAGTACAGTCTTAGAATAAAAGGTGCTGTCTAGAACCTCAAAGGGTTTTTCGGGTGTCCCCATAGGAGAATCATTTTTGGTTCCAGGTAGAACCTTTTTGAGTTCATGTAGAACCCTTTCCACAAGATGTTTCTACAGTGCCTTCCGAAAGTATTCACACCCCTTGACTTTTTCCACATTTTGTTGTGTTACAGCGTGAATTTAAAATTGATTAAATAGAGATTTTGTATTACTTGTCTACACACAATAACCCACAACGTCAAAGTGAAATTGTTTTACAAATTAATTAAAAATGAAAAGCTGAAATGTCTTGAGTCAATAAGTATTCAACCCCTTTGTTATGGCAAGCCTAAATAACTTTCGGAGTAAAAATGTGCTTAACAAGTCACATAATAAGTTGCATGGACTCACTCTGTGTATAATAATAGTGTTTAACATGATTTTTGAATGACTACCTCATCTCTGTTCCCCACACATACGATTATTTGTAATGTCCCTCAGTCGAGCAGTGAATTTCAAACACAGATTCAACCACAAAGATCAGGGAGATTTTCCAATGCCTCGCAAAGAAGGGCACATATTAGTAGATGAGTAAAAAAACAAACAAAAAAACAGACATTGAATATCCCTTTGAGCATGGTGAAGTTATTGGGGATCTGAATATTGACTGTTTTTCATCACGCTGTCCACTCAAGAGGAAGCATCTCACTGTAACCAGTGACTGTAATCTGGTTCAGATTATTAATCAACCTACCAAGGTGTTTACAAACACTACAGGAACAAGATCCTCCACATGTATTGATCACATTTTTACTAGTACTGTAGAACTTTGTTCTAAAGCTGTATTCGTACCCACTGGATGCAGTGATCTCAATATAGTGGCTATATCCAGAAAAGCCTAATTTCTGAAAACTGGGCATAAAATAGTGTATAAGAGATCATACAAAATATTTTGCTGTGACTCTTATGTGGATTATGTTACAAATATTTGTTGGAACTGATGTGATTAATAAGGGGCATCCAGGTGCTGCACTTGATGAATTTATGAAATTGCTTCTTCCAATTATTGATAAACATGCACCTGTTAAGAAACTGACTGTTAGAACTGTTAAGGCTCCATGGTTTGATGAGGAATTGAAAAACTGTATTGTTGAAAGAGATGGGGTAAAAGGAGTGGCAATAAGTCTGGCTGTGCATCTGACTGGCTGACCTACTGCAAATTGAGAAATTATGTGACTAAACTCAACAAAAAGAAGAAGAAACTGTTTTATGAAGCCGAGATCAATGACACAAAGAATGATGGAAAAAAAACTTTGGAATACTTTAAATTAAGTTATGGGCAGAAATGAAATTCAACTCCATCTTTCATCAAATCAGATGGCGTAGTCATCACAAAATCATTTGATGTTGCCAATTAGTGGGCAAACTTACGCAGGAAATTCCAACAACAAACAGCGAGCCATTGTACTCATGCATAAAAAAGAAAAGCATTGCAAGTTTGAATTTTGTAAAGTTTGTGTGGGAGAGGTGGAAAAAATAGTGTTATCAATCAATAATGACAAACCTCATTGCATTGACAACTAAGATGGAAAGCTACTAAGGATGGTAGCTAACTCTATAGCCAATCCTACCTGTCATATCTTTAATCTGATCCTAGAGAAAAGTCTTTGTCCTCAGGCCTGGAGGGAAGCCAAAGTCATTTCCGCTACTCAAGAGTGGTAATGCAGCGTTTACTGGTTATAACAGCAGACCGGTTAGTTTGCTGCCAGCTCTTAGCAAACTGTTGGAAAAAATTGTGTTTGACCAAATGCAATGTTATTTCTCTGTAAACAAATGAACAACATATTTTCAGCATGCTTATAGAGAAGGGCATATAACATCTACTGCATTGACACGAATGTCTGATGATTGGTTGAAAGAAATTGATAATAAGAAGATTGTGGGAGCTGTACTATTACATTTGAGTGCAGCTGTTTGACATAATTGACCATAACTTGTTGTTGACAAAACGTACTGTATGTGTTATGGCTTTTCAACCTCTGCCAAATCTTTGATTCAGAGCTATCTATCTAATAGAACGCAGAGGGTTTTCTTTAATGGAAGCTTTTCTAATGTCAAATGTAAAGCATAGTGTACCGCTGGGCAGCTCTCTAGGTCCTTTACTAATTTCTATTTTTACCAATGACCTGCCACTGGCATTAAACAAAGCATGTGTGTCCATGTATGCTGATGATTCAACCATATACGCATCAGCAACCACAGCCAATGAAGTCACTGAAACCATTAACAAAGAGTTACAGTCTGTTTTGGAATGGGTGGCCAGTTATCTCTAAAAATAAGAGCATGATATTTGGTAACACTCATTCCCTAAGTTCTAGACCTTAGCTGAATCTGGTAATGAATGGTGTGGCTGTTGAACAAGTTGAGGAGACTAAATTACTTGGTGTTACCTTAGATTGTAAACTGTCATGGTCGAGAACATATAGATTCAATGGTTATAAAGATGGGGAGAGGTCTCTCCATACTAAAGAGTTGCTCTGCTTTTTTGACCCAACAGATCCAAAAAGCAAGTCCTGCAGGCTCTAGTTTTGTCTTATCTTGATTATTGTCCAGTGGTGTGGTCGAGTGCTGCAAGGAAAGACCTAGTTAAGCTGCCCACACAACGCCATACATGTGGTCTGCGGTTGTGAGGCCGGTTGGATGTACTGCCAAATTCTCTAAAACAACAGCATGCCAGTTGCACGCTCCCTCAAAACTTGAGACATCTGTGGCATTGTGTTGTGTGGCAAAACTGAACTTTAGAGTGGCCATTAATTGTCTCTAGCACAAGGTGCACCTGTGTAATTATTATTCTGTTTAGTCTGTGTAATCATTCTGTCAGGTAGATGGATTATCTTGGCAAATGAGAAATGCTAATTAACATTAGGGATGTAAACAAAGTTGTGCACAAAATTTGAGAGAAATATCCTTTTTGTGCATATTTTATATATTTGTGTTCAGTGTAAGTACACTTTGGATGGTGTATCAATACACCCAGTCACTACAAAGATACAGGCATCCTTCCTAACTCAATTGCCAGAGAGGTAGGAAACCGCTCAGGGATTTCACCATGAGGCCAGTTACAGTTACAGAGTTTAATGGCTATGATAGGAGAAAATTGAGGATGGATCAACAACATTGTAGTTACTACACAATACTAACCTAAATGACAGAGTGAAAAGAAGGAAGCCTGTACAGAATAAAATATTCCAAAACATGCATCCTGTTTGCAATAAGGCACTAAAGTAAAACTGCAAAAAATGTGGCAAGAAATTCACTTTATGTCCGGAATACAAAGCATTATGTTTGGAGCAAATCCAACACAACACATCACTGAGTACCACTCTTCATATTTTCAAGCATTGTGGTGGCTGCATCATGTTATGAATATGCTTGTCATCGGCAAGGACTAGGTTTTTTGGGGGGAGATAAGAAGAAACGGAATAGAACTAAACAGGCAAAATCCTAGAGGGAAATTGGGTTAGTCTGCTTACCAACAGACACTGGGAGACAAATTCACCTTTCAGCAGGACAATAACATAAAACACAAGGCCAAATATACACTGGAGTTTCTTACCAAGACAACATTGAATGTTCCTGAGTGGCCTAGTTACAGTTTTGACTTAAATCAGCTTAAATGGCTGTCTAGCACTGATCAACAACCAACTTGACAGAGCTTAAAGAATCCCAAAAATTTGTATTGTGCAAATATTGTACAATCCAGATGTGCAAAGCTCTTGGAGATTTAACCAGAAAGACTCACAGCTGTGATCGCTGCCAAAGGTGATTCTAACATGTATTGACTCAGGGGTGTGAATACTTATGTATCTGTACTTCTGTATTTAATTTTCAATACATTTGCAAACATTTCTAAAAACAAGTGTTCACTTTGTCATTATGGGGTATTGAAAAATCTATTTCATCCATTTTGAATTCAGACTGTAACACAACAATATGTGGAGTAAGTCAAGGGGTATGAATACTTTCTGAAGGCACTGTACATGGAATCAAAAAGAGTTCTACCTGGAACCAAAAAGGCTTCTCTTCTCCTATGGGGACAGCCGAAGAATCCTTTTGGGAACCTTTTTTTCTAAGAGTGTAGCCTACATAGAAAAGAACAATGGCCTAGCATATAATAGCACATGTCGAACAAGACATACATCACACCGTCTAGTACACCCAAATACAAAAAGAGTTCTTCACGCACGCACGCACGCACACACACACACACACACACACACACACACACACACAGAAATACAATACAATACAACAGACTGGGTTGTGTCTGAACATGTACATTTTAATGACACAATCTATCAGTCGCTCCAGGCGAAAAACACTATCAGTCATTGTGTTTTCATTTTTAGAGGACTGGGCAGCCTGCTCTCTTAGGCAACTAATCTATTGATCGGGGAGAGTAGGGAGTGGATTTCTGTCCTCTGCATGTTGGTAGTTTAAGCATCTCATCATGAACTCAAAAGATTCAATGTAATCATGTCTTGTCTGGTGGGGGTTTAAACAGGATATATTTTTTTCTTTTTAAAGCTTTTGTTTAGGCTTTGTTTAGTAAACAAATGTGGTAAATAAGCTGTTTCAGTTTCCACCTTATTTGCTTAAAGATAATGACTAGTCCCTGTCAGGCATGGGTGTGAGTCACACAAACAAACAATTGTTACGGCAAATTTGCATTGAATGGTCATTGATGATGCGTGAGTTTTAAATTGATAGGTCTCACATCAAGATTGTCAAAGTAATTTGGGGGGCCATTTTGTAAACATAATGGTCTGTAGTGCCACACATTGGCAAACAAAATGTTGATTTACATGCCTCTATTTACAGTAGCCTATTGTCATCGTATAGTGTCGGCCTCAACAGCATTACATGTGAATTCACTTCTATTAGGCAGCTGGAGTTGGGGGTACAAGTCTGGGCCCACATTCAACCAGATGGCAGGCTACAAAATGGCCCCTAGGCTGCATGTGTTTCATGTTTGACAAGCCCTACCTTACTCTCAGACTGACTGTAGTGAAACTGGGGTACAAGGCCTACATATAATCCATAATCATCAATGATAATAGGCCTGTAAGTGCGCCGCCAGAGGCCAAGGGTAACCCCAAATTTATATCAATAATCCAGAGCAGTGGGCTAAATGAACTGCACTAATGTTCTTGTTCCAGCTGTGTCGGTTCGATCCTGTTCTGCATTCACAAGGACAATTGTCTGTCTCGCGCTTTCAATTGGTTCGATGAAACACCATTACATCAGGATTCGATGCAGTTTGACTGATGTTGGGTCAGGGATGTGGCATATTTCTTCCACTGTCACGCAGCTATTCTAGAGTTGGAGGGTGAGGGAGACAGAGGGATAGCAACAAGATGAGAGGCTGATAAACTGTCCAGAATAACTTAACAGCTGGATACTTCATTGAGATAATTACTTTCCCCTTTCAGCAGAAACAGCGTTGGGTTAGATAATTGGAAACATTTCAGATTTTCTTTTAAACCAGACCCTTTTTGGACATTTAGGCATTAGTGGTGCACATATCTTGAAGGATTTCATATTCATTTCTCATTCATACAGAACATAAGTAACACTGGTAACCAGCTGACAGAGTGATGGTTGTTCATCTTCTGGAGCTATGATCTCTGAGGCTGACAGACAGGGAGCAGTTAGACCCAAGAGGTCACCATCAGACGGACACAGGGATAGGGACAGGGACCGCAGCCCCAGACAGAGAGCAGAAGTTGATCAACACTATGTTTTACAGGAGAGACATCAGGAGGGCATCGACGACCTCCCTGCAGGGAAGAGACAAATGTTGGAGAAGTTTTTCACTCCTGTTCATAGTCCTTCTCCAGGTGGGATGAAACCAGGGAAGCACCGCCATCACAACCCCGATCATCACCACCAGTACCGGGATCAAGAAAGGGAGACAAACAGGTTGGATCACTATTGAGTTTCCCTTTTATTAAAGTTTCCTTTTTTAAACAGTAATGAGGAATGCACATTTGATGAAGACTATAATTGAGTGTGGTTATTGAATGAATACATCATTACTACTTAATCTCTCAATATCAGCTACAGCAGGTTACGGGAAAATGATAGACGCAGCAGTGAAAGCCACGGTCACCACCATACCCATGGTAACCATCTCCAAGATGACCAGGAGCAACCCCTTAGACGCCACCATCACCATCCTCAGCACCTTCATCACGACGACGAGATGTCGGACCACCACACCACCGTCACCCTCTCCAGAGCATCTTCCTCCTCCCTCTCATCTTCCCCCTCCGACTCTTCCACCGAATGGTTCTCTGAGGCCGGCATTGACGACAAGTTCTCCATGAAGCACGCCAGCCGGCCGCAGCATACCATGTCCTGCTCCAACATTGCGGGAGGACGACAGCTCCGTGAGGACGACAGCGAGCTGCAGGTGTACGCCACCGTCAAACAGGGGCAAATTCACGGAGGAGGCAGTCCTGGGACCCATCCTCGGGCCCAGGGAAGGGGAGGACGCGAGCCCAGCTACTCCGAGCTAAACCGGGGCCACAGCCGCAGTGAAGAGGGGCTGCTGCAGAACACAGGAACTGACAGAGGGAAAGTACGGACACCCCCACACCTGAAGCACGGATCCCTCTACAAGACAGCCAGCCTGGGCCGGAGCCTGGCCTTCAGTGAAGAGGTCTTGGCTGGGCCGAAGAGGGCGGTGTCCTTTATCCAGCTCCCCAGTAAAGGCATCCTGAAAAACAAGGAGGCTCCACGGGACATCCGCAAGGCCAAGTCCATGGAGGTGCTGTCCCCCCGGGTGGCAGGCAAGGCGGCAGGGCCCAAGGGGAAGCAGGATGTGGAGGCTCTGAAGGATGCAGCCAGGCAGAGCATGGTGAAGGGGAAGATACAGTTCTCTGCATTCCTGGATGAGATCACTAAACAGGTCATCAGTCCCGCTCGTCTCAATACTCTGGGGGTCCCTGTCGAGACCGTAGGATCGTGTCCAGCCAAAGCCCCAGCATCCCCCAAATCTCAACCGAAAAGTCAGCCCCAGCTTCCCTCGAAAAAGCAGGGAGATGGGCAGGGGGAAGAGAGGGAGCCGGCTACTAAACCGCAGGCCCTGCCTAGGAAACTGAGGAATGACTCTGACGCACGGTCACGTAAAATATCTCTCCCTTCAAAGTTTGGGTATGAAAGCAAGAACCACACTCCTCGTCTAGGCAGCCCCCCAACCCTCCACTCTGGCCAACCCTACCCGCCCCACCCACCGGCTGGCTATGAAGACCAACCAGCTTCCCTGCCTGACGTCCAGGGTCCTGTCGGTAATAGGCATGGGCGGTATGGCCCGCTTCTTACAGATGGCACTGTCAGCTCCAGCCCTGAGCCCAGCCATCACAAACACCGGAGCTACAAACACCTTGACCAGAGCCACAGGCCCAGCCATAGCCCACCTTCATCTCCACACACCCAGCAGCCCCAGCTACCCCACCACGCCCCGATCCACACACATTCCCCTCCTCCAGTACAAGGGCCAGAGTCGGAGTCTCCCTCCAGCAAGTCGGACTCGTCCCGGAACAGAGAACAAGACACGGCCAGCCCCAACTCTGAGCAGAGCGACCGCCACAGCCAGTCAACCTACCGCTGGTGTCCTACTTCATATAGGGTGAGAAATAACTGATGTCAACTACAGATGTAGGATCTTAATTTGTGCAAGTTTGCTACAGGAGGAAAATAATCCTGCAGTAAATGGAAATGTCTTATGTAGATTATAATTAATGGACATTTTTGTAGGGGTTGATACATTTTTCGTTAGGGCAAATCAAGTCTGAAATTTCAAAGTGAAAATGTCTAACTTTAGAAGCCTTTTTAAAACTTAAATACACTACACGTTTGTATTTCCTGCTCTGCAGGAAAATTCTCAGCAACAAAAGATTGATCAAATTAAGATCCTACATCTGTATGCAGATGGAGTCAAAGAGTCGAAATACATACTATAGATAGTAGGTCCTAACTGTGGAGTTAGGTAAATCATGCATTGATGTCGTTGTGATACCCAAGTAGGATTTGTACCAATGTGCTGTAATGTTCTCAAAGTGATTCAAACCACACAGGGAGTGTCAGTTGGTGTTCTAAACCACAAAGTAGCAGTTATATAAGGAGAACTCAAGCGTCATCCTCTGTCTGTGACGCTTGTCCACACTGAACCATATTAAGTAACGAGTTACCTTTATAAGCATTGTGTTGCATTTGGAATAACACAATACCCAACGTGAAAGGGCCAGCTAGCACAGAGAGGGCCAGCTAGCACAGAGAGGGCCAGCTAGCACAGAGAGGGCCAGCTAGCACAGAGAGGGCCAGCTAGCACAGAGAGGGCTAGTTAGCACAGAGAGGGCCAGCTAGCACAGACAGGGCCAGCTAGCACAGAGAGGGCCTGCTAGCACAGAGAGTGCCTGCTAGCACAGAGAGGGCCAGCTAGCACAGAGAGGGCCCGCTAGCACAGAGAGGACCAGCTAGCACAGAGAGGGCCAGCTAGCACAGAGAGGGCCAGCTAGCACAGAGAGGGCCAGCTAGCACAGAGAGGGCCAGCTAGCACAGAAAGGGCCAGAGTAACCCTGCTGTGGCTCTGGCTCTATTAACGTCACTGATCCATATCTGACACACAATCCATAGCTTTTCTTGGAGCGTATGAACTCAAGTTCAATAAACAATCCCTTTGGCACTGTTATGTCCCTATCATTCTCTCTGTCGTTTTCATCTCTGTCCAAAAAACATTCAATTCAGTTTATGAAACTTTATTAGCAAGTGAAGAAACTGCACTGTACATTGTCAAAACTTATAGTAACAATATCCAAAGTGAATGATGTGTATAGTAATGAGTCAAATAATAATCAAAGAAAAAAAAATGATAATAACATTACTAATACAACTAATAGAACTGTATTAAAAGTTATTAAATTAGAAAATCATAGAGTTATCTTTAATCTTCTCTTTTGCTGTCTCTCCATAGGCCTTGACGGGTGACATTGGCGAACTCCAGTGAGTGTGATTTTTTTTCCTTCTTCTCCTCCTCTCCTCTCTGTTTATCGATGCACTCTAAAGAGCATGCTTTTGTTTGTGAAATGTCACTGGATATGGATTCCACTAATGGCTTCCAGAGTTCTCTCATCACCTCCATCAGTAAAGATGGATGAAGAACATGGTCAGATAAGCTGTATGAAAAATGTGTGTAACAGTGGTACAACACACAGTGTTCAGTCTGGATTACCTAGGCTATGTGAAATCTCTAGAAGCTGACATGAGCTGCATCTAATGTGCTGAAATGGCCTCCTCAGGAAATGTGACTGCATTTTAAAAATAAACCTCCATCTCCCATGATCCTCCTGTGTGTAAATAGGACACTGCAGGAGGAGAATGCTGAGCTACAGCAGAACCTGATGCAAACAGTGGTCTGCATCGAGAGCCTGGAGGCGGAGCTAGCCAGGGCCAGGGAGGAGCTTAGCCACATGAAGGAGAAGTTCAAGAGGTCAGGGCTCATGATAATATGGTGACGGCAGTGGAGGCTGGCATTGGAGGAGCTATAGGAGGACGGGCATACAACATAGGCCCAGAATTCATAGCCAGATCCCTGCTTATGATGCTGTCTCTCTCTGCTGCAGGCTCCAGGACACACACACAGGTACCCAGCACACCAACAGCCTTCTGGGGGAGAAACTGCACTCAGCGGTAAGAATCAGGTCAAACATGAAAGATGGAGAGTCAAAAGAGAGCGAGAGAGTGGCCTCCCGAGTGGTGCAGTGGTCTAAGACACTGCATCGCAGTGCTAACTGTGCCACTAGAGATTCTGGGTTCGAGTCCAGGTTCTGTCGCTGCCGACTGCGACCGGGAGACCCGCACAAGGGGAGGGTTTGGCCGGCAGGATGTCCTTGTTCCATCGCGCAGTGTGCGCTGACACGGTCGCAAGGTGTACGGTGTTTTCTTTCTACGACACATTGGTGCGGCTGGCTTATGGGTTAAGTGGGCATTGTGGCTTGGTTGGGTTGTGTTTTGGAGGACGCATGGCTCTTGACCTTTGCCTCTCCCGAGTCCATGAGAGAGAGAGACATAGTTCTGAATATCCTTCTCCTGCTCTGTCACCTCTACGACAAACAGTGTTGTGTTGACTCATGTCCTCTGTTCAGTCGTTGAAGACTGAGAGCACAATTAGTACTACTGTTATACCATCTGTAGTGAACATGTTGAGTCATCTACTCTCCTCTATCCCTGCAGACTGAGAGCCTTAGCTCTGAGAGGAAGTATATGGTGCAGCGTATCGCCCATCTCAGCACAGAGCTGGAGCAGGCCAACGCCACCATCGCCTCTCTGGAGAACATCAATGTGAGCACAGCACCATCTACTGCACAATACCCACACTTTCTTTGTAAAGTTGATAGTGGCCTTAATATAAAACACTGTATCCATAATCTCCTCAACTCGTGTTCAGCTACATGATCATTTCTTGTAACTCCTCTACTGGTTTCTCTGTGTCTGTTGTACTGTATGAACTGAGAGGATGTCTGTGCTGTCCTCCAGGTTCCCTGTCTGATCAAGGAGCTCCTAGAGAAGCACTTTGACTCTGGAGACGCTGTCAAGCAGTTCCTGAAGAACGCCTTGAAAACCGGCCAATCTACGGGCGACATCGAATCACCGGCTCCAAAACTGGAGCAGAAGCCGTCTGATTGGTCAAGCGTAGGACTGAGGGAGTTTGAGGCAGGTCCACAAAATGTCACTGCTTTTATGCCCTGGAAGCAGGAGGAGGGGTTTGGGGTGATAGGTCAGACAGGAAATGAGGATTCTAGCTCGATGAGTCCCCCTTTCTCCGTCGCTGACATCAGTATGGCTATCTATAAGAAACTAGCTGCCAGCCAAGCAGCAAGACAGCCCCGGCCTTCCAACTACCAACCTCACACTGACACCCCTCCCGACCCATACCCTCTGGTGGAGTTGGGTACAGGGGGTGCAGCGGGGGAGGGTTACCTTGTGCCTGCTGTCAAGGGGTGTGTGGCAGAGGCAGGGAGAGCAGCTGAGAGTAAGCACGATGCTGTTGTTGATGTGTCCTATCTGACGACCCAGAGGGTTTTAGATGACTTCCTGCACCAGCTGACGCACCCAGAGGATGCGAGTGGAGGTGGGGGGAGGGGGCAGAACTGACGAGAGGGGGGCGGAGTGAAAGGAACCTATGAACTTCTGTAATTGTAACCTAATCTCGCATAGGCTAGGATTGTTCAAATTGTGACGGTTTCTTTGTGATGGTTTGTTTGTGATGGTTTCAGGCCTGTAGTTCTGCATTTATTTGACTCACTAAATGTCACTATACATTTCAGTGATAGCATTGTAAATATTACATTCTGTTTCCTTCCCAAATGTCTTGTTGTGCAGTGGTAAAGAAAGTATTAGACTTAAACAATGAATTTGCATACTCACAGAATATAATTATTGATTCAAGTTTACAATGTGGTACAGTTCCTTCTTTCCCTTATGAAGTGATGCAGAATTGAAAGAGTTTTTGGTTCATGTTTAGACAGTGAGTAGAATTTTCTATTTTATAACAATGACTGCTATTTTGTAAGCTCCAGTAAGCCATTGAAGTAACCTTCTTATCTGAAAAACATCAATCCATCCACTGTGTTTTGGGCTATCATGTCACAGGACCTAGATTTTAACCTTTCTTTTAGCCTTATCCAGAGATATTAATTACACCAACAATGAAAGTACTTGTCTGATGATGGTGCTGGACCGTCTGACATACAAAGAAAAGTGGACAGTTTGATGAAAATGCTTTAAATAAAGGTTGAAATACAGGTCATATGACATGATTGTCCAAAACACAGGGCCCTACTTATGAATGCTATGCTGTACATCCTAATAAACTCTCTTAGCTAAAACTGTATAAAGTTGCTGTCATCCCCCCAAAATACATTTCATGTTGTAGATCAATAAAAGGACTGATTCTAAAGATGTCTGACAAGATTTCTTGATTTGTCTTTACCGAACATTACCCACTTCCAGTGTTAAGCCATCACTCTCTCTCCTATTCTAACCTATGCTGAACAAAAATATAAACGCAACATACAACAATTTCAAAGAGTTTACTAAATTACAGGTCATTTAAGGAAGTTAGTCAATTTAAAGAAATTCATTAGGCCCTAATCTATGGCATTCACATGACTGAGCAGAGGTGCAGCCACATCCACTGGGGAGCCAGGCCCAGCAAATCAGAATGAGTTTTTCCCTACAAAAGGGCTTTATTATAGACAGAAATACTCCTCAGCACAACATTTGAGAGAAATAAGCCTTTTGTGCATATGGAACATATCAGGGATTCTTTTCCTTCAGCTCATGAAACACTTAACATGTTGTGTTTATCATTTTGTTCAGTGTCTGTATATCCCTCTCCCCCAGTCCCTCGGCCTGTAAGCTTTATCCATCTCTCCCTATCTACCTGTATAAACTATAGCTCTGCCCCCCCCCCCCCCCAGTCCTCTGTCTCAACTCTCTGTGAGTCTACCCGTCATAACCGTCAAATCCAACCTGTAGGCCCAGAACAGGTTTGCTGATCAGACACTGGCCTGCTTTCCTATTGGTGCTCCTCTCCTAATAGGATCCCAAGGACTATGATGGGGGATTACCATATCCATACTGTACAATCGACATTGGCCAGTTCGTGTCCTCCACCATGGCCACAGCAGGAATTTAAGGATGCACCTTGACCACTCACAGACCACACCAGAAGGGTTCCATCCAAAACAAACTGGGGTTGTCATCGTCAGTTATTGTGTGAATCGAAGAGTCACTGTCGTGGTGTAACCATAACCTGATGATTTGAAGGATTATAGTTTTGCTGTCAAAAAAACGTGGATTATCAAATATCTATTAGATTCATTATTTTCTTGGCCTTCAGTTTTTGTCTCACAACTTCAATTGGATTACTACGGAGATTCCTAATATTTTCCTTTCTACGTGAAAGTTTTGGATTATCGTCCCAACCTGAACCTGTCCTTCAACATCAGACAGGTCTCCCTTCTTATCTCGGCCCACAGGAACAACTTACAGGAGATCAACCTGATAATAACTCACCAACGCACCCTGGAAAGGCCAAGCCATACCTGTCTGTCTAATACAACAACCTTCGCATAACCTACTCCTATGAATCGCAGTAGTCCACCTTATTTTTTTGCCCAGAACTTTCCTTCTTTGAACCTACCAATATTCTTTCCTCATCCTTCACTGCTATCTCTCTCTACTTGATTATCTCAACATCTCCTCCCTCTGTCCTTTTCTCTATCCTCTCGCTTTCTCTCTGTGTGCTGTGTTGTTTGTTGTGAGCACCAGCCATGGTGCTGCTGAAGCTGCAGTTCCCTCTGCAGAGGCGTGTGCGTCTGGCCCAGGGTCTGTGGCTGCTGTCCTGGCTGGCCGTGCTGGCTGGAGCCTTCACCTTCTCCCTGGGAGTGTACCTCAAGACCGAGCTGCTCCGCAGGGCAGAGGTACTGACTGGAACTATAACACACACACACACACACACACACACACACACACACACACACACACACACACACACACACACACACACACACACACACACACACACACACACACACACACCTGTTGTATTTCACATGGCACACACACGTGTCATACTCACACATGACACACACACACACACACATTTCTGGCACTCGGCACACACATGACACACACACCACACACACAACTGTCTGTGTCACTACTGTTTCTGTGGTCTATCCTGGCTGGTTCCACTGTGTTGTGTCTCTTAGTGTGGCGTCTGTCTGACACACCTTCACCTATCAAAGCTTCTTTCACACTGGGCTGTCATTATGCAGTTGGCTTAAATCCGGACAAGCTTTGTGTGTATGTGTGGGGAAGGGGGGTGTATTGGTGTGTGGCTGTGTGTGGGGGGGAAGGGGGGCATATTGGTGTGTGGCTGTGTGTGGCTGTGTTCATGACTCATGCTATGTATGGATTGTATGTATGGAGGGGGAGGGAGGGAGAGGGGTTGGTCGAAGCTTCACACTTGTGACATTTTGGAAGCCGTAACCTATCACTCAGATATGTAGGGTGCACCGGTACAGTATATCTCCAATGAACCATTGACTATGGGTGGCTTCAATCTGGGGCCTTTCAAAAAAGGAAACATTGTTTTTCGGTACATCCGCTGGTGACAAACACCTAGCTTCAACGCTCATTGATTTTCTGGATCTGACAAGTTGTTACATGTTACATGAATGTTACTGAAAAAGAACAACAACATTCCTGAACTCAATAACACCAATACAACAGAAAAAACAGACAAATGATGTAGTTGATTGCACTATACCTACAGTATCATCGTACTGAAGTGGACATAGTGGAGCACTAGAAGTAGATTTATGTAGGGTGCTGACTACGACTCATATTGCCTTATATGAACGTACATAAATGGAATCATCATCATAGAATGGTACATGGCAGAACATATCTTCTGGTGCTTAGCTCTGTAATGTAACATAGATAGATTGTTAGATGTAGTTTATTACTGCGTTATAACTAGTATATTGCCTTTGTTATAACTGGTATAGTAAGGTGACCCTAGGTTTGACCTTTGACCCTCCAGGTGATGGATAACACAGAGATCCACGTGGTGCCCAACATCTTGATGCTGGTGGGCTTGGTAACCATGGGGATCAACCTGTTTGCTGGGCGGGTGTGTCAGGACTCCCTGGACTCTGCCCGGTTCCCCCCCTGGAAGCCCTTCCTGCTGCCCTGGTATGGCCTGGCCTGGATGGTGTGTGTCTGGTTGCTGTCTGCTGTGGTGCTCAGCTATGCCCTGCAGGGACACCTCGAGGAGTCACTCAAGGTAAGAGCCTCTGGGATGAAGAAGGATGAGACAGTAAATGCTGAATATCATAATGACAACACTTGGGTCCTATCTCAGTTAGTCTTTCTGTGATTCCTCGCATCCTATCTCCTCGCCTGCGCCACAACCGTATTGGAGGAAAAGGTCAAGGTCCCCACACCTCTCTCCAATTCGTTTTGAGAAGAAGGCAAGGACATAAGAACTGAGGAATCCAGGAAATATTAATTGAGAACAAGCCTTGACTCCCATGAGTACTTCCTGGTCTTTTATGACATCCTCTCTGTTCAATCCCAGGTGGGCCTGAGGAACGGTATCCGGTTCTACCGGGACACGGACGTCCCGGGCCGCTGCTTCCAGAAGGAGACCATCGACAGGCTGCAAATGGAACTGCGTTGCTGCGGCAACACCAACTACAGGGACTGGTTCGAGGTGCAGTGGATCAGCAACAGATACCTGGACTTCACCTCTAAAGAAGTCAAAGAGTGAGAGATGGAGGAGGGAGAGAGAGGGGGTGGAATGGAAGGGGGAGAGAGTGGGACAGAAGGGGGAGAGAGGGGGATGGAGGGGTGGGGTGGAGGGGGATGGAAGGAGGAGAGAGGGGGTGAATGGAGGGGGGAGAGAGTGGGACGGAAGGGGGAGAGAGGGGTGGATGGAGGGGGGTGGAAGGGTGGGATGGAAGGAGGAGAGAGGGGGATGAAGGAGGAGAGAGGGGGATGAAGGAGGAGAGAGGGGGATGGAGGGGGAATGGAGGGGTGGGACAGAAGGGGTGGAGGAGAGGGAGTAAGGGGAGTGGAGGGTGGACAGAGTGCGGAGAGGGAGTGAGAGTGAGAGGGGGTTGGATGGAGTGGACAGAGGGGGGACGGGGGAGGAGAGGGAGTAAGGGGGAGGGGGAGAGGGGGGACGTGGGAGGAGGAGAGGGAGTGCGAGAGGGGGGGATGGAGGAGAGGGAGTGCGAGAGGGGGGGATGGAGGGGTGACAGAAAGGGATGGAGGGAGAGAAAGGGGGATGGAGGGGGAGAGAGAGGGATGGAAGGGGGAGAGAGGGGGAAGGAGTGAGAGAGAGAGAGAGGGTGGAGAGGAGAGGTGAAGTTAAGCCCACAAACCATAGTTGTTTGCCTTATCTGAGGTGATGATGACTCACATGTGATTTACATACACCATGTCTCCAAGCGCCATCTCATAAATGTGTCATCCATCATTAAAGCCAGTGTCATTTATGTAAGGTAAAAATGTACAAGGGAAACGCTCAATCAAACCATTAACCTCTCCTCTCCAGTCGTGTGCGTAGCAACGTGGACGGTCGTTACCTGATGGATGGAGTCCCTTTCAGCTGCTGTAACCCCGGCTCCCCTCGGCCCTGCCTCCAGAACCACCTGACTGACAACGCTGCTCACTACAACTATGAGCACCAGAGTGAGGAGCTGAACCTGTACAACCGCGGCTGCAGACAGGCGCTGGTCGACTATTACATGGGCCTCATGAACACCATCGGCCCTGGGATCCTGTCGGTCATCTCCCTGCAGGTATACATATGCACAAACACAGAGAGAATTTTTTTGGGCCTGTAATGTGGTGACAGTAGTTTTCATTGGTGATTTTGTTACCATCAACCTCTGCCCCTGTGAAAGATGGCTTTAGATATACATTTTGTAACCTTGGCTTTGAGTTGAACCTTGACCCCTGTAACGTCATCTCCACAGATATCAGTGTTGGTGAGCCTGCGGTACCTGCACACGTCTCTGGAGGGCGTGGACCCGGAGAACCCCGAAGCTGACAGCGAGGGCTACATCCTGGCGAAGGGGGTTAAGGAGACCCTGATGGATGTCAAGACCACTGTGTTCAAACTGCTGCAGTTCGGACAGGTAGTGAACTACAGTACCCATAACGCTCTGTGAAACATATCAGTGGTGTGTTCAGGGACGTGGAACGCTCTAAATGTTGCAGATAGAAGGAGAATAAAGTGGAAATTACAAACTTTAGAAGCCTTTTTAAAACTCAAATACACCACAAGGTTGCATTTCCTGCAGTGCAGGAAAATTCTCAGCAACAAAAGAGTAATAAAATGAAGATCCTACATCTGTACCTGTCCTACACAAAACATTTATATCTTAACATTCTGTAACAATACATCCTCCTGATCAGACCGTCAGTGTTGTATGATGTACTACAGTACCCGCAATGCTTTGGGTGATGCATTTGGTTGTATCTCACTAACGTGTCCCGTCTCTTTATCAATACAGGTGGAAGCAGGTGACGAGGCAGAAGCTGGGGCGGACGGCGAGAAGGCAGCCACGTCCAGCTAGATGAAAGATAATATATAACCATATATGGGTTTGAGAAGGGGAGTGAGGCTGCTTTGTCACGTGACATGGTGGTCTTGCCTGTCACCAGGCTAATGGTGGGCTAGCTAGCGCTCTGTGTTGGGTTTGACACAGGCACTGATCTTTTTGGCTTGATTTATACTGCAACAATGCATGAGCACTAAAATACATAGGGAATCTTATCATGAATCTGATTTTATCATGCTCCGCACAGACTAGACATGACAAGATCTAACAATCCAGAGGTTTTTCAATTTGACAGAATTTGTAATTATAATCTTTGAGACACAATGTTGTGTCCTGTTGCTCCTGATGGACAATACATCAAGTTGAGGGGGAGGGTGATGTTTCATGTGGTCGAGAACAAAGTCAAACTACTGAAAGGCACCCAAGAACACACACATACATTTTGTAAATATTCAAAAACAATATTCACATACTGGTACATGAGTAAATGAAAAATCACACACACTTTGAAGTAAACTGACGTTCTGATCTTTGATTCGGATCAGACAAAATCTAAATCACACAGGTAACAACTTAATAATACAAACATTCCCCGTGTGAAGAAGGCCTACAGTCAATTGAATGCTGGACTGGCTAGAGTTTGTTAACGCACTGCTAAGTAACATGTGAAGTTGGCATCTGGCATTGAGTATATTAAAGTTAGTTGCTTTTAATGGATTTGCGGAGTTGAGTCCTTTTGTACTAGATAAACATTCCACTGAGTTGGGTTATTTCAGTTCACCCAGAGGTATAGGATGATTATGTGTGTAATGACTGAAAGTGATGCCAGTGATACAGTAGGCGTAAGCTACTGTAGGTGTATGACAGTATGGAGAGGAGTGACTGTATAATGTAATCTGGGCTGCTAGGTATACTCAGACAGCTCTCATAACACCTTCATAATCCTATTTAGCTAATCTATATGCTACTGCTACAACAGTTCTCTGCACAGCAACAGGACCACTCGGGATGTATGACTATCAAACATACCACGACAATGGACAGGGTTAGGAGAAAGTTCACGTCAAAGTGTGGTCATGTAGAAAGTTGTAATTACCTTTTCCATTGTGTTTTGACAACAACAACAAAAAGAAATGTCGAGTGCATTATAAACGTGCATTATCTTACACATAGCAAACATGTTTTAATTTGTAGTGGCTGTTTATTTTGTTCCTTTGTCAAATGGTTCATTCACTCTGATCTGTGTTTAACGACAATGTTCACTCAACATCTTTATTTGATAAGTAGGATCATAGATAGTAGACTCCCGAAATGTACACCATAATTCCACCAGGGTTCGCCAGTGCATTACACCTGAAAGCGCAACGAACGCCCGTCCTACTGAATTTACCATTTCGAAATTGTTTAGAGTATATCTTGATCAAACTGATGCATAGGCTACAAACAACTGCATTGTAATATAAACATTGTTACAAACGTCTAGGCAAGGAACCACTGTGCGCACAAAGTAGTCTAATATTTTCCATCCATCTCAAACCACCTACTCATTTGTCATTGAGCGACTTTGTTTTCTGGAAACACACTCACTGGTAAAGGTGGTGATTGTTCCGGGTAGGCCTAAAGCACTAATGAAATGTGTTCGTTAAGAAATTCCGGTGTGGTTTTGCAATGTGCTCACCGCCAGCACTAACTGAAAAAGTGAGATAGAGGAAGAGAGAGGGAGAGGAACTGAAATGACGAACACAGAATGGATTCAGTATTTAGTAAAATTGCTTTAATACTATAGGATATATTTTATTTATATTTTTTATAGAAGTTTGTAAATTATTTATGCGACACCATGGACTCTAACATAATGGACATTCTAGAAGAATTCATGGAAAGTGCGTTGGTGACTTGGGTATGTGTCAAAGCTTATTTAAATCACTTTCAGATGCTATAGTAGTAGGCCTAGATATACGTGGTCATAGTCTTTTATAAAACATCAAAATACATAGCCTATTGCTGTTGTTTTGTTTTTATGGAGTATCAATAGATACAAATCCTGTAAATAAACGATGTGTAAATGTAAAAAAAAAAACACATAAAGTATGCATTTTATAAATAATGTATAAGTCTTTATTTACAAAAGTTAAAACAATACGAATGGGTTGAACTTGAATCAGATGTAAATGCTTGTCATAACTTTTGTTACATGAAAAGGACAGCAAACACTTAGTTCTTAAACTTCTCCTTTTCACAGCTTTCTCTACAATGGCTCATAGAATGTATCTTGTTGTTTTACCTTATATCTGTGACTTCCTATTCCCTTTCTTATTATCTTTCTTATTATCTTAGGTTGCACAGTGCCTTCGGAATGTGTTCAGTCCCCTTGACTTTTA
Organism: Salvelinus fontinalis; assembly: GCF_029448725.1. Lineage (NCBI taxonomy): Eukaryota > Metazoa > Chordata > Actinopteri > Salmoniformes > Salmonidae > Salvelinus > Salvelinus fontinalis. Next base: position 69,156,499 of record NC_074670.1, read on the forward strand.
CTGCATTTTGTTACGTTACAGCCTTATTCTAAAATGGAATAAATAGTTTTCCCCCCTCATCAATCTACACACAATACTCCATAATGACAAAGCCAAAACAGGTTTTTAGAAATTCTTGCTAATTTATAAAAAATCCAAAACACATTTACGTAAGTATTCAGACCCTTTACTCACTATTTTGTTGAAGCTCCTTTGGCAGCGATTACAGCATCGAGTCTTCTTGGGTATGACGCTACAAGCTTGGCACAACTGTATTTGGGGAGATTCTCCCATTCTTCTCTGCAGATCCTCTCAAGCTCTGTCAGGTTGGATGGGGAGCGTCGCTGTACAGCTATTTCCAGGTCTCTCCAGAGATGTTCGATCGGGTTCAAGTCCGGGCTCTGGCTGGACCACTCAAGGACATTGACAGACTTGTCCCGAAGCCACTCCTGCGTTGTCTTGGCTGTGTGCTTTGGGTTGTTGTCCTGTTGGCAGATGAACCTTCGCCCCAGTCTGAGGTACCGGTCGCTCTGGAGCAGGTTTTCATCAAGGATCTCTCTGTACTTTGCTCCGTTCGTCTTTGCCTCGATCCTGACTAGTCTCCCAGTCCCTGCCACTGAAAAACATCCCCACAGCATGATACTGCCACCACCATGCTTCACCGTAGGGATGGTGCCAGGTTTCCTCCAGACGTGACGCTTGGCATTCAGGCCAAAGAGTTCAATCTTGGTTTCATCAGAACAGAGAATTGTGTTTCTCATGGTCTGAGAGTCTTTAGGTGCCTTTTGGCAAACTCTAAGCGGGTTGTCATGTGCCTTTTACTGAGGAGTGGCTTCCATCTGGCCACTCTACCATGAAGGCCTGATTGGTGGAGTGCTGCAGAGATGTTTGTCCTTCTGGAAGGTTCTCCCATCTCCACAGAGGAACTCTGAAGCTCTGTCAGAGTGACCATTAGGTTCTTGGTCACCTCCCTGACCAAGGCCCTTCTCCCCCGATTGCGCAGTTTGGCAAGGCGGCCAGCTCTAGGAAGAGTCTTGATGGTTCCAAACTTCTTCCATTTAAGAATGATGGAGGCCACTGTGTTCTTGGGGACCTTCAATGCTGCAAATGTTTTGGTACCCTTCCCCAGATCTGTGCCTCAACACAATCCTGTCTCGGAGCTCTACGGACAATTCCTTTGCCCTCATGGCTTGGTTTTTGCTCAGACATGCACTGTCAATTGTGGGACCTTATATAGACAGGTGTGTGCCTTTCCAAATCATGCCCAATCAATTGAATTTACCACAGGTGGACTCCAACCAAATTGTATAAACATCTCAAGGATGATCAATGGAAACAGGATGCACCTGAGCTCAATTTCTCATATCAAAGGGTCTGAATACTTATTTAAATAAGGTATTTCTGTTTTTTATTTGTAATATATTTGTAAACATTTCAAAAGACGTGTTTTCGTTTGTCATTATGTGGTATTGTGGGTAGATTGCTGAGGATTTGTATTTATTTAATCCATTTTAGAATAAGGTTGTAACGTAACAAAATGTGAAAAAAGTCAAGGGGTCTGAATATTTCCGAAGGCACTGTTTATTGTGTTTCTATATAATTTAGGGTTTGATTCAATCCGTAGCGCAGAATATCTGCGTTGTGGCACGGTTCACATTTAAAGGTAATTTCCGATTGAGCCAACATACACTACATGACCAAAAGTATGTGGAAAACTGCTCGTTGAACATCTCACTCCAAAATCATGTTTATTAATATGGAGATGGTCCCCCTTTGCTGCTATAACAGCCTCCACTCTTCTGGGAAGGCTTTCCACTAGATGTTGGAACATTGCTGTGAGGTCGGGCACTGATGTTGGGCGATTAGGCCTGGCTCGCAGTCTGTGTTCCAATTCATCCCCAAGGTGTTCGATGAGGTCAGGGCTCTGTGCAGGCCAGTCAAGTTCGTCCACACCGATCTCGACAAACTGTTGCCACAAAGTTGTAAGCACAGAATTGTCTAGAATGTCATTGTATGCTGTAACATTAGGATTTCCCTTCACTGGAACTAAGGGGCCTAGACCGAACCATGAAAAACAGCCCCAGGCCATTATTCCTCCTCCACCAAACTTTACAGCATTGGGGCACATAGTGTTTTCCTGGCATCCGACAAACCCAGATTCTTCCGTCGGACTGCCAGATGGTGAAGGGTAATTCATCACTCCAGAGAACGCGTTTCCACTGCTCCAGAGTCCAATGGCGGCGAGCTTTACACCACTCCAGCCGAGGCTTGGCATTGCGCATGGTGATCTTAGGCTTGTGTGCAGCTGCTCGGCCATTGAAACCCATTTCATGACGCTCCCGACGAACAGTTCTTGTGCTGAAGTTGCTTCCAAAGGCAGTTTGGAACTCGACAGTGAGTGTTGCAACCGAGGACAGACCATTTTTACGCGCTTCAGCACTCGGCGGTCCTGTTCTGTGAGCTTGTGTGGTCTACCACTTCGCGGCTGAGCCGTTGTTGCGCCTAGACATTTCCAATTCACAATAACGGCATGTACAGTTGACCGGGGCAGCTCTAGCAGGGCAGAAATTTGACAAACTGACTTGTTGGAAAGGTGTCATCCAATGTCGGTGCCACGTTGAAAGTTACTGAGCTCTTCAGTAAGGCCATTCTACTGCCAGTGTTTGTCTATGGAGATTGCATGGCGGTGTGCTCAATTTTATACACCTGTCAGCAAAGGGTGTGGTTAAAATAGCAGAATACACTAATTTGAAGGGATGTCCACATACTTTTGTGTATATAGTGTATACAGCGTTTACTGTGAATGCAGTCAACATTAATTGTTGATCGCGCTATAAAACTGATCTTCACTGCTACGGATTGAATTAAAGGCCCTAATAGGATGCCCCCTCCCTCAGGTACAGCTCTTTGATGGTGTAGTGGACAGGGAGGAGAATGTCATGCTCTACAACCAGTACATGGAGGTGAACTCCAAGTCCCAGAATTCCCATGACCGCTACCTGAGGCTGACCAATGGGATCTTTCTCAACGAGGTCATGAGGGTCATGTAAGTTCACACCTTTGCACAGGCGTCAAATGTTGTGGCCATGGAATGTGTGCTGAAGGATTCAATGTAATACATTCATTTGACTTTACCTGATCAAAGGTATTATAGCTGGTGAAATACTGGGCTGGGATAGTTACCTCTGCCAAGAGGTGAGAGCTTTTATGGCACAAGTAGACGTGCACACTGGCTCAATCCCCACTCTGGCTATTGTACTAAATAAGCTGTGCCTTTCACCTCCGTCCGTCCGTCTGTCTGTCTGTCATTCCCAGAGACCCCAACCCCAAGCTGGAGCATTTGTACCGCAGTGGGAGAGATGACCAGATGCTCCGAGTCCAGAACTTCTCCATCCTCAACCGACACCTCAGGGCCTTCTACCAGGTATTGGTGTTTGTGTTGGGTTTGATACACAATCACATATCAGAGTCATTTACCACACAAGGTCCAGACTCGAGCCGAGGGAGACATCCAGGAAAATCTCTGTGAGAAATGAACTTTAGTCCGATACAATGTACAAAACACACAAAAACATGAGTCTTCACTGTTTGAGTTCCTGCTTTTGATAAGTCATTCAAACCCTCTGAACAGTGGAGCATCATGGGAGGGACACCAGCAAGTTTCAAATAAGATTCTGGGATTTATTCAGAAATGTTTTGGATACAATTTATTGACAGGACTGTTTGTCATGACAACAATTCCGTTTTGTCTGGTGTTGTTACAATGTCATTTAGTTTTTTGCGGTTTCACTTCTTGCTTCGTGTTTCCTGGTCACACTGGCAGGGCTGTGAAACCTTAAACTACCAGCAGCATGTGGTCACTCTGCAGCCTAATTTCTCTCTACCAGGACTTGTGTCTGAGAACCAAATATAGTCATCGTACTACGTAGAAACATACATGAACAAATTGGCCTACTTTCCCCTCTGATGTCATCTGTGTTTGTATTCTAAACTGAACTAAACTGGAAGGTTTTGTCATTTCAATGTTGATTTGAATACAGTAACTGCAATGTGGTTAGGGAAATGACAAGAAATACATATTTTTATCCCTTCAAGCTCTCCCTTTGCTCAAACCCTCTGATTCTGTCTTTAGGAAGACCTACAGCAGCTGATTCTGATGCCTCTTCCGAACATTGCCATTTTGGGGCAAGACCCCCTAACAGGTAAAAAGAGCCAGTTGAAAGTACAGAATCTCTGATTGGGCTCCTATGTTGTCTATGAGAGTATGATGGGAACAAGATAGTCATAAGAGTGGTATCTGTGTTTTCAGAGGCAGCAGTGGAGGAGTTGAGGAGATTGCTACTGCTTTTACTGGGAAGTGCTGTACAGGTGATGTCTCTCTCTCTCACACACACACACGCACGCACACGTACACACACACTGCAATTGTAACTGAGCCAACCTTACTGACTACTCTTTGTTGATCAACAACAGTGTGAGAGGAAGGAAACTTTCATACAGCAAATCCAGTCGCTGGACATCGAGACTCAAACTGCCATTGCGAACTGTATCCAGGAGGTCAGTTCAGTTCCCTACTCATCTACCCATTAACGTTCACCACGTCAGCCGTTTTGTCCCGGAATGCTCAGTCACATACTGTTATTACCATAGAGAGGTGAGAAACTGTTGTTCCTGCAGGTGACCCAGGACCCCAGAGCGGTGCTGCCGCTGCAGTGGGAGGAGCTGGGAGTGCTGGAGGGGGTGGAGCTACAGCTGCTGTTTGGCTCCATGGCCAGACAGATCCAAGGCCTGCTGGCACAGAGGGACACACACCTGGAGGTACACAGACAAATACTCACAAATAGGTCCAGAACAAGAGAAGAGGAATTGAATGATGAAACCAGGCCTTTCAGCCTCTATAGGAGAGTGTATTCCCAGTGAAAGCATCACTGTGTCAAACCTGATTTAAAAAGCTCTGAGGATTTCTTCCTCTCACAGATTGACACAGAACCTGGTCCTGATTTCATCACCTTCCTGTCATCTCTCTCCGTCTCTCTTTTTCCTTCCGTCTCTCCCTCCGCCGTCTCTCTCAGAGGATAGCAGAGTTGTGTTGGAAGAGTGAGGTCCAGCAGGCTGAGTCTGTCATGGCAACCCGAGGTGGTCACGTTGACGAGCAGCCCCAGGGTCTGGCTGTACAGCTAGCAGACAGCAGGGCCAAACTACGACGCCTCAAACAAGAACTGTAAGACGTGTGTGTGTGTGTGTGTGTGTGTGTGTGTGTGTGTGTGTGTGTGTGTGTGTGTGTGTGTGTGTGTGTGTGTGTGTTTGTGTGTTTAAGGTTTTTAAATTGGAAGAGGACTATTCTGTAAGAGGTGTCTGTAGTTTAGTAGTACAATACTATTGCAATAATGACGTTTGTTTCTATAGGGAAGACAAAGGAGATCAACTATTGGATCACAAGCAGGAAGTACAAACTATGGACGAGCAGCTGAAGAAACTTCAGAAGGAGGTAAGATTTTCTCTGGTATCACTACCAGTAACTGAACCAGAACTTTCTGCTACTTTTGTCCTCCTCTAACCTCACCTCAATCTTGTGTGTGTTGGGCAGAACCGCAGTCTTCAGGGTGAGGTGCGGGGAATGCGAGCCTTGCGTGACGAGCTGGACTGTCTTCGTGACCGTGCAGGCAGAGCCGAGCAGCTGCAGACAGAACTACAGAGCTGCACTCATAGACTACGCAGCCTGGAAGTCACTCGCACACAACTGAAGGTATCGCCACCAATACACTGCACACTGTTTAGTACACAGAGACACTATTGATGGTTTCTCCACCTATACACCACACACTGTTTAGTACACAGAGACACTACTGAAGGTATTGCCACCAATACACCACACACTGTTGCCACACACAAGCACAATTGAAGGTACCACGCCACGTCTACCGTCAACTGTAGCCACACTCAGCTGATGGTTGGCCCATTCCCAAAACAACCCTCAGCCCCTTCCCCCTAGCTACTTCCCTCTGTTTGCAGATGGGCTTACAGTAGGTGAGCTCCCTCAATATTGATAATACTTTGCAGTTTCTTCAGATCTGTACATACCTGTAGTATTGGTGCTAGGTACTGTAGGTGCTATGCCTTGTTTTTCTACTGGGACATTGAATGCTGTTACCTGTCTCTATCCCCTGTCTCTGTCTCTCTGTGTCTGTCTCTATCCCCTGTCCCTGTCTCTCTCTCTGTCTCTATCCCCTGTCCCTGTGTCTATCCCCTGTCCCTGTCTCTGTCCCTCTCTCTGTCTCTATCCCCTGTCTCTGTCTCTCTCTCTGTGTCTATCCCCTGTCTCTGTCTCTCTGTCTCTATCTGGTCTATGTCTCTCTCTCTTTGTCTATATCTCCTGTCCCTGTCTCTCTCTGATTCTATCCCGTCTCTGTCTCTAACCCCTGTATTTCTCTCTTTCTCTATCCCCTCTCTCTGTCTCTATCCCCTGTCTCTGTCTCCATCCCGGCTCTATCCCCTGTCCCTGTCTCTCTCTCTCTCCCCTGTCCCTGTCTCTCTCTCTGTGTCTATCCACTGTCTCTGTCTCTAACCCCTGTCCCTGTCTCTGACTCTTTCTCTCTCTTTGTCTCTATCCCCTGTCCCTGTCTCTATCCCCCGTCTCTCTCTGCGTCTCTGTCCCCTGTCTCTGTGTGGTGCCCCCCGTAGGAGCAGCAGCAGCTGTGTGTGGCACTGCAGGAGACCCGGGTCCTGCTGGAGGAGCAGCTGGCGGACACACGACAACGCTGCTCCAGCCTACGGGAGCTGGAGAGAGACAATCTACTGCTGCGACAAAGACTCATAGACCTGGAGGGGGTAGGTAATGATGGTAATGTGTGTGTGGAAATGTGTTTCTGAATCACAAGTAAGGAATTTGGTATCTGCTGGCCGGGCTCACGTAGACATTTTCCCTAATTTGTTGGTGTGTGTGTGTCTGTAGGAGCGGGATACTGAGAGGCAGAGGGTCGATGAGCTCTTGGAGATGAATATGGGCCTGGAGGCGGAGCTTAGACAGGAGCTTAGACATAACAACAACAATACAGGCAGGATGACAGCGGCTCCACATTTCCACCAATTGGAGGTGGAGTCTGACGAGGAGGCTGGGCTAAGAGTGGAGCTAAGAGAAGAGATTGGTCAGTCAGTCTGCCTGTCTGTTGTATGTCTTTTTAGTTAAATTATTTGATTATTGTCCACGACCCCGCCTCTCTAATTCAAATTCAAATAAGCTTTAATGGCATGAATGGTACCACTGTTGCCAAAGCAAAGAAATATATATCCCTCCCTCCCTCTCCACTCCCTCTCTCTCATTCTCTCTCTCATTCTCTCTCTCTCTCTCATCCTCTCTCTCATTCTCTCATTCTCTCTCTCTCTCTCTCTCTCATTCTCTCTCTGTCTCATTCTCTCTCTCTCTCTCATTCTCTCTCTCTCTCATTCTCTCTCATTCTCTCTCTCTCTCATTCTCTCTCTCAGATCTGAAACCTCTAAGTGTGGAGGTGGGCGAGGCATCGTCAGTGAGGCTTCTGGGAGCTGAGAATGAGAACGCTGAGCTGAGGAGACGCCTGGAGGACCTGCAGTCCGAACAGAAGTTCAGGGGTCAGAGGGTAAGGGTCACGAGGTCACGAGGGTCAATCTATCAAAATGGATTGAGTCTAGGTTAAAACTCCAGAGAGCAGGCAAATGCAACAGTAGCAAGGAACAGTAAAGAAGAATGAGACTCGACACAGGGAGCCTTGTGGCTTGCCAAGTACTTGTATTAGTGTCCAGGCTAAGGGCACTGCTATTGGAGGATCCAACTGTCTGCTATATTTTGCAGCAAGCTGATTTGCCGGAGGTGAGTGAGGAGCTGGCCTGTCTGGAGGCAGAACATCAGAATACCCTAAGAGAGGTGAGCTGATGTGACCGACTGTGTTAACCCTCTGAGCTAAAGCCGAGGCATTAGGAGGCTAACAAAAGTCTTTAAGTCTAAGAGAACGCTATTCGTCATGTGGGTGTGGTTCTCTAAACCGTTACAGTGATGTGTACAGTGCATTCAGAAAGTATTCATCCCCCTTCCCCAAATCCACATTTTGTTACGTTACGGCCTTATTCTAAAATGGATTAAATAAAAATGTCCTTATCAACCTACACACAATACCCCATAATGACAAAGCGAAAACATTTTTTTAGAAATTTTTGCAAATTTATTAAAAACAGAAATACCTTATTTACATAAGTACTCAGACCCTTTGCTATGAGACTCGAAATTGAGCTCAGGTGCATCCTGTTTCCATTGATCATCCTTGAGAGGTTTATACATCTTGATTGGAGTCCACCTGTGGTAAATTCAATTGATTGGACATGATTTGGAAAGGTCCCAAAGTTGACAGTGCATGTCAGAGCAAAAACCAAGCCATGAGGTTGAAGGAATTGTCCGTAGAGCTCCGAGACAGGATTGTTTCGAGGCACAGATCTGAGGAAGGGTACCAAAACATTTCTGCAGCATTGAAGGTTCTCAAGAACACAGTGGCCTCCATCATTCTTAAATGGAAGAAGTTTGGAACCACCAAGACATGACAGCCCGCTTGGAGTTTGTCAAAAGGCACCTAAAGGACTCTCACACGGAACCCAAACTGGCTGTGCGCGTGCACCATCGTGCATAAATGTATTTTGTTCCCCCCACACCAAACGCGATCACGACACACAGGTTAAAATATCAAAACAAACTCTGAAACAATTATATTAATTTGGGGACAGGTCGAAAAGCAGTAAACATGAATGGCAATTTAGCTAGCTAGCTTGCACTTACTAGCTAATTTGTCCTATTTAGCTAGCTTGCTGTTGCTAGCTAATTTGTCCTGGGATATAAACATTGAGTTGTTATTTTACCTGAAATGCACAAGGTCCTCTACTCCGACAATTACTCCACACATAAAACGGTCAACCGAATCGTTTCTAGTCATCTCTCCTCCTTCCAGGCTGTTTCTTCTCTTGACTTTATAATGCGATTGGCAACTTTCATAAATTAGGTGCATTACCGCCACCGACCTCGTTCGTCTTTCAGTCACCCACGTGGGTATAACCAATGAGGAGATGGCACGTGGGTACCTGTTTCTATAAACCAATGAGGAGATGGGAGAGGCAGGACTTGCAGCACAATCTTTGTCAGAAATAGAACTGACTTCTATTTTACCCCTTGGCAACGCAGACGCTCGTTGGCGGGAGCGAGCACTGTGGGTGCAATAATTGAATAACATAGATTTCTAAATTTATTTTGCGACGCTCGCGCAGGTGACGCACGCGGTGTAGTCAGCCTGTCAGAACATGAGAAACAAGAATCAAGTGTCACGTCTGGAGGAAACCTGGCACCATCCGTACGGTGAAGCATGGAGGTGGTAGTATCATGCTGTGGGGATGTTTTTCAGTGGCAGGGACTGGGAGACTAGTCAGGATCGAGGGAAAGATGAACAGAGCAAAGTACAGAGAGATCCTTGATGAAAACTTGCTCCAGAGTGCTCAGGACCTCAGACTGGGGCGAAGGTTCACCTTCCAACAGGACAACGACCCTAAGCATACAGCCAAGACAACGCAGGAGTGGTTTCGGGACAAGTCTCTGAATGTCCTTGAGTGGCCCAGCCAGAGCCTGGACTTGAACCCATTCGAACATTTCTGGCGTCATACCCAAGGAGACTCAAGGCTGTAATCGCTACCAAATGCGCTTCAACAAAGTACTGAGTTAAGGGTCTTAATACTTATATAAATGTGGTATTTCAGTTTTTTTTTTATACATTTCCAAAATTATCAAAGCACCTGTTTTTTCTTTGTCATTATGTGGTATTGTGTGTAGATTGATGAGGGGGAAAAAGTATTCAATCCATTTTAGAATAAGGCTGTAACGTCACAAAATGTGGAAAAAGTCAAGGGGTCTGAATACTTTCTGAAGGCATTGTATCTAGATGTGACCTCACTGTGTCGTCTGACATGTATCTAGATGTGACCTCACTGTGTCGTCTGACATGTATCTAGATGTGACCTCACTGTGTCGTATGACATGTATCTAGATGTGACCTCACTGTGTCGTCTGACATGTATCTAGATGTGACCTCACTGTGTCGTATGACATGTATCTAGATGTGACCTCACTGTGTCGTCTGACATGTATCTAGATGTGACCTCACTGTGTCGTCTGACATGTATCTAGATGTGACCTCACTGTGTCGTATGACATGTATCTAGATGTGACCTTACTGTGTCGTATGACATGTATCTAGATGTGACCTCACTGTGTCGTCTGACATGTATCTAGATGTGACCTCGCCGTGTCGTCTGACATGTATCTAGATGTGACCTCACTGTGTCGTATGACATGTATCTAGATGTGACCTCACTGTGTCGTCTGACATGTATCTAGATGTGACCTCGCTGTGTTGTCTGACATGTATCTAGATGTGACCTCACTGTGTCGTCTGACATGTATCTAGATGTGACCTCACTGTGTCGTCTGACATGTATCTAGATGTGACCTCACTGTGTCGTCTGACATGTATCTAGATGTGACCTCACTGTGTCGTCTGACACGTATCTAGATGTGACCTCACTGTGTCGTCTGACATGTATCTAGATGTGACCTCACTGTGTCGTCTGACATGTATCTAGATGTGACCTCACTGTGTCGTCTGACATGTATCTAGATGTGACCTCACTGTGTCGTCTGACATGTATCTAGATGTGACCTCGCTGTGTCGTCTGACATGTATCTAGATGTGACCTCACTGTGTCGTCTGACATGTATCTAGATGTGACCTCACTGTGTCGTCTGACATGTATCTAGTTTCAACCTCACTGTGTCGTCTGACATGTATCTAGATGTGACCTCACTGTGTCGTCTGACACATTAACTGTTCTTGTCCTCCTCTCCACTCTCAGTTTCAGAATGTCAAGAATGAAAATGCCACTTTGAAAAAGAGCCTGGAACTGCTGTTGACAAAGCATCAAAGTATTGAGGAAGAAGGAGAGAAGGAGGAGAGGGGAGAGAGGGGAGTCCAAGGTTCTGAGTCCTCAAGAGGAGAAGGGGAGGGTACTGCCCGGAGAAGGTTGGACAGTGAGAGGGGAGCCAACATCATTAGAACCCAAAGAGAAGCTGGAGTTGGGGCAGAGCTGCTCCATCCTGAAGAGAGAGAGGTGGAAGCAGAGGATCAGGTGCTGAAACCCAAAAAGAGAGAAGAAGAAGCAGAATGTGAGAAGATAGAGAGAGAGATAAAACATGTTACAAATGAGAAGGAAGAAGATGTTGGGAAGGCAGATATTGACCGGAAAGAGATACAAGACCCCAGCCCAGCCACTGAAGAAGAGAAACTGCCAAAAACAAAGGAGAGAGAAGAGAAAGAAAAGTCAGTGGAACTCAGTGAAAAAGACGTGTGTGTGTTCCCTGTGCCAGACATGGAGCGCCTGGCCTCTGAGCTCCAGCAGGCCCTGGAGGAGGCTGACAAGCAGGTGTCTGTAGCCCAGGACCTGCGCTCCAAGCTGGGGGAGCAGAGCAGGAAAGCCTGGGAGGCTGAGCAGAGACTGGTGCTACTGGAGGCCGAGGGCCAGAGACTGAGGAAGGCTACAGAGAGCCTGGCAGAGGCTAGGAGACAGATAGAGGTATGGAACCAATCATGATCTGAAAATCATTACTCTGCCAGTAGTTTCATGTACCAGAATCATAGGGCTTTCTTCCTTCACATTGCAGCTGTCGTAGACAGTTACTTAATCCCTTGTCCATCCATCTGTCCGTCCATCCAGTCTTCCATAGAGTACCATCGTCTGTCTTTTAATTCTTAGTCTTCCTAGTCCTCTGTCAGATGGTCCGTCCCTCTGTCCCTTCCACATCATTCCTCTCTGGTGTGTGTTAGGTGCTGCAGGTGGAGCGCCTGCAGATGGAGGAGGAGCTATGTCGTCTGCGGAGCCAGGCTGAGCTGCAGCGGATGCAGGCCTCAGTCATCGCTACTCTGGAGGGGGAGCGAGCCACGCTGGAGAGAGAGAGAGAGACCCTCCGTAGCTCTGTGGACACCCTACGCACTGCCCAACGCAAGGTGCCACTGCTGCAATACACACACTATGCACTGCAAAACACACACAAATTACTACCAACAGAAAGATCAGGACTAGATTACACAATGTCACTGAATACTGTGATCCTGAACGCTACCTTGTTTGCCAGGGTGACCAATTGGAGCTGATGACCCAAGCCCTGAGGGCGGAGCTAGAGCGCCAGGGGAGGAGTCTAGAATCCTCACGGCATAATGAGGAGGAGCTAGAGGCGGAGCTTCGCGAGGTAGCACTAGAGGTTGAGTCTCTGACCCGGGGGCGGGACCAGGCTCTGCTGGAGGTCTTGCGATTGGAGCAGGAGAAGGAGGCGTGTCAGGGAGAGCTGGACAGCCAACGAAAGGAGCAGAGGCAGAGGGAGAGGGAGGCGGCCAGGCTGAGGCAGCAGCTACAGAGTACAGCATCAGCCCTGGAACATAGCAACCAGAGGGCCTGCAGTCTGGAGACAGAACACAGGTGATACACAAACACCTGGAGCTGCGCACGCACGCACGCACGCACACACACACACACACACAATTAATTTAAAATAGAGGTAGCAGAACAGTCCCCTCCATGTACATAGTGTTTCTGTACTATTACCATATTATGGGTCTGACCTAGTTGATCTCTCTGTCTCTGTAGGCATGTGTGTCAGGAGCTGTCTCAATCCAAGGAGCTTTGTGCTCAACTACAGGACCTGGAGCAGGAGCTCGGTACTCGGCTACAGGGTCTGGAGAAGGAGAGCCAGGAGCTTAAAGAGCTGAACACAGAAGCCCAGGATAAAATCAGATCTCTGAATCAGGTGTGTGTGTGGGTGTGTGTGTATGTGTATGTGTATGTGTATGTGTATGTGTGTGTGTGTGTGTGTGTGTGTGTGTGTGTGTGTGTGTGTGTGTGTGTGTGTGTGTGTGTGTGTGTGTGTGTGTGTGTGTGTGTGCGTATGCGTATGCGTATGCGTGAGTGCGTGTGCGTGAGCGTGTGCGTGTGCGTGTGGGTGTGGGTGTGGGTGTGTGTGTGTGTGTGTGTGTGGGTGTGTGTGTGTGTGTGTGTGTATGTGTGTGTGTGTGTACCTTGAGCCTTGAAATCTGTTTTCATCCTCTCCTTTTCCCACAGGAGCTAGCCAATGAGAAGGTGCAGTCTCAAAAACTGTCCAATGAGGCTGCACTGCTGAAGCAGGAGTTGGAGAGGGCAGAGGCTGAACTGAAGACAGTTACCGCTGACCTTCTTTCAGAGAAGCGGGAGAGAGATGCCGTTCCTGCTAATTTCCAACCAGAAAGGCCTGCTAACACACAGCAGGCTACATCCTCAGACACACTCACATTAGAGCACCCAGAGGCTAAAGATCCCCAATCAAAGGAGGGCCATGACCTCCCTACGACCCCAAAAGCTAGAGTAGAGAAGATGGACTGGTCTCTGAGTGAACGACTGATAGACCTGGAGAGAGAGGTGTGTGTTCACCTGTCGTTATTATTTTATTTGTTGATATTTGCTGTGCCATATCATATGTCCTAGATAACAGAAGCTAGCTACAGAGGACCGCACCCTGTCCCCCAGTGTACCTCTCTAGGAAGAATATTCTGCTTATACCCTAATCACATATTTGTAATCAACTCTTTGTAATCAACTCACCTCCCTCTCAGAATGCAGTGATGGGTGCGGAGCGGGAGGTGTGTTCACCTCTCAGATTCTAATCTGCTGATATATGCTGTGACAACTAGTCATGTGATTGTCAACTTTCTCTAGTCAAATCATCTCTTTCTCACCTCCCCCTCAGAATGCAGCGGTGGGCGCGGAGCGGGAGGTGTTGCTATCCCAGCTGTCTCAGTCCCAGTCAGCCTGTAGCTACCTGAGGGAGCAGATAGACACCCTGCAACATCACTCTATCAGCCTGCAGGAGACCTGCACCAAGCTGCAGGCACTCAACACTCAGCTACAGGTATCATACAGCTACTATTGTTTTATATAGTTATTATACTGAAAGTGTTACCTCTCGCCACTTCAGAGACGGTAGTACTGTCACGTGTCAGAGTCACAGTGTTTGGTTTCCAACACCCCCCCTCCCCTTCCCCTCTCCCAGGTGGACCAGGCGGCCCTGAGCTTCCAGCATGCAGCAGTGTTGGCAAGGTGCTGCGAGAGCGAGGCCAGGTGTGCTGCTCTGGAGGCGGAGTCTAAGGTCTGGGCCAGGGAGCATGAGGAGTCATTGGCCAGGGCGGAGGGGCTGAGGAGGGACCAGGAGCGAATGACAATGTTGCAGCAGAGGCAGGAGGCAGAGCTAGAGGAGCTGCTGGATAGACACTCTGACCTGAGGAGCAACAACCGTAACCTGGAGACACAGTACAGGGAGCTGGAGGGAAGGTAGGGAGCCGGAGGGAAGGTAGGGAGCCGGAGGGAAGGTAGGGAGCCGGAGGGAAGGTAGGGAGCCGGAGGGAAGGTAGGGAGCCGGTAGAGCGCCGGAGGGAAGGTAGGGAGCCGGAGGGAAGGTAGGGAGCCGGAGGGAAGGTAGGGAGCCGGTAGGGAGCCGGAGGGAAGGTAGGGAGCCGGTAGAGAGCCGGATGGAAGGTAGGGAGCCGGAGGGAAGGTAGGGAGCCGGAGGGAAGGTAGGGAGCCGGTAGAGAGCCGGAGGGAAGGTAGGGAGCCGGAGGGAAGGTAGGGAGCTAGAAGGAAGGTAGTGAACACCAAGTAACACTTTATTTAAAGAAGTATACATAAGGCATTCGTAACTTTATGAAACCAGTCTGATTGTAATTTCATATGCCATTGAATACACTGTAAACTGACTTGTGAGAAAACCCCTGATAAAATAACGTTTATGAAATTAGTCATGACACCTTAATGAGTGTTTTAAGTATAAGTCATAGCAATGTTCATAACACCTTCATGTTCTCCAGGTATCAGGAGCTCCTGGGCCTCAAATCCCATCTGGAGGAGAAAGAAACAGAGATGAAGATGGAAAGAGAGAAGATGGAGGGAGAGGTGCAGAAGAAAGCGGAGAGAGAAAGAGAACTAGAGAGACTGAAAGAGGATTATGAGAGGTAAAAAAACACCCTCTCAGTCAAACAACTAACTGCTCCGTCATCACTTATTCTCTTCAACTTATTTAATGTAATATAACTTCTTGTTCTATTCAGTTCATTCCTGATCTATTCAGTTCATTCCTGATCTATTCAGTTCATCCCTGATCTATTCAGTTCATTCCTGATCTATTCAGTTCATTCCTGATCTATTCAGTTCATCCCTGATCTATTCAGTTCATCCCTGATCTATTCAGTTCATCCCTGATCTATTCAGTTCATCCCTGATCTATTCAGTTCATTCCTGATGTATTCAGTTTGTCCTTGTTCTATTCAGTTCATTCCTGATCTATGCAGTTCGTTCCTGATCTATTGATTATATTTCTGATCTATTTAGTTTGTCCTTGTTATATTCATGTCATCCCTGATCTATTCAGTTCATTCCTGATCTATTCAGTTTGTCCTTATTCTACTCAGTTCATCGCTGATCTATTCAGTCTGATACCAAGCAGTTGGTTGTTTGACTGACAAATAGCCTGAGTTGCTGCTTCACTGTCTTATTTTGTCAAGTAATTCCTTGGTTTTCTGTCTCTGTCTGTCGGTCTGATCTGATAGTATCTGGTTGTGTTGTGATGTATGTTGTTCTGTTCTCCCAGGCTGCAGGGCGTGCAGAGGGAGTCAGCTCAGGTACAGAGTGAGCTGCTGGCTCAGGGCTCGATGCTGCGGGGGGAGCTGAGTGCTGCACAGCTGGAGAGGACCAGGCTGGAGGGAGAGATAAGCTCTCTGAGGGAGAGCAACCAGAGACTGGAGCTCAGCACTGACCGCCTCACCAACCAGTACCAGGTCAGGAGGAAGGGAGGGTCTCACTCACACACACGTTGGTTTTACTATCCAAGTTGGGACCAAAAAAGTATATTTTCCCTAAAACTAAACCTAACCCTAATTGTACCCTAAACCCTGAGCACAAAATAGCATTGTTGCTTTTAGGGACCGGCGAAATGTCCACACTTGTCAAATTATCATTGTTTTACTATCCTTGTGATGACTTTTGGAACACAAGTATATTTAAGTTAGACCTTGTTTACTAGAAATAATTCTGAAACCTGTGTGTGTGTAGCTGCTGACCCAGCTGAAGGGGAACATGGAGGAGGAGAACCGTCACCTGTTGGAGCAGAACCAGAGTCTGACCAATCACAACAGAGACCTGATGGAGCAGAGCCTGGAGCGCAAGGACCAGCACCACTCACAGCAGAGAGAGTACCAGTCAGTACACACACACACACACACACAGCAGAGAGAGTACCAGTCAGTACACACACACACACAGCAGAGAGAGTACCAGTCAGTACACACACACACAGCAGAGAGAGTACCAGTCAGTACACACACACACAGCAGAGAGAGTACCAGTCAGTACACACACACACACAGCAGAGAGAGGACCAGTCAGTACACACACACACAGCAGAGAGAGTACCAGTCAGTACACACACACACACACACACAGCACAGAGAGTACCAGTCAGTACACACACACACAGCAGAGAGAGTACCAGTCAGTACACACACACACACAGCAGAGAGAGGACCAGTCAGTACACACACACACAGCAGAGAGAGTACCAGTCAGTACACACACACACACAGCAGAGAGAGTACCAGTCAGTACACACACACACACACACACACACACACACACACACACACACACACACACACACACAGCAGAGAGAGTACCAGTCAGTACACACACATACACTCACAGCAGAGAGAGTACCAGTCAGTACACACACACACACAGCAGAGAGAGTACCAGTCAGTACACACACACACACAGTAGAGAGAGTACCAGTCAGTACACACACACACAACAGAGAGAGTACCAGTCAGTACACACACACACACACACACAGCAGAGAGAGTACCAGTCAGTACACACACACACACACAGCAGAGAGAGTACCAGTCAGTACACACACATACACTCACAGCAGAGAGAGTACCAGTCAGTACACACACACACAGCAGAGAGAGTACCAGTCAGTACACAC
Organism: Salvelinus fontinalis; assembly: GCF_029448725.1. Lineage (NCBI taxonomy): Eukaryota > Metazoa > Chordata > Actinopteri > Salmoniformes > Salmonidae > Salvelinus > Salvelinus fontinalis. The sequence goes on from NC_074670.1 coordinate 69,173,597, forward strand.
ACACACACACACACACACACACACACACACACACACACACACACACACACACACACACACACACACACACACACACACACACACACACACACACACACACACACACACACACACACACACACACACACACACACACACACACACACACACACACACACACACGAGAGAGTACCAGTCAGTACACACACAGACACACACACAGCAGAGAGAGTACCAGTCAGTACACACACGCACGCACGCACGCACGCACGCACACACACACACACACACACACACACACACACACACACACACACACACACACACACACACACACACTCACAGCAGAGAGAGTACCAGTCAGTACACACACACACAAATGTAAATATTATTTTATTTTCGCCTAACTTCTCATCTCTCTTCAACTCTCTTCTTTCTCCTCTCCTCTCCTCCCTCTCTCCAGAGAGAAGATGGGTGAGCTGCGTAGAGAGAAACAGAAGCTGGTGGAGAAGATCATGGACCAGTACAGAGTCCTGGACCCCAGCATGCCTACACCCAGCAAGGCCAAGTAAAGACACACACACACACACACACACACACACACGTTGTCCATTGAAGTCAATGATGTGCCGTTAAGATTGGGTCTGTGGAGGCTGATGCCCCTCTGTAAAGATGCTGTCATGGACAGGTGGACTTGTCGAGAGAGGTTCCAGCGTTTCTTCTGGACTCCTGCAATTCGTTTGGATGCAGACACAGGCCAAATCTCTCTTTTTGTCGTCGTCCCCTCCAACCACTCTCTCAATCTCCCTCACTTCTTATTGATCTTGATCTCCCTCACTATGTCTCCTTCCTTTCCTGCCTTCCTCCTCCATCCCTCTGTAGGAAGTCCAACTGGATAGCAGACAGGATGAAGAAGCTGATTAAGCCTAAAGGAGGAGGAGTAGGGAGAGAGGGACGTGCTCTGTTCTACGCTGCTGGCAGTATAGAGAACCTGGCTGACAGTGCAGACTACCCACCAGACACACAGACTGCTGCTGGTTCTGGTGAGACTATACAAGACAGACAGACAGACAGACAGAACAACAACTCGTGAGAGACCACAGACACTATTATACACAAATCACATTCAAATCACTACATGAGTCATTTGTACTGATACTACTGCTCATATGTCTCTCTCTCTCCCTCACTGTCCCCTCTGTCCCTCACTGTCCCCTCTATCTTCGTTACATCTTTCCCATCTGTTCTCTTTCTTCTCTACTCCAGAACCCCACAGTGCCCCCGTCTCCCCCTCCCCCCTGCGACATGCCCCCTCCCTGGGTGACTCTGACCAGGCGGGAGGGCTGTGTGGGCTGCCGCTGCGTTCAAGTTTGGGGGGCCGTCGAAAGCTGGGCTCCCATCGAAAGCTGGGCTCCCAGTCCTTCAGTCCCGGAGACCAGAAGACTTCGCCCCTCCAGCGTCTCCAATCTGCAGACAGAGTGATCTGGGAAAGGCAGAGCAGCCCTACAGACACACCCAAAGCCACACCCATGACCTCAGCCAACAACAGCCAGGAGAATGTGATGGAGGAGGGAGGAAGAGGTGAGGAGGATCGAGGTGAGCTGGATGAAGAGGGAGGGAGTGGGGGGAAACGGGGGAGAGGGAGGGAGAGGTATAACAAGGGAGGGAGGTAGTGGGAGGAAATGGGGGAGAGAGGTAAGGAGGGATCAGAGGAAGGAGTGGGGGGAGTGGGATGGAGAGGTGAAGATGCAGAGGTGGACTATATTGGAGAGGTGGAGGGAGGACGGAGGGAGGGGTTAGACATGAGCTGGCACTGATGTCCCTGACCAACCCTGACAAATTGAAGTGAAGTGACTGGTTTTGACAGGACCTCTGTGTGTGTTTGGTTTTAGCCGTGAGTGGGGACAACATTGAAGGACATCTCAACTCAGACCCGTGCTGTCAGTCCAGTAAGGATAAACCGGCAAACTAAAAGAGAATGTCTGCCTTTCTGCTTCAACTGGAATGATGATCCTTTGCACACATCCGACCTCTGCATACACATCTGATCTAAATCCAGATAGGGACTCAAATTAAAAGTGTCAAATCAAATGTTTTGTCTGATTTTTGTAAAAGGTGCCAGAAAATACAGTATTTCCAATTCCATAGACTGTAAACGAAATGTTTTTCTACCAGCTAGTACTGTATTTGTATATATCATTGAAAAGATGTCTCTGTTCTTCTGGGGTGATAAGCAGCAGTTTCTCCTCTGTGGCCAATAGGTGTCAGTGTAGAGCTAGTTAGACACCAATACAGATCAGATGCGGGAGATTCTTTTAAATGAGAAACATGGCCTGTAGGTCCATCACAACTGTAGGGCCTCTCTGGTTCCCTGCATCCCACACCAAGGGAGCAACACATCAGCATTTCAGCTGGGGAGGGTGGGGGGATGGAGGGATTAAAGGGAGAGAAGACTGACACTAAAGGATAAAAGCAGAGAGAGAGGCTCTCCACCGAAGCCCCGGTGAATTACGATTCAGAAAAAGACAAATGGAAGGCTAATACAATTCATGAATTATGTAGTTGTCATGGCAACATTAATCAAAATGAGGCCCCAGCCTCTGAACATTTTGTTTATGAAATTGAGATGCATCCAGCGTGAGTGAGTGTGAGTGTGGAGGATGATATTGGGCCTGCCACTCAGTCAGACATCTCCATCTGACACCTGCAAACAGACAGCAACCACAAGGTGAAAAAAGCAGTGAAATAAAAACCCAGAACAAAGACAATGAAACTCCTTCTCATTCCTTACATTCAATAAAACTAAATGCATTGTACATCTGTGCCAGTTGTCATTAACATGTACGTTTGAAGAGTAGGGGTGTAAAAAAGAGACATTTCTGATTCCTTTCAGCCAATAGACTAGAATAAAAGTCAAATGACATATACAGTACACAGCCCAGTGTTCATCTTAGCTTGTCAATATGTGTCTGTAGTGGTGGTTCAATACAGGGCCTTCAGAAAGTATTCACACCCCTTGACTTTTTCCACATTTTGTTGTGTTACAGCATGAATTTGAGATTTTGTGTCACTGGCCTATAAAAGATACCCCATAATGTCAGTGGAAATATGTTTGTTTGGGACAAATCCAACACATCACTGAGTACTACTCTTCATATTTTCAAGCACGGTGGTGGCTGCATCATGTTATGGGTATGCTAGTCATTGACAAGGACATGGGAGTTTTTCAGAATAAAAATAAATGGAATAGAGCTAAGCACAGGCAAAATCCTAGAGGACAATCTGGTTCAGTCTGGTTTCCAACAGACACTGGGAGACAAATTCACCTTTCAGCAGGACAATAGACACTAGTTTGCTTACCAAGACAACATTGAATGTTCCTGAGTGGCCTAGTTACAGTTTGGACTTAAAATCGGCCTGAAAATGTCTGTCTAGCAATGACCAACAACCAACTTGACAGAACTTGAAGATTTTTTAAAATAATAATGTAAAAGTATTGTACAATCCAGGTGTGCAAAGATCTTGGAGACTCACCCAGAAAGACTCACAGACTCACAACATTTACTGACTCATTGGTTTGAATACTTATGTAAATTAGATATTTCTGAATTAAATTTTCAATAAATGTACAAAAATGTCTAAAAACATGTTTTCACTTTCTCATTATGGGGTATTGTGTGTAGATGGGTGAGAGAAAAAAACAATAATACATTTTGAATTCCGGCTGTAACACAACAAAATATGGAATAAGTCAAGGGGTATGAATACTTTCTGAAGGCTCTGTAATTGACAAGTGGAGTGGTGTAATGCCATCTGTGTTTTTCTGTCAGTGAAAAACTCTCTCTCTCTGTCTTGAATCTGTCTATTTAACTATTTCAGCCCTTGACATCAAATGTGAATGTGGGTGGCCTTCTCTAAAGAGACACTAATGGCCAGCTTTTTCTTTACTGCCTGCCTGAAATCAGACTGACCTAGCAAAAACTGAGAGACAGTAACACTTGGACCCAGCAAACACCAGGGTCCGGTTTCCAGGACACAGACTAATCCTATTCCCCGACTAAAAAGCACAATGAATTGAGACTTTGGAAATTTTAAATTCCTTGTTTTTGATGTATTATTTACTCAGAGATGGCACTGTAGTTACCGGCCCTTGGTGATATCAGATATTCAAGGTATATCTTTATTTTTGTTGCTGTATTATTTCCACAGGCGGAGGTGCTAGCTACCTGTAGGACTAGAGCAGGTACAATGAGAGACCTAGAAAGCTGAATTCTGATCAAGAGAGAGGAATAAAGTTTCATCTAATTAATTAAAGTCCAGCCCCGTGCTGTGGAGACGCTCTGAGATCGACGAGGATTTGCTGAAAGGAGAAAAACATAAACACAACAACAGACAGCAGGAGAGAGAGAATAAGTGTTTGTCTTAACTCAGAGTCTGACCCTGCAACCTTGCATCATCACAAAACTGTCAAAATCTCAGAGCTTTCAGGGCCTTTTAGTCAATGAGGCTACCCCTAAGGTAACTATCCTCACACTTTCTTCTCTCCTTCCTTCAGTCTGTCCCTCTCTCTCTCCTTCCCTCCCTTCCCTATGTCTCTCTCTCCCTCCCTTTCAGTCTTTGTCCCTCTCTCTCCCTCCCTCCCTCTCTCCCTCCCTCTCTCCTAGTGTATTAAAGGGTTTGTTCCTCTCAGTAAAAGCTGATTTATTCTCTTGTGGTATCGATCGGTCGCTGCATTAAAGATTATAATTCATTACCTCGGCCCTTTTAATACATTAAACACTCAAAATAAAAATAAAATAATCCTAACCTCCCCAGGGTGCAAGTAAACGTTCCGGGAGAGGAGACGTCCGTCCCGTCCACCGTCCCCGGCCTTCAGCACGTCTGGAGTGTGTGTGTATGAATGAGAGACACACACTTCGATCACACACACACACACCCAGGCCACAGTCTATATTGAATAGTGTCTCAGTCAAACTTTCCAACAGGTCAGCGCGCACACAGACTCAGTCTTGTTCGCATACAGATGCAGATCTCCCAGCAAACACACGCACACTTAAACACATGAATATCACACATTCTCAAGTAGACATTAATGTAGCGGTTCGTGGGAATGGTCGGGAACTAAAGGAACAGAATGAAGTAGGTCTAAAAGAACCATGTTGAGGACGTCAGGTTACCCAAGGACAACGTTCCTTAACATGTGGTGTTAACATGTGTCTGAATTGTGCTGTTTTTTTATTGTGAATGTGTGTGTGTTTTGGGACAGAGGGAAGTGGTTGAACACTACTACACTACTCAGTTTATTACCTGTCTCCCTCTTGAGCACCCCGCATTTCCCTCTCTCTCTCCTTCCGTCTCAGGATTCTTCTCCCACGGGCTCTGCTCAAACTTCTCCCCTTCTCTTTCACTCCCTCCCGCTCTCCTCTCCTCCACTCCCTCCCGCTCCCCTCCACTCCCTCCCGCTCTCCTCTCCTCCACTCCCTCCCGCTCCCCTCCACTCCCTCGCTCTGACAGGCTTTCAGGCGGTAAATCAGAAACATTTATCCAGCAGCAGCGCCCAAGTGTCCTGGATTCTGCTAAAGAGCCATTTTCATTTCACTAGCAGTTTACCACCCTGCTCCCCCATCCATAAACATCACCCCACCCCTCCTCCTCCTCTCCATCCCTCCTCCATACACATCACCCAACCCTCCTACCTGATCCTCTATCCCTGCATATACTCTCCATCCCTCTCTCTCTCTTTGACTCCCACTTGGTGATGGCCTGACTGAAAGAAAAACAACTCTCCACCCAGAAGAGAAACAGCTAAAACTTTGAGAAACAGTATACTAATAAAACAGACTGTAAATAGACTGTAAACTGCACAGCACCACCTCAGGAGGCTGAAAAGATATGGCATGGGCCCTCAGCTCCTCAAAATGTTTTACAGCTGCACCATCAAGAACATCTTGACTGGCTGCATCACAGCTTAGAATGGCAAATGCACCACCCTCGACCACAAAGCGCTACAAGGGGTGGTGTGTATAACCCAGTACATCACTGGGGCCGAGCTCCCTACCATCCAGGACCACTATAACAGGCAGTGTCAGAGGAAGGACCCAAAAATTGGCAAAAGACTCCAGACACCAGTCATAGAATGTTCACTCTGCTACCCTCCAGCAAACAGTACCGGAGCATCGGCTCTTGGACCAACAGGCTCCAAGACAGCTTCTATCCCCAAGCCATAAGACTGCTAAATAGTTATTTCAATGGTTACCTGCACTATATGCACAGACTATATATATATATATATATATATATATATATATATATATTTTTTTTTATTTTTTATCCCATTTTCTCCCCAATTTTCGTGGTATCCAATCGCTAGTAATTACTACCTTGTCTCATCGCTACAACTCCCGTACGGGCTCGGGAGAGACGAAGGTCGAAAGCCATGCGTCCTCCGAAGCACAACCCAACCAGCCATACTGCTTCTTAACACAGCGCCTCCAACCCGGAAGCCAGCCGCACCAATGTGTCGGAGGAAACACCGTGTACCTGGCCCCCTTGGTTGGCCCGGCCCGCCACAGGAGTCGCTGGAGCGCGATGAGACAAGGATATCCCTACCGGCCAAACCCTCCCTACCCCGGACGACGCTATGCCAATTGTGCGTCGCCGCACGGACCTCCCGGTCGCGGCCGGCTGCGACAGAGCCTGGGCGCGAACCCAGAGACTCTGGTGGCGCAGTTAGCACTGCGATGCAGTGCCCTAGACCACTGCGCCACCCGGGAGGCCCAGACTCTATATTTTTAACATTGTTTATTGAACCTTTATTTAACTAGGCAAGTCAGTTAAGAACAAATTCTTATTCACAATGACTGCCTACCCCGACCAAACCCGGACAATGCTGGGCCAATTGTGCGCCGCCCTATGGGACTCCCAATCACGGCCGGTTGTGATACAGCCTGGATACATCTTGCACTGACTCTATGCAAACTCACAAGACTATATATACACACATTCACATACAGACACACACATACAGACAACACAAACACACACACGTCAGTTCAAATGTACATTTGGTTGAGTTGCCAACTAACGTGACTTCAACGTGAAAACAAAAAACGTCACAATGTTATTGGATTTAGGTAAAACGTTTTGTGAAAAAAATACTTAATTCTATTATGTTGATTACTTTTTCACACACACACACACACACACACACACACACACACACACACACACACACACACACACACACACACACACACACACACACACACACACACACACACACACACACACACACACACACACACACACACACACACACACACAGTCTATATTGAATAGTGGCCCTGAGTCAATACTTTGTAGAAGCACCTTTGGCGGCGATTACAGCTTTGAGTCGTCTTGGGTATGTCTGTATCAGCTTTGCAAATCTGTATTTGGGGATTCTCTCAAGCTCCGTTAAGTAAAATGGGAAGCGGCGGTGAACAGCAATCTTCAAGTCTTTCCACACATTTTCAAATGGGGTTCAAATCTGGGCTTTGGCTGGGCCACTCAAGGACTTTCACATTCTTGTTCTGAAGCCCTTCCAGCTTTGACTTGGCTGTATGCTTGGGGTCATTGTCCCGTTGGAACGTTTGCACTCTGAAGCAGGCTCTCATCAAGGATTTGCCTGTATTTGGCTCCATTCACTATTCCCTCATCCTTACCAGTCTCCCAGTCCCTACCGCTGATAAGCATCCCCATTGCATGATGCTGCCACGGGTGATGTGCTGTGCCTGGTTTTCTCCAGACATAGCGCTTTGCATTTAGGCCAAAGAGTTACATTTCTGTCTCATCAGACAACAGAATATTTAGTATTATGATCTAAGTCTTTCACTTGCCTTTTTGAAAACTCCAGGCTTGCCGTCATGTGCCTTTTCTCAGGAGTGGCTTCCGTCTGGCCACTCTCCCATAAAGCCCAGATTGGTATAGTGTAGAGACTGCTGTCCTTCTGGCATGTCATCTCATCTCAGCCAAGAAACTTTATAGGTCTGTCAGAGTGGTCATTGGGTTGTTGGTTACCTCCCTGGCCAAGGTTCTTCTTGCCCGGTTGCTCAGTTTGGCATGACGGACAGCTCTCGGCAGAGTCTGGGTAGTTTTTTTTTTTTCTCCATTTCCCAATGATCGAGACCACTGTGCTCTTGGAAACGTTCAACACTCTAGAAATGGTTTTATTACTTTCCCCAGATATATGCATCATCACAATTCTATCTCAGAGATCTACGGACAGTTCCTTGGACTTCATGGTCTAGTTTCTGCTCTGACATGCATTGTCAACTGTGGGACCTTATACAGTGCCTTCGCAAAGTATTCAGACGCCTTGACTTCACAGTTACAGCCTTATTCTAAAATGGATTAAATAATTTTTTGTCCTCATCAATCTACACACAATCCCGTATAATAAAGCGAAAACTGTTTTTTTAGAAATGTTTGCAAATGTATTAAGAAAGTAAAACAGAAATATCTTATTTACATAAGTATTCAGACCCTTTCCTATGAAAATTGAAATTGAACTCAGATGCATCCTGTTTCCATTGATCATCCTTGATGTTTCCAGAGATGTTTGATTGGGGCACCTGTGGTAAATTCAATTAATTGGACATGATTTGGAAAGGCCCACACCTGTCTATATAAGGTCCCACAGTTGACAGTGCATGTCAGAGCAAAAACCAAGCCATGAAGTCGAAGGAATTGTCCTCAGAGCCGAGGCATAGATCTGGAGAAGGGTAATACAATACATTTCTGTAGCATTGAATGTTTTTCAGCAGCAGGGACTGGGAGACTAGCCAGGATCGAGGGAAAGATGAACAGAGCAAAGTACAGAGAGATCCTTGATGAAAACCTGCTCCAGAGTGCTCAGGACCTCAGACTGGGGCGAAGGTTCACCTTCCAACAGGACAAAGCCCACAGCCAAGACAGCTCAGGAGTGGCTTCGGGACAAGTCTCTGAATGTCCTTGAGTGGCCCAGCCAGTGCCCAGACTTGAACCCTATCAAACATCTCTGGAGATACCGAAAAATAGCTGTGCAGCGACGCTCCCCATCCAACCTGCCAGAGCTTGAGAGGAACGGCAGAGAAGAATGGGAGTAACTCCCCAAATACAGGTGTGCCAAGCTTGTAGCGACATACCCAAAAAGACTCGAGGTACTGAGTAAAGGGTCTGAATACTTATTAAATTTCCTTATTTAAAAAAAAACGTTTTATACATTTGCAAACATTTCAAAAAAATGTTTGCTTTATCATTATGGGGTATTGTGTGTAGATGAGTAAAAAATAAAATTTAATCAATTTTAGAATAAGGCTGTAATGTAACAAAACGTGGAAAAAGTAAAGGGGTCTGAATACTTTCCGAATGCACTGTATAGACAGGTTTCCTTTGAAATCCTGTCAGAAAAAAATATTTGGACACAGGTGGACTCCAATCAAGTTGTAGTGACATCAAGGATTAGCAAAGGAAATTGGATGCACCTAAACTCAATTTGGAGTGTCATAGTAAAGGGGTGTGAATATTTATGTAAATGAGAACTGTATTTAGCAAAAATGTCTAAACATGTTTTCACATTGTCATTATGGGGTATTGTCTGTAGATTGGTGATTGGTGGTTTTAATCTATTCTCAGACTAACACAACAAAATGGGCAATAAGTCAAGGTGTATGAATACTTTCTGAAGGCACTGTACATATCTACCTCAAATACCTTGTACCTCTGCACATTGATCTGGTACTGGTCCTCACAGTATATAGCTCCACATTGATCTGGTACTGGTCCTCACAGTATATAGCTCCACATTGATCTGGTACTGGTCCTCACAGTATATAGCTCCACATTGATCTGGTACTGGTCCTCACAGTATATAGCTCCACATTGATCTGGTACTGGTACTCCCTGTATATAGCTCCACATTGATCTGGTACTGGTACTCCCTGTATATAGCTCCACATCAATCTGGTACTTCCTGTATATAGCTCCACATTGATCTGGTACTTCCTGTATATAGCTCCACATTGATCTGGTACTTCCTGTGTAAAGCTCCACATTGCTCTGGTACTCCCTGTATATAGCTCCATGTTGATCTGGTACTTGTACTCCCTGTATATAGCTCCACATCGATCTGGTACTTCCTGTATATAGCTCCACATTGATCTGGTACTTCCTGTGTAAAGCTCCACATTGATCTGGTACTCCATGTATATAGCTCCATGTTTTTAAAAATTTTTTTTATCCCATTTTCTCCCCAATTTTCGTGGTATCCAATCGCTAGTAATTACTACCTTGTCTCATCGCTACAACTCCCGAAGGTCGAAAGCCATGCGTCCTCCGAAGCACAACCCAACCAGCCGTACTGCTTCTTAACACAGCGCGCCTCCAACCCGGAAGCCAGCTGCACCAATGTGTCGGAGGAAACACCGTGTACCTGGCCCCCTTGGCTGGCGTGCACTGCGCCCGGCCCATGAGACAAGGATATCCCTACCGGCCAAACCCTCCCTACCCCGGACGACGCTATGCCAATTGTGCGTCGCCCCACGGAACCTCCCGGTCACGGCCGGCTGCGACAGAGCCTGGGCGCGAACCCAGAGACTCTGCCCTATATAGCTCCATGTTGATCTGGTACTTGTACTCCCTGTATATAGCTCTACATTGATCTGGTACTTCCTGTATATAGCTCCACATTGATCTGGTACTCCCTATATATAGCTCCACATTGATCTGTTACTGGTACTTCCTGTATATAGCTCCACATTGATCTAGTACTGGTCTTCACTGTATATAGCTCTACATTGATCTGGTACTCCCTGTATATAGCTCCACATTGATCTGGTACTTCCTGTATATAGCTCCACATTGACCTGGTACTCCCTGTATATAGCTCCACATTGACCTGGTACTCCCTGTATTTAGCTCCACATTGATCTGGTACTCCCTGTATATAGCTCCACATTGACCTGGTACTCCCTGTATATAGCTCCACATTGATCTGGTACTTTCTGTATATAGCTCCACATTGATCTGGTACTGGTACTTCCTGTATATAGCTCCACATTGACCTGGTACTCCCTGTATTTAGCTCCACATTGATCTGGTACTGGTACTCCCTGTATATAGCTCCACATTGATCTGGTACTTTCTGTATATAGCTCCACATTGATCTGGTACTTCCTGTATATAGCTCCACATTGACCTGGTACTCCCTGTATATAGCTCCACGTTGATCTGGTACTCCCTGTATATAGCTCCACATTGATCTGGTACTCCCTGTATATAGCTCCACATTGATCTGGTACTCCCTGTATATAGCTCCACATTGATCTGGTACTTCCTGTATATAGCTCCACATTGATCTGGTACTGGTACTCCGTGTATAGAGCTCCACATTGATCTGGTACTTCCTGTATATAGCTCCACATTGATCTGGTACTGGTACTTCCTGTATATAGCTCCACATTGATCTGGTACTGGTACTTCCTGTATATAGCTTCACATTGGTCTGGTACTGGTACTCCCTGTATATAGCTCCACATTGATCTGGTACTTCCTGTATATAGCGCCACATTGATCTGGTACTTCCTGTATATAGCTCCACATTGATCTGGTACTGGTACTCCCTGTATATAGCTCCACATTGATCTGGTACTGGTACTCCCTGTATATAGCTCTACATTGATCTGGTACTGGTACTCCCTGTATATAGCTCCACATTGATCTGGTACTGGTACTTCCTATATACACCTCCACATTGATCTGGTACTGGTACTCCCTGTATATAGCTCCACATTGATCTGGTACTCCCTGTTTATAGCTCCACATTGATCTGGTACTCCCTGTATATAGCTCCACATTGATCTGGTACTTTCTGTATATAGCTCTACATTGATCTGGTACCTTCTGTATATAGCTCCACATTGATCTGGTACTCCCTGTATATAGCTCCACATTGATCTGGTACTGGTCCTTCCTATATATACCTCCACATTGATCTGGTACTGGTACTCCCTGTATTTAGCTCCACATTGATTTGGTACTGGTACTCCCTGTATATAGCTCCACATTGATCTGGTACTCCCTGTTTATAGCTCCACGTTGATCTGGTACTCCCTGTATATAGCTCCACATTGATCTGGTACTCCCTGTTTATAGCTCCACATTGATCTGGTACTCCCTGTTTATAGCTCCACATTGATCTGGTACTTCCTGTATATAGCTCCACATTGATCTGGTACTCCCTGTATATAGCTCCACATTGATCTGGTACTCCCTGTATATATCTCCACATTGATCTGGTACTTTCTGTATATAGCTCCACATTGATCTGATACTTCCTGTGTATAGTTCCACATTTATCTGGTACTCCCTGTATTTAGCTCCACATTGATCTGGTACTCCCTGTATATAGCTCCACATTGATCTGGTACTCCCTGTATATAGCTCCACATTGATCTGGTACTCCCTGTATATAGCTCCACATTGATCTGGTACTAGTACTTCCTGTATATACAGTCATATGAAAAAGTTTGGGTACCCCTCTGAGGCTGCATAATAATTTACTCTGTCGTCACAGAAAATGATCACAGTGGCATGCCATTCATTTTCTAATAAAAGCTGAGTACTGGGGTATTGTCCAGACAAAGATTTTTAGTGTAGCAATATTAAGTTGTATGAAATTAAATCAGATGTGAAAAATAGGCTGTGCAAAAATGTGGGCACCCTTGTCATTCTGTTGATTTGAATACCTGCAACTACTTAGCACTGATTAATTGGAACACACAATTGGTTTGGTGAGCTCATTAAGCCTTGAACTTCATAGACAAGTGCATCCAATCATGAGAAAAGGTATTTAAGATGGCCAACTGCAAGTTGTTGTTCTCTTTGACTCTCCTCTGAAGAGTGGTAACATGGGGGCCTCAAAACAACTCTCAAATGACCTGAAAACAAAGATTGTTCAACATTATGGTTTAGAGGAAGGCTACAAAAAGCTATCGCAGAGATTTAAGCTGTCAGTGTCCACTGTGAGGAACATAGTGAGGAAATGGAAGACCACAGGCACAGTTCTTGTTAAGGTCAGAAGTGGCAGGCCAAGTAAAATATCGGAGAGGCAAAGGCGAAGGATGGTGAGAACGGTCAAAAACAGCGCACAGACCACCTCCAAAGACCTACAACATCATCTTGCTGCAGATGGTGTCACTGTGCATCGTTCAACAATTCAGCGCACTTTGCACAAGGAGAAGCTGTATGGGAGAGTGGTGCGGAAGAAGCCTTTTCTGCACACACGCTACAAACAGAGTCGCTTGAGGTATGCAAACGCACATTTGGACAAGCCAGCTTCATTTTGGAATAAGGTGCTGTGGACTGATGAAACAAAGATTGAGTTATTTGGTCATAACAAGGGACGTTATGCATGGCGGCAAAAGAACACAGCGTTAAAAAAACAAACACTTGCTACCCACAGTCAAATTTGGTGGGCGTTCCATCATGCTGTGGGGCTGTGTGGCCAGTGACGGTACTGGGAATCTTGTTAAAGTTGAGGGTTGCATGGATTCCACTCAATATCAGCAGATTCTTGGGAATAATGTTGAAGAATCAGTCACAAAGTGGAAGTTACGCCGGCGCTGGATATTTCAACAAGACAACGACCCAAAACACTGCTCAAAATCTACCCGGGCATTTATGCAGAGGAACAAGTACAATGTTCTGGAATGGCCATCCCAGTCCCCAGACCTAAATATCATTGAGAATCTGTGGGATGATTTGAAGCGGGCTGTCCATGCTCGGCAACCATCAAACCTAACTGAACTGGAGATGTTTTGTAAGGAGGAATGGTCCAAAATACCTTCATCCAGAATCCAGACACTCATTAGAGGCTATGGCAAGCGTCTAGAGGCTGTTATTTTAGCAAAAGGAGGCTCTACTAAATACTGATGTGATTTTTCTATTGGGGTGCCGAAATTTATGCACCCGTCTAATTTTGTTTTGATGCATATTCCACATTTTCTGTTAATCCAATAAACCTCATTTCACGACTGAAATATTACTGTGTCCATCACTTATTTGATGGATAAAAATGGAATTGCTGATCAAAACACCCAATTATTTATAAATGGAAATCATGGAAATTGTCAGGGGTGCCCAAACTTTTTCATACGACTGTAGCTCCACATTGATCTGGTACTGGTACTCCCTGTATATAGCTCCACATTGATCTGGTACTGGTACTTCCTGTATATAGCTCCACATTGATCTGGTACTGGTCCTCACAGTATATAGCTCCACATTGATCTGGTACTGGTACTCCCTGTATATAGCTCCACATCGATCTGGTACTTCCTGTATATAGCTCCACATTGATCTGGTACTTCCTGTGTAAAGCTCCACATTGATCTGGTACTCCCTGTATATAGCTCCATGTTGATCTGGTACTTGTACTTCCTGTATATAGCTCCACATCGAACTGGTACTTCCTGTATATAGCTCCACATTGATCTGGTACTTCCTGTGTAAAGCTCCACATTGATCTGGTACTCCCTGTATATAGCTCCATGTTGATCTGGTACTTGTACTCTCTGTATATAGCTCTATATTGATCTGGTACTTCCTGTGTATAGCTCCACATCGATCTGGTACTCCCTATATATAGCTCCACATTGATCTGTTACTGGTACTTCCTGTATATAGCTCCACATTGATCTAGTACTGGTCTTCACTGTATATAGCTCTACATTGATCTGGTACTCCATGTATATAGCTCCACATTGATCTGGTACTTCCTGTATATAGCTCCACATTGATCTGGTACTCCCTGTATATAGCTCCACATTGATCTGGTACTCCATGTATTTAGCTCCACATTGATCTGGTACTCCCTGTATATAGCTCCACATTGATCTGGTACTCCCTGTTTATAGCTCCACGTTGATCTGGTACTGGTACTCCCTGTATATAGCTCCACATTGATCTGGTACTTTCTGTATATAGCTCCACATTGATCTGGTACTGGTACTCCCTGTATATAGCTCCACATTGATCTGGTACTTCCTGTATATAGCTCCACATTGATCTGGTACTCCCTGCATATAGCTCCACATTGATCTGGTACTCCCTGTATATAGCTCCACATTGATCTGGTACTTTCTGTATATAGCTCCACATTGATCTGGTACTGGTACTCCCTGTATAAAGCTCCACATTGATCTGGTACTTCCTGTATATAGCTCCACATTGATCTGGTACTCCCTGCATATAGCTCCACATTGATCTGGTACTCCCTGTATATAGCTCCACATTGATCTGGTACTGGTACTTCCTGTATTTAGCTCCACATTGATCTGGTACTAGTACTTCCTGTATATAGCTCCACATTGCTCTGGTACTGGTACTCCCTGTATATAGCTCCACATTGATCTGGTACTGGTACTCCCTGTATATAGCTCCACATTGATCTGGTACTTCCTGTATATAGCTCCACATTGATCTGGTACTGGTACTTCCTGTATATAGCTCCACATTGATCTGGTACTAGTACTTCCTGTATATAGCTCCACATTGATCTGGTACTGGTACTTCCTGTATATAGCTCCACATTGATCTGGTACTGGTACTCCCTGTATATAGCTCCACATTGATCTGGTACTGGTACTCCCTGTATATAGCTCCACATTGATCTGGTACTGGTACTTCCTGTATATAGCTCCACATTGATCTGGTACTGGTACTTCCTGTATACAGCTCCACATTGATCTGGTACTGGTACTCCCTGTATATAGCTCCACATTGATCTGGTACTGGTACTCCCTGTATATAGCTCCACATTGATCTGGCACTGGTACTTCCTGTATATAGCGCCACATTGATCTGGTACTAGTACTTCCTGTATATAGCTCCAAATTGATCTGGTACTAGTACTTCCTTTATATAGCTCCACATTGATCTGGTACTTCCTGTATATAGCTCCACATTGATCTGGTACTGGTACTTTCTGTATATAGCTCCACATTGATCTGGTACTTCCTGTATATAGCTCCACATTGATCTGGTACTGGTACTTTCTGTATATAGCTCCACATTGATCTGGTACTTCCTGTATATAGCTCCACATTGATCTGGTACTGGTACTCCCTGTATATAGCTCGACACTGATCTGGTACTCCCTGTTTATAGCACCACGTTGATCTGGTACTGGTACTCCCTGTATATAGCTCCACATTGATCTGGTACTTTCTGTATATAGCTCCACATTGATCTGGTACTGGTACTCCCTGTATATAGCTCCACATTGATCTGGTACTTCCTGTATATAGCTCCACATTGATCTGGTACTTCCTGTATATAGCTCCACATTGATCTGGTACTGGTACTTCCTGTATATAGCTCCACATTGATCTGGTACTAGTACTTCCTGTATATAGCTCCACATTGATCTGGTACTGGTACTTCCTGTATATAGCTCCACATTGATCTGGTACTGGTACTCCCTGTATATAGCTCCACATTGATCTGGTACTAGTACTTCCTGTATATAGCTCCACATTGATCGGGTACTGGTACTCCCTGTATATAGCTCCACATTGATCTGGTACTGGTACTTCATGTATATAGCTCCACATTGATCTGGTACTGGTACTCCCTGTATATAGCTCCACATTGATCTGGTACTGGTACTTCCTGTATATAGCTCCACATTGATCTGGTAATGGTACTCCCTGTATATAGCTCCACATTGATCTGGTACTGGTACTCCCTGTATATAGCTCCACATTGATCTGGTAAAGGTACTTCCTGTATATAGCTCCACATTGATCTGGTACTGGTACTTCCTGTATACAGCTCCACATTGATCTGGTACTGGTACTCCCTGTATATAGCTCCACATTGATCTGGTACTTCCTGTATATAGCTCCGCATTGATCTGGTACTGGTACTTCCTGTATATAGCGCCACATTGATCTGGTACTAGTACTTCCTATATATACCTCCACATTGATCTGGTACTCCCTGTATATAGCTCCATATTGATCTGGTACTTCCTGTATATAGCTCCACATTGATCTGGTACTGGTACTCCCTGTATATAGCTCCACATTGATCTGGTACTTTCTGTATATAGCTCCACATTGATCTGGTACTGGTACTCCCTGTATATAGCTCCACATTGATCTGGTACTTCCTGTATATAGCTCCACATTGATCTGGTACTCCCTGCATATAGCTCCACATTGATCTGGTACTCCCTGTATATAGCTCCACATTGATCTGGTACTCCCTGTATATAGCTCCACATTGATCTGGTACTGGTACTTCCTGTATATAGCTCCACATTGATCTGGTACTAGTACTTCCTATATATAGCTCCACATTGATCTGGTACTGGTACTACCTGTATATAGCTCCACATTGATGTGGTACTGGTACTTCCTGTATTTAGCTCCACATTGATCTGGTACTAGTACTTCCTGTATATAGCTCCACATTGCTCTGGTACTGGTACTCCCTGTATATAGCTCCACATTGATCTGGTACTGGTACTCCCTGTATATAGCTCCACATTGATCTGGTACTTCCTGTATATAGCTCCACATTGATCTGGTACTGGTACTTCCTGTATATAGCTCCACATTGATCTGGTACTAGTACTTCTTGTATATAGCTCCACATTGATCTGGCACTGGTACTTCCTGTATATAGCTCCACATTGATCTGGTACTGGTACTCCCTGTATATAGCTCCACATTGATCTGGTACTGGTACTTCCTGTATATAGCTCCACATTGATCTGGTACTGGTACTTCCTGTATACAGCTCCACATTGATCTGGTACTGGTACTCCCTGTATATAGCTCCACATTGATCTGGTACTGGTACTCCCTGTATATAGCTCCACATTGATCTGGTACTGGTACTTCCTGTATATAGCGCCACATTGATCTGGTACTAGTACTTCCTGTATATAGCTCCACATTGATCTGGTACTAGTACTTCCTTTATATAGCTCCACATTGATCTGGTACTTCCTGTATATAGCTCCACATTGATCTGGTACTGGTACTCTCTGTATATAGCTCCACATTGATCTGGTACTGGTACTTCCTGTATATAGCTCCATTGTGTATTTTATTCCTCTAGTTAAATTTTTTTTATTACTCTGCATCATTTGGGAAGGGCTCCTAAGCAAGCATTCGGTTGGGGATAATGAGTCTCACTCTTTTTATCCCTGTCTCTCTCTCAACCTCGTCTTCTCAGTCTATCTGCTCCCCTCCTTCCAGTTACCTCTTCTCTCCCCCCCTCGATCCCTCACTCCCCAATTCTTCTGTCTTTTCCGTACCTCCATCTCCACCTCTTCCTTAGCTAAAATAAATATTCAGACAGCTAGTGACATTAGGAGAGTTGTAATGATAGCTGGGGCTTCTTGTCAGCATTGCTTATTTATTTTTGTGCTGTTGTGAAAATCAATAAAGAAAGTTGTCTAAACATGAAAGTGGGAGCACAGGGTGGGGTGACAGGAACAAACTGTCATTTATTTTCAAACAAAGCACCACCTGGTCTGCCTGAGAATGACAACACACACATTTTCAGGTAGGCAGTCGCACTCAGTCAGACACACAAACGTACACACTCAAACGCACGTACGCACACTAAAGACGAAAGGACTCACTGGGAGCGGTCCCACCTGACAAACTCAGTGAATCCAATCCAATCCCCCAAAATGCCAACACGTAATCCTCTGTGATCTCTTTTAATTAGCTTCTTCTTCTCCACACACACACTCTAGTACAGCTAACCTTGTGGGTACAAACAATTCAGTCTCATTCAAAAACCTATTTTCCCAAAACCTAACCTTAACCCAAAAACCTAACCTTAACCCAAAAACCTAATCTTAACCCTAAAACTAACCCTAGCTCCTAACACTAACCCTAAACCCCCTAGAAGTAGCATTTGACCCTGTGGGGACTAAGAAAATGTCCCCAGATGGTCAAATTGTTGTTTGTTTACTATTCTTGTGGGGACTTCTGGTCCCCACACACACAAAGTCCCTCAACATCTCATTATTCAATCATGTACAAACAGCTGGTCAGATGAGTTTGGTCAGAAGCCTGAGGTTCATTGATAATAAAGCAGTTTATTCAGCTCTAGACATTCATCCAGTGTTAAGATATGCACCCAGGTCTTCTCTATTGCAGAGCCGGTGGGTGGAAAGGAGGAAGATGAGGAGGATATTGCATGTGGTGAGCAGCATTATTGCATTATTGCAACTCCACACGTCCCTCTTTCAGAGTTTACTCTTCACAGGTGAGTCTAAGGGAAAGACAGAACAAGGTGCATCAGAACCTGTGTCAGTAGACTGGATATAACATAACATGTTGTAAGACATTATATATATATATACACACACTGAACAAAAATATAAATGCCACATGTAAATTGTTGGTCTCATGTTTCATGAGCTGAAGTAAAAGATCCCAGAAATGTTCCATACGCACAAAAAGCTGATTTCTTTCAACTTTTGTACACAGTTGTTTATATCTCTGTTAGTGAGTATTTCTCCTTTGCCAAGATAATCCATCCACCCAAGATAATCCATCCACCCAAGATAATCCATCCACCCAAGATAATCCATCCACCCAAGATAATCCATCCACCCAAGATAATCCATCCACTTGACAGGTGTGGCATATCAAGAAGCTGATTAAACAGCATGATCATTACACAGGTGCACCTTGTGCTGATGAAACTGTGGGTTTTGCACAACTGAAGAATTTCTGCAAAAACTGTCAGAAACCGACTCATGGAAGCTCATCTGCATGCTCGTTGTCCTCAACAGGGTCTTGACCTGACTGCAGTTCGGCGCTGTAACCCACTTCAGTGGGCAAATGCTAACCTACGATGACCACTGGCACACTGGAGAAGTGTGCTCTTCACGGATGAATCCCGGTTTCAACTGTACTGGACAGATGGCGTCGTGGACGAGCAGCTTGCTGATGTTCACGTAGTGATCACAGTGCCCCATGGTGGCGGTGGGGTAATATTATGAGCAGGCATGAGCTACGGACAACATATAAAATAGCATTTTATCGATGGCAATTTGAATGCACAGAGATACCGTGACGAGATCCTGAGGACCATTGTCGTGCCATTCATCCACCACCATCGCCTCATGTTTCAGCATGATAATGCACGGCCCCATGTCGCAAGGTTCTGTACACAATTCCTGGAAGATGAAAATGTCCCAGTTCTTCCATGGCCTGCATACTCACCACACATGTCACCCATTCAGCATGTTTGGGATGCTCTGGATCGACGTGTATGACAGCATGTTCCAGTTCCCGCCAATATCCAGCAACTTCTCACAGCCATTGAAGAGGAGTGGGATAACATTCTACAGGCCACAATCAACAGCCTGATCAACTCTATGAGAAGGAGATCTGTCGAGGCCAATGGAGGTCACACCAGATACTGACTGGATTTCTGATCCACACCCCTACTGTTTTTAAGGTAACCGTGACCAACAGATGCATATCTGTATTCCCAGTCATGTGAAATCCATAGATTAGGGCCAAATGTATTTATTTAAATTGACTGATTTCCTCATATGAACCTTAACTCAGTAAAATGTTTGAAATTGTTGCGTTTCTATTTTAGTTCAGTGTAATATACATAATGTACTGTGAGAACAGTATCTGTCAACACAAGTAGGGCTGAGAGGGTTACCACAGTCATTCAACCAGGATCACACCATACATCTCTCACAGGAAAAGACTAGTACAATATTCCACACAGTCAGTTTGAACAGCGAACATTCACCTCAAGGCTAGCCTTAACCTATGGGGATCCTTGGTTAGACTTCTTCTATGATACTAGCACAGCACAATTTGTAGTCTGCTACATTGTCAGTTGGTTAGGAAAGGGTCTAGGTTAGGAGTTAGGAAACTACAGAAGGGTTCCACAAACACCACAGCACGATCAGTTCAATCACTGTCAGACCCTTGATAGCAAAACTACCATCGTTGCCATAGCTACAGCTAGCGACACACATGACACATCTCTACTCCACACCATGCGTGTTACCTGTGTTCGAACAGGGCACTCTGATCAGCAGGCTAAGGGCGGGTACAAAGATAAGGGGTAAAGAGAGATGATTGGCTAAGAGGCCTGTCAGTACCGTAGCTCCAGATATGGAGCCACCATGACAAGTCGTTTTACATGGAGTGGTGTTACCAGAGCAAACCAGTGTTAACTACTAGCTACTCCCACTGGTGTCAAATGAGTCAGAGGTGATGATTTGGCTGTGTAGGATATGTATGGTGCCACTGTGTATGTGTTGACTCACCAGAAGGGAAGTAGAGAGGGAGGTTTTTCAGGTACAGCTCCCTATCAGTGGGCAGGAACACACAGAAGATCACTCTGTCCAGCTTTATGACACACACACACACACACAAAACATCCATATAAATAAGTGGAAGATCATCATTTTGTCTCGAGGGCCACAGCAGGATTTTAAAATTCAGGAGGGCAGAAGAGATTTTCTTTTTGGAACAATTTGTTGGTCATAATAAGAGCAGTTATCTGAAAGGTATAAGTCCATTAGTATTTCTACCTACTTTCTATCAAGTTTTAGACTTTCAACAGTGGCCTGGAGGTTTTTTTATAACCCAAATTAATAATTACCCCCTCAACAACAACAAAAAGATTGAATGTGCTTACGGGCCAGATGTTGTCTACCGCTGGTATAACTGTAGAATAAAGTTGATCTTCAGAAGCGATGCTAAATACTGAGAACAAAGCATTTTCATAGAACACTAGTTGTAATATAACAGCTGTAAGTCCGGACTATGTCTTCATCAGCCCAGAGAAAAGATCTCTACGATATCAGAACAACCCTGTTAATAATAACCAGCGGTACCCTGCGGCAGGAAGTGGGCCCTCCCATCACTTCACATCCTCATTACTCAATGAACACAGTGCCATTAAGTCCGTGTTTGGACTGGAGCAGAGCTGCATGCTGGTTCACTCCACTACAATTAGGCCACAGATCCAGCAGAAGCTATCATTATCTATACAGTATATATATCATAGGGTTTGGTAGGAAGCAGATGTTATTGGCATCAGGTAAAAACAGTCAGAACTATGGACGCTGGGAGAGTGCAGAGGAAGATTGACAATACATCAGAATCTGGAGGTCAAAATAGGATATTTTTAGTACTATTAAATTAGGAACTTCCTTTTTGTTTTGGTTTAATATGTACATATCTCATGCTGTTGTGTCAACTTGTATAACTAAAAAAAGTTATAAATAATTGATCACAAAAATAGTGTACACTGGAGGAAGAGTAGAGGAGGAAGGAGTGAATGATGAAGAAGAAGATAGTAAAGATAACAGACAGGCAACAGACTAACTTCCCTCCAGTCATCTATTCCTCTTTTCCCTCTTCTCTCTTCTGTCAGGAAAAGGTGTGTATTAGTCCTCTAAGCCCGTCAGGAGCCAATTAAAACACAGCCTTAGCTACGAGTGTGTGTGTGAGTGTGTGTGTGTGTGTGTGTGTGTGTTGTCGCAGTCCGCCCTCTCCTGACTCTCTCCAGAAAACCAAAAACAACAGCTGTGAGACAGAATACCAGAAGGAAAGGAAAGAAAATAATAATTAGACACACACACAAACAAGAGCACACACACCTTCTCATGGTGTTCATCCAGGTACTTCCTGACAGTCTCCAACGCGACGTGCACAGCCTGCTCAGGTGGGTATCCTAGACACAAACACAGCCACAAACACACAGCAATTACTGTGGTGTGCAGGTGGCCAAGAGCACTGTGTTATGGGTGGCCAAGAGCACTGTGTTATGGGTGGCCAAGATCACTGTAGAATCAATACAATTAGAGAAACACCCATTTGTTTGGACCAACAACAGAGTGGCTGTCTACTCTCTTCTTCTCTCTGCTGACAGAGTGGCTGTCTACTCTCTTCTTCTCTCTTCTAACAGAGTGGCTGTCTACTCTCTTCTCTCTGCTAACAGAGTGGCTGTCTACTCTCTTCTTCTCTCTGCTAACAGAGTGGCTGTCTACTCTCTTCTTCTCTCTGCTAACAGAGTGGCTGTCTTCTCTCTGCTAACAGAGTGGCTGTCTACTCTCTTCTTCTCTCTGCTAACAGAGTGGCTGTCTACTCTCTTCTTCTCTCTGCTAACAGAGTGGCTGTCTACTCTCTTCTCTCTGCTAACAGAGTGGCTGTCTACTCTCTTCTTCTCTCTGCTAACAGAGTGGCTGTCTACTCTCTTCTTCTCTCTGCTAACAGAGTGGCTGTCTACTCTCTTCTTCTCTCTGCTAACAGAGTGGCTGTCTACTCTCTTCTCTCTGCTAACAGAGTGTCTGTCTACTCTCTTCTTCTCTCTTCTAACAGAGTGGCTGTCTACTCTCTTCTCTCTGCTAACAGAGTGGCTGTCTACTCTCTTCTTCTCTCTGCTAACAGAGTGGCTGTCTACTCTCTTCTCTCTGCTAACAGAGTGGCTGTCTACTCTCTTCTTCTCTCTTCTAACAGTGGCTGTCTACTCTCTTCTCTCTGCTAACAGAGTGGCTGTCTACTCTCTTCTTCTCTCTTCTAACAGTGGCTGTCTACTCTCTTCTCTCTGCTAACAGAGTGGCTGTCTACTCTCTTCTTCTCTCTGCTAACAGAGTGGCTGTCTACTCTCTTCTTCTCTCTGCTAACAGAGTGGCTGTCTACTCTCTTCTCTCTGCTAAGAGAGTGTCTGTCTTCTCTCTGCTAACAGAGTGGCTGTCTACTCTCTTCTTCTCTCTGCTAACAGAGTGGCTGTCTACTCTCTTCTTCTCTCTGCTAACAGAGTGGCTGTCTACTCTCTTCTTCTCTCTGCTAACAGAGTGGCTGTCTACTCTCTTCTTCTCTCTGCTAACAGAGTGGCTGTCTACTCTCTTCTCTCTGCTAACAGAGTGGCTGTCTACTCTCTTCTCTCTGCAAACATAGTGGCTGTCTACTCTCTTCTTCTCTCTTCTAACAGAGTGGCTGTCTACTCTCTTCTTCTCTCTGCTGACAGAGTGGCTGTCTACTCTCTTCTTCACTCTGCTGACAGAGTGGCTGTCTACTCTCTTCTTCACTCTGCTAACAGAGTGGCTGTCTTCTCTCTTCTTCTCTCTGCTAACAGAGTGGCTGTCTACTCTCTTCTTCTCTCTGCTAACAGAGTGGCTGTCTACTCTCTTCTTCTCTCTGCTAACAGAGTGGCTGTCTACTCTCTTCTTCTCTCTTCTAACAGAGTGGCTGTCTACTCTCTTCTTCTCTCTTCTAACAGAGTGGCTGTCTACTCTCTTCTTCTCTCTGCTAACAGAGTGGCTGTCTACTCTCTTCCCCTCTCTTCTAACAGAGTGGCTGTCTACTCTCTTCCCCTCTCTTCTAACAGAGTGGCTGTCTACTCTCTTCTCTCTGCTAACAGAGTGGCTGTCTACTCTCTTCTTCTCTCTTCTAACAGAGTGGCTGTCTACTCTCTTCTCTCTGCTAACAGAGTGGCTGTCTACTCTCTTCTTCTCTCTTCTAACAGAGTGGCTGTCTACTCTCTTCTCTCTGCTAACAGAGTGGCTGTCTACCCTCTTCTCTCTGCTAACAGAGTGGCTGTCTTCTCTCTTCTAACAGAGTGGCTGTCTACTCTCTTCTTCTCTCCTCTAACAGAGTGGCTGTCTACTCTCTTCTCTTTGCTAACAGAGTGGCTGTCTACTCTCTTATTCTCTCTGCTAACAGAGTGGCTGTCTACTCTCTTCCCCTCTCTTCTAACAGAGTGGCTGTCTACTCTCTTCCCCTCTCTTCTAACAGAGTGGCTGTCTACTCTCTTCTTCTCTCTGTTAACAGAGTGGCTGTCTACTCTCTTCTCTCTGCTGACAGAGTGGCTGTCTACTCTCTTCTTCTCTCTGCTAACAGAGTGGCTGTCTACTCTCTTCTTCTCTCTGCTAACAGAGTGGCTGTCTACTCTCTTCTTCTCTCTGCTAACAGAGTGGCTGTCTACTCTCTTCTTCTCTCTTCTAACAGAGTGGCTGTCTACTCTCTTCTTCTCTCTGCTAACAGAGTGGCTGTCTACTCTCTTCTCTCTGCTAACAGAGTGTCTGTCTTCTCTCTGCTAACAGAGTGGCTGTCTACTCTCTTCTTCTCTCTGCTAACAGAGTGGCTGTCTACTCTCTTCTTCTCTCTGCTAACAGAGTGGCTGTCTACTCTCTTCTTCTCTCTTCTAACAGAGTGGCTGTCTACTCTCTTCTAACAGAGTGGCTGTCTACTCTTTTCCCCTCTCTTCTAACAGAGTGGCTGTCTACTCTCTTCCCCTCTCTTCTAACAGAGTGGCTGTCTACTCTCTTCCTCTCTCTGCTAACATAGTGGCTGTCTACTCTCTGCTGACAGAGTGGCTGTCTACTCTCTTCTTCTCTCTGCTAACAGAGTGGCTGTCTACTCTCTTCCTCTCTCTGCTAACAGAGTGGCTGTCTTCTCTCTTCTAACAGAGTGGCTGTCTACTCTCTTCTTCTCTCTTCTAACAGAGTGGCTGTCTACTCTCTTATTCTCTCTACTAACAGAGTGGCTGTCTACTCTCTTCTTCTCTCTGCTAACAGAGTGGCTGTCTACTCTCTTCCCCTCTCTTCTAACAGAGTGGCTGTCTACTCTCTTCTAACAGAGTGGCTGTCTACTCTCTTCCTCTCTCTGCTAACAGAGTGGCTGTCTACTCTCTTCTTCTCTCTGCTAACAGAGTGGCTGTCTACTCTCTTCTTCTCTCTGCTAACAGAGTGGCTGTCTACTCTCTTCTCTCTGCTGACAGAGTGGCTGTCTACTCTCTTCTTCTCTCTGCTAACAGAGTGGCTGTCTACTCTCTTCTTCTCTCTGCTAACAGAGTGGCTGTCTACTCTCTTCTTCTCTCTGCTAACAGAGTGGCTGTCTACTCTCTTCTTCTCTCTGCTAACAGAGTGGCTGTCTACTCTCTTCTTCTCTCTGCTAACAGAGTGGCTGTCTACTCTCTTCTTCTCTCTTCTAACAGAGTGGCTGTCTACTCTCTTCTTCTCTCTTCTAACAGAGTGGCTGTCTACTCTCTTCTAACAG
Source organism: Salvelinus fontinalis (assembly GCF_029448725.1). Taxonomy (NCBI): domain Eukaryota; kingdom Metazoa; phylum Chordata; class Actinopteri; order Salmoniformes; family Salmonidae; genus Salvelinus; species Salvelinus fontinalis. The sequence continues at coordinate 69,199,666 of NC_074670.1, forward strand.
AGTGGCTGTCTACTCTCTTCTTCTCTCTGCTAACAGAGTGGCTGTCTACTCTCTTCTTCTCTCTTCTAACAGTGGCTGTCTACTCTCTTCTCTCTGCTAACAGAGTGGCTGTCTACTCTCTTCTCTCTGCTAAGAGAGTGTCTGTCTTCTCTCTGCTAACAGAGTGGCTGTCTACTCTCTTCTTCTCTCTGCTAACAGAGTGGCTGTCTACTCTCTTCTTCTCTCTGCTAACAGAGTGGCTGTCTACTCTCTTCTCTCTGCTAACAGAGTGGCTGTCTACTCTCTTCTTCTCTCTTCTAACAGAGTGGCTGTCTACTCTCTTCTTCTCTCTTCTAACAGAGTGGCTGTCTACTCTCTTCTTCTCTCTGCTGACAGAGTGGCTGTCTACTCTCTTCTTCACTCTGCTGACAGAGTGGCTGTCTACTCTCTTCTTCACTCTGCTAACAGAGTGGCTGTCTTCTCTCTTCTTCTCTCTGCTAACAGAGTGGCTGTCTACTCTCTTCTTCTCTCTGCTAACAGAGTGGCTGTCTACTCTCTTCTTCTCTCTGCTAACAGAGTGGCTGTCTACTCTCTTCTTCTCTCTTCTAACAGAGTGGCTGTCTACTCTCTTCTTCTCTCTTCTAACAGAGTGGCTGTCTACTCTCTTCTTCTCTCTGCTAACAGAGTGGCTGTCTACTCTCTTCCCCTCTCTTCTAACAGAGTGGCTGTCTACTCTCTTCCCCTCTCTTCTAACAGAGTGGCTGTCTACTCTCTTCTCTCTGCTAACAGAGTGGCTGTCTACTCTCTTCTTCTCTCTTCTAACAGAGTGGCTGTCTACTCTCTTCTCTCTGCTAACAGAGTGGCTGTCTACTCTCTTCTTCTCTCTGCTAACAGAGTGGCTGTCTACCCTCTTCTCTCTGCTAACAGAGTGTCTGTCTTCTCTCTGCTAACAGAGTGGCTGTCTACTCTCTTCTTCTCTCCTCTAACAGAGTGGCTGTCTACTCTCTTCTCTCTGCTAACAGAGTGGCTGTCTACTCTCTTATTCTCTCTGCTAACAGAGTGGCTGTCTACTCTCTTCCCCTCTCTTCTAACAGAGTGGCTGTCTACTCTCTTCCCCTCTCTTCTAACAGAGTGGCTGTCTACTCTCTTCTTCTCTCTGTTAACAGAGTGGCTGTCTACTCTCTTCTAACAGAGTGTCTGTCTACTCTCTTCTTCTCTCTGCTAACAGAGTGGCTGTCTACTCTCTTCTTCTCTCTGTTAACAGAGTGGCTGTCTACTCTCTTCTAACAGAGTGGCTGTCTACTCTCTTCTTCTCTCTGCTAACAGAGTGGCTGTCTACTCTCTTCTTCTCTCTTCTAACAGAGTGGCTGTCTACTCTCTTCTTCTCTCTGCTAACAGAGTGGCTGTCTACTCTCTTCTTCTCTCTTCTAACAGAGTGGCTGTCTACTCTCTTCTTCTCTCTGCTAACAGAGTGGCTGTCTACTCTCTTCTCTCTGCTAACAGAGTGTCTGTCTTCTCTCTGCTAACAGAGTGGCTGTCTACTCTCTTCTTCTCTCTGCTAACAGAGTGGCTGTCTACTCTCTTCTTCTCTCTGCTAACAGAGTGGCTGTCTACTCTCTTCTTCTCTCTTCTAACAGAGTGGCTGTCTACTCTCTTCTAACAGAGTGGCTGTCTACTCTCTTCTCTCTGCTAACAGAGTGGCTGTCTACTCTTTTCCCCTCTCTTCTAACAGAGTGGCTGTCTACTCTCTTCCCCTCTCTTCTAACAGAGTGGCTGTCTACTCTCTTCCTCTCTCTGCTAACATAGTGGCTGTCTACTCTCTGCTGACAGAGTGGCTGTCTACTCTCTTCTTCTCTCTGCTAACAGAGTGGCTGTCTACTCTCTTCCTCTCTCTGCTAACAGAGTGGCTGTCTTCTCTCTTCTAACAGAGTGGCTGTCTACTCTCTTCTTCTCTCGTCTAACAGAGTGGCTGTCTACTCTCTTATTCTCTCTACTAACAGAGTGGCTGTCTACTCTCTTCTTCTCTCTGCTAACAGAGTGGCTGTCTACTCTCTTCCCCTCTCTTCTAACAGAGTGGCTGTCTACTCTCTTCTAACAGAGTGGCTGTCTACTCTCTTCCTCTCTCTGCTAACAGAGTGGCTGTCTACTCTCTTCTTCTCTCTGCTAACAGAGTGGCTGTCTACTCTCTTCTTCTCTCTGCTAACAGAGTGGCTGTCTACTCTCTTCTCTCTGCTGACAGAGTGGCTGTCTACTCTCTTCTTCTCTCTGCTAACAGAGTGGCTGTCTACTCTCTTCTTCTCTCTGCTAACAGAGTGGCTGTCTACTCTCTTCTTCTCTCTGCTAACAGAGTGGCTGTCTACTCTCTTCTTCTCTCTGCTAACAGAGTGGCTGTCTACTCTCTTCTTCTCTCTGCTAACAGAGTGGCTGTCTACTCTCTTCTCTCTGCTAACAGAGTGGCTGTCTACTCTCTTCTCTCTGCAAACATAGTGGCTGTCTACTCTCTTCTTCTCTCTTCTAACAGAGTGGCTGTCTACTCTCTTCTTCTCTCTGCTGACAGAGTGGCTGTCTACTCTCTTCTTCACTCTGCTGACAGAGTGGCTGTCTACTCTCTTCTTCACTCTGCTAACAGAGTGGCTGTCTTCTCTCTTCTTCTCTCTGCTAACAGAGTGGCTGTCTACTCTCTTCTTCTCTCTGCTAACAGAGTGGCTGTCTACTCTCTTCTTCTCTCTGCTAACAGAGTGGCTGTCTACTCTCTTCTTCTCTCTTCTAACAGAGTGGCTGTCTACTCTCTTCTTCTCTCTTCTAACAGAGTGGCTGTCTACTCTCTTCTTCTCTCTGCTAACAGAGTGGCTGTCTACTCTCTTCCCCTCTCTTCTAACAGAGTGGCTGTCTACTCTCTTCCCCTCTCTTCTAACAGAGTGGCTGTCTACTCTCTTCTCTCTGCTAACAGAGTGGCTGTCTACTCTCTTCTTCTCTCTTCTAACAGAGTGGCTGTCTACTCTCTTCTCTCTGCTAACAGAGTGGCTGTCTACTCTCTTCTTCTCTCTTCTAACAGAGTGGCTGTCTACTCTCTTCTCTCTGCTAACAGAGTGGCTGTCTACCCTCTTCTCTCTGCTAACAGAGTGTCTGTCTTCTCTCTGCTAACAGAGTGGCTGTCTACTCTCTTCTTCTCTCCTCTAACAGAGTGGCTGTCTACTCTCTTCTCTTTGCTAACAGAGTGGCTGTCTACTCTCTTATTCTCTCTGCTAACAGAGTGGCTGTCTACTCTCTTCCCCTCTCTTCTAACAGAGTGGCTGTCTACTCTCTTCCCCTCTCTTCTAACAGAGTGGCTGTCTACTCTCTTCTTCTCTCTGTTAACAGAGTGGCTGTCTACTCTCTTCTCTCTGCTGACAGAGTGGCTGTCTACTCTCTTCTTCTCTCTGCTAACAGAGTGGCTGTCTACTCTCTTCTTCTCTCTGCTAACAGAGTGGCTGTCTACTCTCTTCTTCTCTCTGCTAACAGAGTGGCTGTCTACTCTCTTCTTCTCTCTTCTAACAGAGTGGCTGTCTACTCTCTTCTTCTCTCTGCTAACAGAGTGGCTGTCTACTCTCTTCTCTCTGCTAACAGAGTGTCTGTCTTCTCTCTGCTAACAGAGTGGCTGTCTACTCTCTTCTTCTCTCTGCTAACAGAGTGGCTGTCTACTCTCTTCTTCTCTCTGCTAACAGAGTGGCTGTCTACTCTCTTCTTCTCTCTTCTAACAGAGTGGCTGTCTACTCTCTTCTAACAGAGTGGCTGTCTACTCTCTTCTCTCTGCTAACAGAGTGGCTGTCTACTCTTTTCCCCTCTCTTCTAACAGAGTGGCTGTCTACTCTCTTCCCCTCTCTTCTAACAGAGTGGCTGTCTACTCTCTTCCTCTCTCTGCTAACATAGTGGCTGTCTACTCTCTGCTGACAGAGTGGCTGTCTACTCTCTTCTTCTCTCTGCTAACAGAGTGGCTGTCTACTCTCTTCCTCTCTCTGCTAACAGAGTGGCTGTCTTCTCTCTTCTAACAGAGTGGCTGTCTACTCTCTTCTTCTCTCTTCTAACAGAGTGGCTGTCTACTCTCTTATTCTCTCTACTAACAGAGTGGCTGTCTACTCTCTTCTTCTCTCTGCTAACAGAGTGGCTGTCTACTCTCTTCCCCTCTCTTCTAACAGAGTGGCTGTCTACTCTCTTCTAACAGAGTGGCTGTCTACTCTCTTCCTCTCTCTGCTAACAGAGTGGCTGTCTACTCTCTTCTTCTCTCTGCTAACAGAGTGGCTGTCTACTCTCTTCTTCTCTCTGCTAACAGAGTGGCTGTCTACTCTCTTCTCTCTGCTGACAGAGTGGCTGTCTACTCTCTTCTTCTCTCTGCTAACAGAGTGGCTGTCTACTCTCTTCTTCTCTCTGCTAACAGAGTGGCTGTCTACTCTCTTCTTCTCTCTGCTAACAGAGTGGCTGTCTACTCTCTTCTTCTCTCTGCTAACAGAGTGGCTGTCTACTCTCTTCTTCTCTCTGCTAACAGAGTGGCTGTCTACTCTCTTCTTCTCTCTTCTAACAGAGTGGCTGTCTACTCTCTTCTTCTCTCTTCTAACAGAGTGGCTGTCTACTCTCTTCTAACAGAGTGGCTGTCTACTCTCTTCTTCTCTCTGCTAACAGAGTGGCTGTCTACTCTCTTCTTCTCTCTTCTAACAGTGGCTGTCTACTCTCTTCTCTCTGCTAACAGAGTGGCTGTCTACTCTCTTCTCTCTGCTAAGAGAGTGTCTGTCTTCTCTCTGCTAACAGAGTGGCTGTCTACTCTCTTCTTCTCTCTGCTAACAGAGTGGCTGTCTACTCTCTTCTTCTCTCTGCTAACAGAGTGGCTGTCTACTCTCTTCTCTCTGCTAACAGAGTGGCTGTCTACTCTCTTCTTCTCTCTTCTAACAGAGTGGCTGTCTACTCTCTTCTTCTCTCTTCTAACAGAGTGGCTGTCTACTCTCTTCTTCTCTCTGCTGACAGAGTGGCTGTCTACTCTCTTCTTCACTCTGCTGACAGAGTGGCTGTCTACTCTCTTCTTCACTCTGCTAACAGAGTGGCTGTCTTCTCTCTTCTTCTCTCTGCTAACAGAGTGGCTGTCTACTCTCTTCTTCTCTCTGCTAACAGAGTGGCTGTCTACTCTCTTCTTCTCTCTGCTAACAGAGTGGCTGTCTACTCTCTTCTTCTCTCTTCTAACAGAGTGGCTGTCTACTCTCTTCTTCTCTCTTCTAACAGAGTGGCTGTCTACTCTCTTCTTCTCTCTGCTAACAGAGTGGCTGTCTACTCTCTTCCCCTCTCTTCTAACAGAGTGGCTGTCTACTCTCTTCCCCTCTCTTCTAACAGAGTGGCTGTCTACTCTCTTCTCTCTGCTAACAGAGTGGCTGTCTACTCTCTTCTTCTCTCTTCTAACAGAGTGGCTGTCTACTCTCTTCTCTCTGCTAACAGAGTGGCTGTCTACTCTCTTCTTCTCTCTGCTAACAGAGTGGCTGTCTACCCTCTTCTCTCTGCTAACAGAGTGTCTGTCTTCTCTCTGCTAACAGAGTGGCTGTCTACTCTCTTCTTCTCTCCTCTAACAGAGTGGCTGTCTACTCTCTTCTCTCTGCTAACAGAGTGGCTGTCTACTCTCTTATTCTCTCTGCTAACAGAGTGGCTGTCTACTCTCTTCCCCTCTCTTCTAACAGAGTGGCTGTCTACTCTCTTCCCCTCTCTTCTAACAGAGTGGCTGTCTACTCTCTTCTTCTCTCTGTTAACAGAGTGGCTGTCTACTCTCTTCTAACAGAGTGTCTGTCTACTCTCTTCTTCTCTCTGCTAACAGAGTGGCTGTCTACTCTCTTCTTCTCTCTGTTAACAGAGTGGCTGTCTACTCTCTTCTAACAGAGTGGCTGTCTACTCTCTTCTTCTCTCTGCTAACAGAGTGGCTGTCTACTCTCTTCTTCTCTCTTCTAACAGAGTGGCTGTCTACTCTCTTCTTCTCTCTGCTAACAGAGTGGCTGTCTACTCTCTTCTTCTCTCTTCTAACAGAGTGGCTGTCTACTCTCTTCTTCTCTCTGCTAACAGAGTGGCTGTCTACTCTCTTCTCTCTGCTAACAGAGTGTCTGTCTTCTCTCTGCTAACAGAGTGGCTGTCTACTCTCTTCTTCTCTCTGCTAACAGAGTGGCTGTCTACTCTCTTCTTCTCTCTGCTAACAGAGTGGCTGTCTACTCTCTTCTTCTCTCTTCTAACAGAGTGGCTGTCTACTCTCTTCTAACAGAGTGGCTGTCTACTCTCTTCTCTCTGCTAACAGAGTGGCTGTCTACTCTTTTCCCCTCTCTTCTAACAGAGTGGCTGTCTACTCTCTTCCCCTCTCTTCTAACAGAGTGGCTGTCTACTCTCTTCCTCTCTCTGCTAACATAGTGGCTGTCTACTCTCTGCTGACAGAGTGGCTGTCTACTCTCTTCTTCTCTCTGCTAACAGAGTGGCTGTCTACTCTCTTCCTCTCTCTGCTAACAGAGTGGCTGTCTTCTCTCTTCTAACAGAGTGGCTGTCTACTCTCTTCTTCTCTCGTCTAACAGAGTGGCTGTCTACTCTCTTATTCTCTCTACTAACAGAGTGGCTGTCTACTCTCTTCTTCTCTCTGCTAACAGAGTGGCTGTCTACTCTCTTCCCCTCTCTTCTAACAGAGTGGCTGTCTACTCTCTTCTAACAGAGTGGCTGTCTACTCTCTTCCTCTCTCTGCTAACAGAGTGGCTGTCTACTCTCTTCTTCTCTCTGCTAACAGAGTGGCTGTCTACTCTCTTCTTCTCTCTGCTAACAGAGTGGCTGTCTACTCTCTTCTCTCTGCTGACAGAGTGGCTGTCTACTCTCTTCTTCTCTCTGCTAACAGAGTGGCTGTCTACTCTCTTCTTCTCTCTGCTAACAGAGTGGCTGTCTACTCTCTTCTTCTCTCTGCTAACAGAGTGGCTGTCTACTCTCTTCTTCTCTCTGCTAACAGAGTGGCTGTCTACTCTCTTCTTCTCTCTGCTAACAGAGTGGCTGTCTACTCTCTTCTTCTCTCTTCTAACAGAGTGGCTGTCTACTCTCTTCTTCTCTCTTCTAACAGAGTGGCTGTCTACTCTCTTCTTCTCTCTGCTAACAGAGTGGCTGTCTACTCTCTTCTTCTCTCTTCTAACAGAGTGGCTGTCTACTCTCTTCTTCTCTCTGCTAACAGAGTGGCTGTCTACTCTCTTCTCTCTGCTAACAGAGTGTCTGTCTTCTCTCTGCTAACAGAGTGGCTGTCTACTCTCTTCTTCTCTCTGCTAACAGAGTGGCTGTCTACTCTCTTCTTCTCTCTGCTAACAGAGTGGCTGTCTACTCTCTTCTTCTCTCTTCTAACAGAGTGGCTGTCTACTCTCTTCTAACAGAGTGGCTGTCTACTCTCTTCTCTCTGCTAACAGAGTGGCTGTCTACTCTCTTCTTCTCTCTGCTAACAGAGTGGCTGTCTACTCTCTTCTTCTCTCTGCTAACAGAGTGGCTGTCTACTCTCTTCTTCTCTCTTCTAACAGAGTGGCTGTCTACTCTCTTCTTCTCTCTTCTAACAGAGTGGCTGTCTACTCTCTTCTAACAGAGTGGCTGTCTACTCTCTTCCTCTCTCTGCTAACATAGTGGCTGTCTACTCTCTGCTGACAGAGTGGCTGTCTACTCTCTTCTTCTCTCTGCTAACAGAGTGGCTGTCTACTCTCTTCCTCTCTCTGCTAACAGAGTGGCTATCTTCTCTCTTCTAACAGAGTGGCTGTCTACTCTCTTCTTCTCTCTTCTAACAGAGTGGCTGTCTACTCTCTTATTCTCTCTACTAACAGAGTGGCTGTCTACTCTCTTCTTCTCTCTGCTAACAGAGTGGCTGTCTACTCTCTTCCCCTCTCTTCTAACAGAGTGGCTGTCTACTCTCTTCTAACAGAGTGGCTGTCTACTCTCTTCCTCTCTCTGCTAACAGAGTGGCTGTCTACTCTCTTCTTCTCTCTGCTAACAGAGTGGCTGTCTACTCTCTTCTCTCTGCTAACAGAGTGGCTGTCTACTCTCTTCTCTCTGCTGACAGAGTGGCTGTCTACTCTCTTCTTCTCTCTGCTAACAGAGTGGCTGTCTACTCTCTTCTTCTCTCTGCTAACAGAGTGGCTGTCTACTCTCTTCTTCTCTCTGCTAACAGAGTGGCTGTCTACTCTCTTCTTCTCTCTGCTAACAGAGTGGCTGTCTACTCTCTTCTTCTCTCTGCTAACAGAGTGGCTGTCTACTCTCTTCTTCTCTCTTCTAACAGAGTGGCTGTCTACTCTCTTCTTCTCTCTTCTAACAGAGTGGCTGTCTACTCTCTTCTAACAGAGTGGCTGTCTACTCTCTTCTTCTCTCTGCTAACAGAGTGGCTGTCTACTCTCTTCTTCTCTCTTCTAACAGTGGCTGTCTACTCTCTTCTCTCTGCTAACAGAGTGGCTGTCTACTCTCTTCTCTCTGCTAAGAGAGTGTCTGTCTTCTCTCTGCTAACAGAGTGGCTGTCTACTCTCTTCTTCTCTCTGCTAACAGAGTGGATGTCTACTCTCTTCTTCTCTCTGCTAACAGTGGCTGTCTACTCTCTTCTCTCTGCTAACAGAGTGGCTGTCTACTCTCTTCTCTCTGCTAACAGAGTGGCTGTCTACTCTCTTCTTCTCTCTTCTAACAGAGTGGCTGTCTACTCTCTTCTTCTCTCTGCTGACAGAGTGGCTGTCTACTCTCTTCTTCACTCTGCTGACAGAGTGGCTGTCTACTCTCTTCTTCACTCTGCTAACAGAGTGGCTGTCTTCTCTCTTCTTCTCTCTGCTAACAGAGTGGCTGTCTACTCTCTTCTTCTCTCTGCTAACAGAGTGGCTGTCTACTCTCTTCTTCTCTCTGCTAACAGAGTGGCTGTCTACTCTCTTCTTCTCTCTTCTAACAGAGTGGCTGTCTACTCTCTTCTTCTCTCTTCTAACAGAGTGGCTGTCTACTCTCTTCTTCTCTCTGCTAACAGAGTGGCTGTCTACTCTCTTCCCCTCTCTTCTAACAGAGTGGCTGTCTACTCTCTTCCCCTCTCTTCTAACAGAGTGGCTGTCTACTCTCTTCTCTCTGCTAACAGAGTGGCTGTCTACTCTCTTCTTCTCTCTTCTAACAGAGTGGCTGTCTACTCTCTTCTCTCTGCTAACAGAGTGGCTGTCTACTCTCTTCTTCTCTCTGCTAACAGAGTGGCTGTCTACCCTCTTCTCTCTGCTAACAGAGTGTCTGTCTTCTCTCTGCTAACAGAGTGGCTGTCTACTCTCTTCTTCTCTCCTCTAACAGAGTGGCTGTCTACTCTCTTCTCTCTGCTAACAGAGTGGCTGTCTACTCTCTTATTCTCTCTGCTAACAGAGTGGCTGTCTACTCTCTTCCCCTCTCTTCTAACAGAGTGGCTGTCTACTCTCTTCCCCTCTCTTCTAACAGAGTGGCTGTCTACTCTCTTCTTCTCTCTGTTAACAGAGTGGCTGTCTACTCTCTTCTAACAGAGTGGCTGTCTACTCTCTTCTTCTCTCTGCTAACAGAGTGGCTGTCTACTCTCTTCTCTCTGCTGACAGAGTGGCTGTCTACTCTCTTCTTCTCTCTGCTAACAGAGTGGCTGTCTACTCTCTTCTTCTCTCTGCTAACAGAGTGGCTGTCTACTCTCTTCTTCTCTCTGCTAACAGAGTGGCTGTCTACTCTCTTCTTCTCTCTTCTAACAGAGTGGCTGTCTACTCTCTTCTTCTCTCTGCTAACAGAGTGGCTGTCTACTCTCTTCTCTCTGCTAACAGAGTGTCTGTCTTCTCTCTGCTAACAGAGTGGCTGTCTACTCTCTTCTCTCTGCTAACAGAGTGGCTGTCTACTCTCTTCTTCTCTCTGCTAACAGAGTGGCTGTCTACTCTCTTCTTCTCTCTGCTAACAGAGTGGCTGTCTACTCTCTTCTTCTCTCTGCTAACAGAGTGGCTGTCTACTCTCTTCTTCTCTCTTCTAACAGAGTGGCTGTCTACTCTCTTCCCCTCTCTTCTAACAGAGTGGCTGTCTACTCTCTTCCTCTCTCTGCTAACATAGTGGCTGTCTACTCTCTGCTGACAGAGTGGCTGTCTACTCTCTTCTTCTCTCTGCTAACAGAGTGGCTGTCTACTCTCTTCCTCTCTCTGCTAACAGAGTGGCTGTCTTCTCTCTTCTAACAGAGTGGCTGTCTACTCTCTTCTTCTCTCTTCTAACAGAGTGGCTGTCTACTCTCTTATTCTCTCTACTAACAGAGTGGCTGTCTACTCTCTTCTTCTCTGCTAACAGAGTGGCTGTCTACTCTCTTCCCCTCTCTTCTAACAGAGTGGCTGTCTACTCTCTTCTAACAGAGTGGCTGTCTACTCTCTTCCTCTCTCTGCTAACAGAGTGGCTGTCTACTCTCTTCTTCTCTCTGCTAACAGAGTGGCTGTCTACTCTCTTCTTCTCTCTGCTAACAGAGTGGCTGTCTACTCTCTTCTCTCTGCTGACAGAGTGGCTGTCTACTCTCTTCTTCTCTCTGCTAACAGAGTGGCTGTCTACTCTCTTCTTCTCTCTGCTAACAGAGTGGCTGTCTACTCTCTTCTTCTCTCTGCTAACAGAGTGGCTGTCTACTCTCTTCTTCTCTCTGCTAACAGAGTGGCTGTCTACTCTCTTCTTCTCTCTTCTAACAGAGTGGCTGTCTACTCTCTTCTTCTCTCTGCTAACAGAGTGGCTGTCTACTCTCTTCTCTCTGCTAACAGAGTGTCTGTCTTCTCTCTGCTAACAGAGTGGCTGTCTACTCTCTTCTTCTCTCTGCTAACAGAGTGGCTGTCTACTCTCTTCTTCTCTCTGCTAACAGAGTGGCTGTCTACTCTCTTCTTCTCTCTTCTAACAGAGTGGCTGTCTACTCTCTTCTAACAGAGTGGCTGTCTACTCTCTTCTCTCTGCTAACAGAGTGGCTGTCTACTCTTTTCCCCTCTCTTCTAACAGAGTGGCTGTCTACTCTCTTCCCCTCTCTACTAACAGAGTGGCTGTCTACTCTCTTCCTCTCTCTGCTAACATAGTGGCTGTCTACTCTCTGCTGACAGAGTGGCTGTCTACTCTCTTCTTCTCTCTGCTAACAGAGTGGCTGTCTACTCTCTTCCTCTCTCTGCTAACAGAGTGGCTATCTTCTCTCTTCTAACAGAGTGGCTGTCTACTCTCTTCTTCTCTCTTCTAACAGAGTGGCTGTCTACTCTCTTATTCTCTCTACTAACAGAGTGGCTGTCTACTCTCTTCTTCTCTCTGCTAACAGAGTGGCTGTCTACTCTCTTCCCCTCTCTTCTAACAGAGTGGCTGTCTACTCTCTTCTAACAGAGTGGCTGTCTACTCTCTTCCTCTCTCTGCTAACAGAGTGGCTGTCTACTCTCTTCTTCTCTCTGCTAACAGAGTGGCTGTCTACTCTCTTCTCTCTGCTAACAGAGTGGCTGTCTACTCTCTTCTCTCTGCTGACAGAGTGGCTGTCTACTCTCTTCTTCTCTCTGCTAACAGAGTGGCTGTCTACTCTCTTCTTCTCTCTGCTAACAGAGTGGCTGTCTACTCTCTTCTTCTCTCTGCTAACAGAGTGGCTGTCTACTCTCTTCTTCTCTCTGCTAACAGAGTGGCTGTCTACTCTCTTCTTCTCTCTGCTAACAGAGTGGCTGTCTACTCTCTTCTTCTCTCTTCTAACAGAGTGGCTGTCTACTCTCTTCTTCTCTCTTCTAACAGAGTGGCTGTCTACTCTCTTCTAACAGAGTGGCTGTCTACTCTCTTCTTCTCTCTGCTAACAGAGTGGCTGTCTACTCTCTTCTTCTCTCTTCTAACAGTGGCTGTCTACTCTCTTCTCTCTGCTAACAGAGTGGCTGTCTACTCTCTTCTCTCTGCTAAGAGAGTGTCTGTCTTCTCTCTGCTAACAGAGTGGCTGTCTACTCTCTTCTTCTCTCTGCTAACAGAGTGGATGTCTACTCTCTTCTTCTCTCTGCTAACAGTGGCTGTCTACTCTCTTCTCTCTGCTAACAGAGTGGCTGTCTACTCTCTTCTCTCTGCTAACAGAGTGGCTGTCTACTCTCTTCTTCTCTCTTCTAACAGAGTGGCTGTCTACTCTCTTCTTCTCTCTGCTGACAGAGTGGCTGTCTACTCTCTTCTTCACTCTGCTGACAGAGTGGCTGTCTACTCTCTTCTTCACTCTGCTAACAGAGTGGCTGTCTTCTCTCTTCTTCTCTCTGCTAACAGAGTGGCTGTCTACTCTCTTCTTCTCTCTGCTAACAGAGTGGCTGTCTACTCTCTTCTTCTCTCTGCTAACAGAGTGGCTGTCTACTCTCTTCTTCTCTCTTCTAACAGAGTGGCTGTCTACTCTCTTCTTCTCTCTTCTAACAGAGTGGCTGTCTACTCTCTTCTTCTCTCTGCTAACAGAGTGGCTGTCTACTCTCTTCCCCTCTCTTCTAACAGAGTGGCTGTCTACTCTCTTCCCCTCTCTTCTAACAGAGTGGCTGTCTACTCTCTTCTCTCTGCTAACAGAGTGGCTGTCTACTCTCTTCTTCTCTCTTCTAACAGAGTGGCTGTCTACTCTCTTCTCTCTGCTAACAGAGTGGCTGTCTACTCTCTTCTTCTCTCTGCTAACAGAGTGGCTGTCTACCCTCTTCTCTCTGCTAACAGAGTGTCTGTCTTCTCTCTGCTAACAGAGTGGCTGTCTACTCTCTTCTTCTCTCCTCTAACAGAGTGGCTGTCTACTCTCTTCTCTCTGCTAACAGAGTGGCTGTCTACTCTCTTATTCTCTCTGCTAACAGAGTGGCTGTCTACTCTCTTCCCCTCTCTTCTAACAGAGTGGCTGTCTACTCTCTTCCCCTCTCTTCTAACAGAGTGGCTGTCTACTCTCTTCTTCTCTCTGTTAACAGAGTGGCTGTCTACTCTCTTCTAACAGAGTGGCTGTCTACTCTCTTCTTCTCTCTGCTAACAGAGTGGCTGTCTACTCTCTTCTCTCTGCTGACAGAGTGGCTGTCTACTCTCTTCTTCTCTCTGCTAACAGAGTGGCTGTCTACTCTCTTCTTCTCTCTGCTAACAGAGTGGCTGTCTACTCTCTTCTTCTCTCTGCTAACAGAGTGGCTGTCTACTCTCTTCTTCTCTCTTCTAACAGAGTGGCTGTCTACTCTCTTCTTCTCTCTGCTAACAGAGTGGCTGTCTACTCTCTTCTCTCTGCTAACAGAGTGTCTGTCTTCTCTCTGCTAACAGAGTGGCTGTCTACTCTCTTCTTCTCTCTGCTAACAGAGTGGCTGTCTACTCTCTTCTTCTCTCTGCTAACAGAGTGGCTGTCTACTCTCTTCTTCTCTCTTCTAACAGAGTGGCTGTCTACTCTCTTCTAACAGAGTGGCTGTCTACTCTCTTCTCTCTGCTAACAGAGTGGCTGTCTACTCTTTTCCCCTCTCTTCTAACAGAGTGGCTGTCTACTCTCTTCCCCTCTCTTCTAACAGAGTGGCTGTCTACTCTCTTCCTCTCTCTGCTAACATAGTGGCTGTCTACTCTCTGCTGACAGAGTGGCTGTCTACTCTCTTCTTCTCTCTGCTAACAGAGTGGCTGTCTACTCTCTTCCTCTCTCTGCTAACAGAGTGGCTGTCTTCTCTCTTCTAACAGAGTGGCTGTCTACTCTCTTCTTCTCTCTTCTAACAGAGTGGCTGTCTACTCTCTTATTCTCTCTACTAACAGAGTGGCTGTCTACTCTCTTCTTCTCTGCTAACAGAGTGGCTGTCTACTCTCTTCCCCTCTCTTCTAACAGAGTGGCTGTCTACTCTCTTCTAACAGAGTGGCTGTCTACTCTCTTCCTCTCTCTGCTAACAGAGTGGCTGTCTACTCTCTTCTTCTCTCTGCTAACAGAGTGGCTGTCTACTCTCTTCTTCTCTCTGCTAACAGAGTGGCTGTCTACTCTCTTCTCTCTGCTGACAGAGTGGCTGTCTACTCTCTTCTTCTCTCTGCTAACAGAGTGGCTGTCTACTCTCTTCTTCTCTCTGCTAACAGAGTGGCTGTCTACTCTCTTCTTCTCTCTGCTAACAGAGTGGCTGTCTACTCTCTTCTTCTCTCTGCTAACAGAGTGGCTGTCTACTCTCTTCTTCTCTCTTCTAACAGAGTGGCTGTCTACTCTCTTCTTCTCTCTTCTAACAGAGTGGCTGTCTACTCTCTTCTAACAGAGTGGCTGTCTACTCTCTTCTAACAGAGTGGCTGTCTACTCTCTTCTTCTAACAGAGTGGCTGTCTACTCTTTTCCCCTCTCTTCTAACAGAGTGGCTGTCTACTCTCTTCCCCTCTCTTCTAACAGAGTGGCTGTCTACTCTCTTCCTCTCTCTGATAACATAGTGGCTGTCTACTCTCTTCCCCTCTCTTCTAACAGAGTGGCTGTCTACTCTCTTCCTCTCTCTGCTGACAGAGTGGCTGTCTACTCTCTTCTTCTCTCTGCTAACAGAGTGGCTGTCTACTCTCTTCCTCTCTCTGATAACATAGTGGCTGTCTACTCTCTGCTGACAGAGTGGCTGTCTACTCTCTTCTTCTCTCTGCTGACAGAGTGGCTGTCTACTCTCTTCTTCTCTCTGCTAACATAGTGGCTGTCTACTCTCTTCTCTCTGCTGACAGAGTGGCTGTCTACTCTCTTCTCTCTGCTGACAGAGTGGCTGTCTACTCTCTTCTCTCTGCTAACAGAGTGGCTGTCTACTCTCTTCCTCTCTCTGCTGACAGAGTGGCTGTCTACTCTCTTCTCTCTGCTAACAGAGTGGCTGTCTACTCTCTTCTCTCTGCTGACAGAGTGGCTGTCTACTCTCTTCTCTCTGCTGACAGAGTGGCTGTCTACTCTCTTCTCTCTGCTGACAGAGTGGCTGTCTACTCTCTGCTAACAGAGTGGCTGTCTTCTCTCTTCTAACAGAGTGGCTGTCTACTCTCTTCCTCTCTCTTCTAACAGAGTGGCTGTCTACTCTCTTCTTCTCTCTGCTAACAGAGTGGCTGTCTACTCTCTTCTTCTCTCTGCTAACAGAGTGGCTGTCTACTCTCTTCTTCTCTCTGCTAACAGAGTGGCTGTCTACTCTCTTCTCTCTGCTAACAGAGTGGCTGTCTACTCTCTTCTCTCTGCTAACAGAGTGGCTGTCTACTCTCTTCTAACAGAGTGGCTGTCTACTCTCTTCTTCTCTCTGCTGACAGAGTGGCTGTCTACTCTCTTCTTCACTCTGCTGACAGTGGCTGTCTACTCTCTTCTTCACTCTGCTGACAGAGTGGCTGTCTACTCTCTTCTTCACTCTGCTGACAGAGTGGCTGTCTTCTCTCTTCTTCTCTCTGCTAACAGAGTGGCTGTCTACTCTCTTCTTCTCTCTGCTAACAGAGTGGCTGTCTACTGTCTTCTTCTCTCTGCTAACAGAGTGGCTGTCTACTCTCTTCTTCTCTCTTCTAACAGAGTGGCTGTCTACTCTCTTCTCTCTTCTAACAGAGTGGCTGTCTACTCTCTTCTTCTCTCTGCTAACAGAGTGGCTGTCTACTCTCTTCCCCTCTCTTCTAACAGAGTGGCTGTCTACTCTCTTCCCCTCTCTTCTAACAGAGTGGGTGTCTACTCTCTTCTCTCTGCTAACAGAGTGGCTGTCTACTCTCTTCTCTCTGCTAACAGAGTGGCTGTCTACTCTCTTCTCTCTGCTAACAGAGTGGCTGTCTACTCTCTTCTTCTCTCTTCTAACAGAGTGGCTGTCTACTCTCTTCTCTCTGCTAACAGAGTGGCTGTCTACTCTCTTCTTCTCTCTGCTAACAGAGTGGCTGTCTACTCTCTTCTCTCTGCTAACAGAGTGTCTGTCTTCTCTCTGCTAACAGAGTGGCTGTCTACTCTCTTCTTCTCTCTTCTAACAGAGTGGCTGTCTACTCTCTTCTCTCTGCTAACAGAGTGGCTGTCTACTCTCTTATTCTCTCTGCTAACAGAGTGGCTGTCTACTCTCTTCCCCTCTCTTCTAACAGAGTGGCTGTCTACTCTCTTCCCCTCTCTTCTAACAGAGTGGCTGTCTACTCTCTTCTTCTCTCTGTTAACAGAGTGGCTGTCTACTCTCTTCTTCTCTCTGTTAACAGAGTGGCTGTCTACTCTCTTCTAACAGAGTGGCTGTCTACTCTCTTCCTCTCTCTTCTAACAGAGTGGCTGTCTACTCTCTTCTTCTCTCTGCTAACAGAGTGGCTGTCTACTCTCTTCTCTCTGCTGACAGAGTGGCTGTCTACTCTCTTCTTCTCTCTGCTAACAGAGTGGCTGTCTACTCTCTTCTTCTCTCTGCTAACAGAGTGGCTGTCTACTCTCTTCTTCTCTCTTCTAACAGAGTGGCTGTCTACTCTCTTCTTCTCTCTGCTAACAGAGTGGCTGTCTACTCTCTTCTCTCTGCTAACAGAGTGTCTGTCTTCTCTCTGCTAACAGAGTGGCTGTCTACTCTCTTCTTCTCTCTGCTAACAGAGTGGCTGTCTACTCTCTTCTTCTCTCTGCTAACAGAGTGGCTGTCTACTCTCTTCTTCTCTCTTCTAACAGAGTGGCTGTCTACTCTCTTCTAACAGAGTGGCTGTCTACTCTCTTCTCTCTGCTAACAGAGTGGCTGTCTACTCTTTTCCCCTCTCTTCTAACAGAGTGGCTGTCTACTCTCTTCCCCTCTCTTCTAACAGAGTGGCTGTCTACTCTCTTCCTCTCTCTGCTAACATAGTGGCTGTCTACTCTCTGCTGACAGAGTGGCTGTCTACTCTCTTCTTCTCTCTGCTAACAGAGTGGCTGTCTACTCTCTTCTTCTCTCTGCTAACAGAGTGGCTGTCTTCTCTCTGCTAACAGAGTGGCTGTCTACTCTCTTCTTCTCTCTTCTAACAGAGTGGCTGTCTACTCTCTTATTCTCTCTACTAACAGAGTGGCTGTCTACTCTCTTCTTCTCTCTGCTAACAGAGTGGCTGTCTACTCTCTTCCCCTCTCTTCTAACAGAGTGGCTGTCTACTCTCTTCCCCTCTCTTCTAACAGAGTGGCTGTCTACTCTCTTCCCCTCTCTTCTAACAGAGTGGCTGTCTACTCTCTTCTAACAGAGTGGCTCTCTACTCTCTTCCTCTCTCTGCTAACAGAGTGGCTGTCTACTCTCTTCTTCTCTCTGCTAACAGAGTGGCTGTCTACTCTCTTCTTCTCTCTGCTAACAGAGTGGCTGTCTACTCTCTTCTCTCTGCTAACAGAGTGGCTGTCTACTCTCTTCCTCTCTCTGCTAACAGAGTGGCTGTCTACTCTCTTCTTCTCTCTGCTAACAGAGTGGCTGTCTACTCTCTTCTTCTCTCTGCTAACAGAGTGGCTGTCTACTCTCTTCTCTCTGCTGACAGAGTGGCTGTCTACTCTCTTCTTCTCTCTGCTAACAGAGTGGCTGTCTACTCTCTTCTTCTCTCTGCTAACAGAGTGGCTGTCTACTCTCTTCTTCTCTCTGCTAACAGAGTGGCTGTCTACTCTCTTCTTCTCTCTTCTAACAGAGTGGCTGTCTACTCTCTTCTTCTCTCTTCTAACAGAGTGGCTGTCTACTCTCTTCTAACAGAGTGGCTGTCTACTCTCTTCTTCTCTCTGCTAACAGAGTGGCTGTCTACTCTCTTATTCTCTCTACTAACAGAGTGGCTGTCTACTCTCTTCTTCTCTCTGCTAACAGAGTGGCTGTCTACTCTCTTCCCCTCTCTTCTAACAGAGTGGCTGTCTACTCTCTTCCCCTCTCTTCTAACAGAGTGGCTGTCTACTCTCTTCTAACAGAGTGGCTGTCTACTCTCTTCCTCTCTCTGCTAACAGAGTGGCTGTCTACTCTCTTCTTCTCTCTGCTAACAGAGTGGCTGTCTACTCTCTTCTTCTCTCTGCTAACAGAGTGGCTGTCTACTCTCTTCTCTCTGCTGACAGAGTGGCTGTCTACTCTCTTCTTCTCTCTGCTAACAGAGTGGCTGTCTACTCTCTTCTTCTCTCTGCTAACAGAGTGGCTGTCTACTCTCTTCTTCTCTCTGCTAACAGAGTGGCTGTCTACTCTCTTCTTCTCTCTGCTAACAGAGTGGCTGTCTACTCTCTTCTTCTCTCTGCTAACAGAGTGGCTGTCTACTCTCTTCTTCTCTCTGCTAACAGAGTGGCTGTCTACTCTCTTCTTCTCTCTGCTAACAGAGTGGCTGTCTACTCTCTTCTTCTCTCTTCTAACAGAGTGGCTGTCTACTCTCTTCTTCTCTCTTCTAACAGAGTGGCTGTCTACTCTCTTCTAACAGAGTGGCTGTCTACTCTCTTCTTCTCTCTGCTAACAGAGTGGCTGTCTACTCTCTTCTCTCTGCTAACAGAGTGGCTGTCTACTCTTTTCCCCTCTCTTCTAACAGAGTGGCTGTCTACTCTCTTCCTCTCTCTGATAACAAAGTGGCTGTCTACTCTCTTCCCCTCTCTTCTAACAGAGTGGCTGTCTACTCTCTTCCTCTCTCTGCTGACAGAGTGGCTGTCTACTCTCTTCTTCTCTCTGCTAACAGAGTGGCTGTCTACTCTCTTCCTCTCTCTGATAACATAGTGGCTGTCTACTCTCTGCTGACAGAGTGGCTGTCTACTCTCTTCTTCTCTCTGCTGACAGAGTGGCTGTCTACTCTCTTCTTCTCTCTGCTAACAGAGTGGCTGTCTACTCTCTTCTTCTCTCTTCTAACAGAGTGGCTGTCTACTCTCTTCTTCACTCTGCTGACAGAGTGGCTGTCTACTCTCTTCTTCACTCTGCAGACAGAGTGGCTGTCTACTCTCTTCTTCACTCTGCTGACAGAGTGGCTGTCTACTCTCTTCTTCTCTCTTCTAACAGAGTGGCTGTCTACTCTCTTCTCTCTTCTAACAGAGTGGCTGTCTACTCTCTTCTCTCTCTGCTAACAGAGTGGCTGTCTACTCTCTTCCCCTCTCTTCTAACAGAGTGGCTGTCTACTCTCTTCCCCTCTCTTCTAACAGAGTGGCTGTCTACTCTCTTCTCTCTGCTAACAGAGTGGCTGTCTACTCTCTTCTCTCTGCTAACAGAGTGGCTGTCTACTCTCTTCTTCTCTCTTCTAACAGAGTGGCTGTCTACTCTCTTCTTCTCTGCTAACAGAGTGGCTGTCTACTCTCTTCTTCTCTCTGCTAACAGAGTGGCTGTCTACTCTCTTCTCTCTGCTAACAGAGTGCCTGTCTTCTCTCTGCTAACAGAGTGGCTGTCTACTCTCTTCCTCTCTCTGCTAACAGAGTGGCTGTCTACTCTCTTCTTCTCTCTGCTAACAGAGTGGCTGTCTACTCTCTTCTTCTCTCTGCTAACAGAGTGGCTGTCTACTCTCTTCTCTCTGCTAACAGAGTGGCTGTCTACTCTCTTCCTCTCTCTGCTAACAGAGTGGCTGTCTACTCTCTTCTCTCTGCTAACAGAGTGGCTGTCTACTCTCTTCTCTCTGCTGACAGAGTGGCTGTCTACTCTCTTCTCTCTGCTGACAGAGTGGCTGTCTACTCTCTTCTCTCTGCTGACAGAGTGGCTGTCTACTCTCTGCTAACAGAGTGGCTGTCTTCTCTCTTCTAACAGAGTGGCTGTCTACTCTCTTCCTCTCTCTTCTAACAGAGTGGCTGTCTACTCTCTTCTTCTCTCTGCTAACAGAGTGGCTGTCTACTCTCTTCTTCTCTCTGCTAACAGAGTGGCTGTCTACTCTCTTCTTCTCTCTGCTAACAGAGTGGCTGTCTACTCTCTTCTCTCTGCTAACAGAGTGGCTGTCTACTCTCTTCTCTCTGCTAACAGAGTGGCTGTCTACTCTCTTCTAACAGAGTGGCTGTCTACTCTCTTCTTCTCTCTGCTGACAGAGTGGCTGTCTACTCTCTTCTTCACTCTGCTGACAGTGGCTGTCTACTCTCTTCTTCACTCTGCTGACAGAGTGGCTGTCTACTCTCTTCTTCACTCTGCTGACAGAGTGGCTGTCTTCTCTCTTCTTCTCTCTGCTAACAGAGTGGCTGTCTACTCTCTTCTTCTCTCTGCTAACAGAGTGGCTGTCTACTGTCTTCTTCTCTCTGCTAACAGAGTGGCTGTCTACTCTCTTCTTCTCTCTTCTAACAGAGTGGCTGTCTACTCTCTTCTCTCTTCTAACAGAGTGGCTGTCTACTCTCTTCTTCTCTCTGCTAACAGAGTGGCTGTCTACTCTCTTCCCCTCTCTTCTAACAGAGTGGCTGTCTACTCTCTTCCCCTCTCTTCTAACAGAGTGGGTGTCTACTCTCTTCTCTCTGCTAACAGAGTGGCTGTCTACTCTCTTCTCTCTGCTAACAGAGTGGCTGTCTACTCTCTTCTCTCTGCTAACAGAGTGGCTGTCTACTCTCTTCTTCTCTCTTCTAAGAGAGTGGCTGTCTACTCTCTTCTCTCTGCTAACAGAGTGGCTGTCTACTCTCTTCTTCTCTCTGCTAACAGAGTGGCTGTCTACTCTCTTCTCTCTGCTAACAGAGTGTCTGTCTTCTCTCTGCTAACAGAGTGGCTGTCTACTCTCTTCTTCTCTCTGCTAACAGAGTGGCTGTCTACTCTCTTCCCCTCTCTTCTAACAGAGTGGCTGTCTACTCTCTTCCCCTCTCTTCTAACAGAGTGGCTGTCTACTCTCTTCTTCTCTCTGTTAACAGAGTGGCTGTCTACTCTCTTCTTCTCTCTGTTAACAGAGTGGCTGTCTACTCTCTTCTAACAGAGTGGCTGTCTACTCTCTTCCTCTCTCTTCTAACAGAGTGGCTGTCTACTCTCTTCTTCTCTCTGCTAACAGAGTGGCTGTCTACTCTCTTCTCTCTGCTGACAGAGTGGCTGTCTACTCTCTTCTTCTCTCTGCTAACAGAGTGGCTGTCTACTCTCTTCTTCTCTCTGCTAACAGAGTGGCTGTCTACTCTCTTCTTCTCTCTTCTAACAGAGTGGCTGTCTACTCTCTTCTTCTCTCTGCTAACAGAGTGGCTGTCTACTCTCTTCTCTCTGCTAACAGAGTGTCTGTCTTCTCTCTGCTAACAGAGTGGCTGTCTACTCTCTTCTTCTCTCTGCTAACAGAGTGGCTGTCTACTCTCTTCTTCTCTCTGCTAACAGAGTGGCTGTCTACTCTCTTCTTCTCTCTTCTAACAGAGTGGCTGTCTACTCTCTTCTAACAGAGTGGCTGTCTACTCTCTTCTCTCTGCTAACAGAGTGGCTGTCTACTCTTTTCCCCTCTCTTCTAACAGAGTGGCTGTCTACTCTCTTCCCCTCTCTTCTAACAGAGTGGCTGTCTACTCTCTTCCTCTCTCTGCTAACATAGTGGCTGTCTACTCTCTGCTGACAGAGTGGCTGTCTACTCTCTTCTTCTCTCTGCTAACAGAGTGGCTGTCTACTCTCTTCCTCTCTCTGCTAACAGAGTGGCTGTCTTCTCTCTGCTAACAGAGTGGCTGTCTACTCTCTTCTTCTCTCTTCTAACAGAGTGGCTGTCTACTCTCTTATTCTCTCTACTAACAGAGTGGCTGTCTACTCTCTTCTTCTCTCTGCTAACAGAGTGGCTGTCTACTCTCTTCCCCTCTCTTCTAACAGAGTGGCTGTCTACTCTCTTCCCCTCTCTTCTAACAGAGTGGCTGTCTACTCTCTTCCCCTCTCTTCTAACAGAGTGGCTATCTACTCTCTTCTAACAGAGTGGCTGTCTACTCTCTTCCTCTCTCTGCTAACAGAGTGGCTGTCTACTCTCTTCTTCTCTCTGCTAACAGAGTGGCTGTCTACTCTCTTCTTCTCTCTGCTAACAGAGTGGCTGTCTACTCTCTTCTCTCTGCTAACAGAGTGGCTGTCTACTCTCTTCCTCTCTCTGCTAACAGAGTGGCTGTCTACTCTCTTCTTCTCTCTGCTAACAGAGTGGCTGTCTACTCTCTTCTTCTCTCTGCTAACAGAGTGGCTGTCTACTCTCTTCTCTCTGCTGACAGAGTGGCTGTCTACTCTCTTCTTCTCTCTGCTAACAGAGTGGCTGTCTACTCTCTTCTTCTCTCTGCTAACAGAGTGGCTGTCTACTCTCTTCTTCTCTCTGCTAACAGAGTGGCTGTCTACTCTCTTCTTCTCTCTTCTAACAGAGTGGCTGTCTACTCTCTTCTTCTCTCTTCTAACAGAGTGGCTGTCTACTCTCTTCTAACAGAGTGGCTGTTTACTCTCTTCTTCTCTCTGCTAACAGAGTGGCTGTCTACTCTCTTATTCTCTCTACTAACAGAGTGGCTGTCTACTCTCTTCTTCTCTCTGCTAACAGAGTGGCTGTCTACTCTCTTCCCCTCTCTTCTAACAGAGTGGCTGTCTACTCTCTTCCCCTCTCTTCTAACAGAGTGGCTGTCTACTCTCTTCTAACAGAGTGGCTGTCTACTCTCTTCCTCTCTCTGCTAACAGAGTGGCTGTCTACTCTCTTCTTCTCTCTGCTAACAGAGTGGCTGTCTACTCTCTTCTTCTCTCTGCTAACAGAGTGGCTGTCTACTCTCTTCTCTCTGCTGACAGAGTGGCTGTCTACTCTCTTCTTCTCTCTGCTAACAGAGTGGCTGTCTACTCTCTTCTTCTCTCTGCTAACAGAGTGGCTGTCTACTCTCTTCTTCTCTCTGCTAACAGAGTGGCTGTCTACTCTCTTCTTCTCTCTGCTAACAGAGTGGCTGTCTACTCTCTTCTTCTCTCTTCTAACAGAGTGGCTGTCTACTCTCTTCTTCTCTCTTCTAACAGAGTGGCTGTCTACTCTCTTCTAACAGAGTGGCTGTCTACTCTCTTCTTCTCTCTGCTAACAGAGTGGCTGTCTACTCTCTTCTTCTCTCTGCTAACAGAGTGGCTGTCTACTCTTTTCCCCTCTCTTCTAACAGAGTGGCTGTCTACTCTCTTCCCCTCTCTTCTAACAGAGTGGCTGTCTACTCTCTTCCTCTCTCTGATAACAAAGTGGCTGTCTACTCTCTTCCCCTCTCTTCTAACAGAGTGGCTGTCTACTCTCTTCCTCTCTCTGCTGACAGAGTGGCTGTCTACTCTCTTCTTCTCTCTGCTAACAGAGTGGCTGTCTACTCTCTTCCTCTCTCTGATAACATAGTGGCTGTCTACTCTCTGCTGACAGAGTGGCTGTCTACTCTCTTCTTCTCTCTGCTGACAGAGTGGCTGTCTACTCTCTTCTTCTCTCTGCTAACAGAGTGGCTGTCTACTCTCTTCTTCTCTCTTCTAACAGAGTGGCTGTCTACTCTCTTCTTCACTCTGCTGACAGAGTGGCTGTCTACTCTCTTCTTCACTCTGCAGACAGAGTGGCTGTCTACTCTCTTCTTCACTCTGCTGACAGAGTGGCTGTCTACTCTCTTCTTCTCTCTTCTAACAGAGTGGCTGTCTACTCTCTTCTCTCTTCTAACAGAGTGGCTGTCTACTCTCTTCTTCTCTCTGCTAACAGAGTGGCTGTCTACTCTCTTCCCCTCTCTTCTAACAGAGTGGCTGTCTACTCTCTTCCCCTCTCTTCTAACAGAGTGGCTGTCTACTCTCTTCTCTCTGCTAACAGAGTGGCTGTCTACTCTCTTCTCTCTGCTAACAGAGTGGCTGTCTACTCTCTTCTTCTCTCTTCTAACAGAGTGGCTGTCTACTCTCTTCTTCTCTGCTAACAGAGTGGCTGTCTACTCTCTTCTTCTCTCTGCTAACAGAGTGGCTGTCTACTCTCTTCTCTCTGCTAACAGAGTGCCTGTCTTCTCTCTGCTAACAGAGTGGCTGTCTACTCTCTTCTTCTCTCTTCTAACAGAGTGGCTGTCTACTCTCTTCTCTCTGCTAACAGAGTGGCTGTCTACTCTCTTATTCTCTCTGCTAACAGAGTGGCTGTCTACTCTCTTCCCCTCTCTTCTAACAGAGTGGCTGTCTACTCTCTTCCCCTCTCTTCTAACAGAGTGGCTGTCTACTCTCTTCTTCTCTCTGTTAACAGAGTGGCTGTCTACTCTCTTCTTCTCTCTGTTAACAGAGTGGCTGTCTACTCTCTTCTAACAGAGTGGCTGTCTACTCTCTTCCTCTCTCTTCTAACAGAGTGGCTGTCTACTCTCTTCTTCTCTCTGCTAACAGAGTGGCTGTCTACTCTCTTCTCTCTGCTGACAGAGTGGCTGTCTACTCTCTTCTTCTCTCTGCTAACAGAGTGGCTGTCTACTCTCTTCTTCTCTCTGCTAACAGAGTGGCTGTCTACTCTCTTCTTCTCTCTGCTAACAGAGTGGCTGTCTACTCTCTTCTTCTCTCTTCTAACAGAGTGGCTGTCTACTCTCTTCTTCTCTCTGCTAACAGAGTGGCTGTCTACTCTCTTCTCTCTGCTAACAGAGTGGCTGTCTACTCTCTTCTTCTCTCTGCTAACAGAGTGGCTGTCTACTCTCTTCTTCTCTCTGCTAACAGAGTGGCTGTCTACTCTCTTCTTCTCTCTTCTAACAGAGTGGCTGTCTACTCTCTTCTAACAGAGTGGCTGTCTACTCTCTTCTCTCTGCTAACAGAGTGGCTGTCTACTCTTTTCCCCTCTCTTCTAACAGAGTGGCTGTCTACTCTCTTCCCCTCTCTTCTAACAGAGTGGCTGTCTACTCTCTTCCTCTCTCTGCTAACATAGTGGCTGTCTACTCTCTGCTGACAGAGTGGCTGTCTACTCTCTTCTTCTCTCTGCTAACAGAGTGGCTATCTACTCTCTTCCTCTCTCTGCTAACAGAGTGGCTGTCTTCTCTCTGCTAACAGAGTGGCTGTCTACTCTCTTCTTCTCTCTTCTAACAGAGTGGCTGTCTACTCTCTTATTCTCTCTACTAACAGAGTGGCTGTCTACTCTCTTCTTCTCTCTGCTAACAGAGTGGCTGTCTACTCTCTTCCCCTCTCTTCTAACAGAGTGGCTGTCTACTCTCTTCCCCTCTCTTCTAACAGAGTGGCTGTCTACTCTCTTCCCCTCTCTTCTAACAGAGTGGCTGTCTACTCTCTTCTTCTCTCTGCTAACAGAGTGGCTGTCTACTCTCTTCTCTCTGCTGACAGAGTGGCTGTCTACTCTCTTCTTCTCTCTGCTAACAGAGTGGCTGTCTACTCTCTTCTTCTCTCTGCTAACAGAGTGGCTGTCTACTCTCTTCTTCTCTCTGCTAACAGAGTGGCTGTCTACTCTCTTCTTCTCTCTTCTAACAGAGTGGCTGTCTACTCTCTTCTTCTCTCTGCTAACAGAGTGGCTGTCTACTCTCTTCTCTCTGCTAACAGAGTGGCTGTCTACTCTCTTCTTCTCTCTGCTAACAGAGTGGCTGTCTACTCTCTTCTTCTCTCTGCTAACAGAGTGGCTGTCTACTCTCTTCTTCTCTCTTCTAACAGAGTGGCTGTCTACTCTCTTCTAACAGAGTGGCTGTCTACTCTCTTCTCTCTGCTAACAGAGTGGCTGTCTACTCTTTTCCCCTCTCTTCTAACAGAGTGGCTGTCTACTCTCTTCCCCTCTCTTCTAACAGAGTGGCTGTCTACTCTCTTCCTCTCTCTGCTAACATAGTGGCTGTCTACTCTCTGCTGACAGAGTGGCTGTCTACTCTCTTCTTCTCTCTGCTAACAGAGTGGCTATCTACTCTCTTCCTCTCTCTGCTAACAGAGTGGCTGTCTTCTCTCTGCTAACAGAGTGGCTGTCTACTCTCTTCTTCTCTCTTCTAACAGAGTGGCTGTCTACTCTCTTATTCTCTCTACTAACAGAGTGGCTGTCTACTCTCTTCTTCTCTCTGCTAACAGAGTGGCTGTCTACTCTCTTCCCCTCTCTTCTAACAGAGTGGCTGTCTACTCTCTTCCCCTCTCTTCTAACAGAGTGGCTGTCTACTCTCTTCCCCTCTCTTCTAACAGAGTGGCTGTCTACTCTCTTCTAACAGAGTGGCTGTCTACTCTCTTCCTCTCTCTGCTAACAGAGTGGCTGTCTACTCTCTTCTTCTCTCTGCTAACAGAGTGGCTGTCTACTCTCTTCTTCTCTCTGCTAACAGAGTGGCTGTCTACTCTCTTCTCTCTGCTAACAGAGTGGCTGTCTACTCTCTTCCTCTCTCTGCTAACAGAGTGGCTGTCTACTCTCTTCTTCTCTCTGCTAACAGAGTGGCTGTCTACTCTCTTCTTCTCTCTGCTAACAGAGTGGCTGTCTACTCTCTTCTCTCTGCTGACAGAGTGGCTGTCTACTCTCTTCTTCTCTCTGCTAACAGAGTGGCTGTCTACTCTCTTCTTCTCTCTGCTAACAGAGTGGCTGTCTACTCTCTTCTTCTCTCTGCTAACAGAGTGGCTGTCTACTCTCTTCTTCTCTCTGCTAACAGAGTGGCTGTCTACTCTCTTCTTCTCTCTTCTAACAGAGTGGCTGTCTACTCTCTTCTAACAGAGTGGCTGTCTACTCTCTTCTTCTCTCTGCTAACAGAGTGGCTGTCTACTCTCTTATTCTCTCTAACAGAGTGGCTGTCTACTCTCTTCTTCTCTCTGCTAACAGAGTGGCTGTCTACTCTCTTCCCCTCTCTTCTAACAGAGTGGCTGTCTACTCTCTTCCCCTCTCTTCTAACAGAGTGGCTGTCTACTCTCTTCTAACAGAGTGGCTGTCTACTCTCTTCCTCTCTCTGCTAACAGAGTGGCTGTCTACTCTCTTCTTCTCTCTGCTAACAGAGTGGCTGTCTACTCTCTTCTTCTCTCTGCTAACAGAGTGGCTGTCTACTCTCTTCTCTCTGCTGACAGAGTGGCTGTCTACTCTCTTCTTCTCTCTGCTAACAGAGTGGCTGTCTACTCTCTTCTTCTCTCTGCTAACAGAGTGGCTGTCTACTCTCTTCTTCTCTCTGCTAACAGAGTGGCTGTCTACTCTCTTCCCCTCTCTTCTAACAGAGTGGCTGTCTACTCTCTTCCCCTCTCTTCTAACAGAGTGGCTGTCTACTCTCTTCCCCTCTCTTCTAACAGAGTGGCTGTCTACTCTCTTCCTCTCTCTGCTAACAGAGTGGCTGTCTACTCTCTTCTTCTCTCTGCTAACAGAGTGGCTGTCTACTCTCTTCTTCTCTCTGCTAACAGAGTGGCTGTCTACTCTCTTCTTCTCTCTGCTAACAGAGTGGCTGTCTACTCTCTTCTTCTCTCTGCTAACAGAGTGGCTGTCTACTCTCTTCTTCTCTCTGCTAACAGAGTGGCTGTCTACTCTCTTCTTCTCTCTTCTAACAGAGTGGCTGTCTACTCTCTTCTAACAGAGTGGCTGTCTACTCTCTTCTTCTCTCTGCTAACAGAGTGGCTGTCTACTCTCTTATTCTCTCTAACAGAGTGGCTGTCTACTCTCTTCTTCTCTCTGCTAACAGAGTGGCTGTCTACTCTCTTCCCCTCTCTTCTAACAGAGTGGCTGTCTACTCTTTTCCCCTCTCTTCTAACAGAGTGGCTGTCTACTCTCTTCCCCTCTCTTCTAACAGAGTGGCTGTCTACTCTCTTCCTCTCTCTGATAACATAGTGGCTGTCTACTCTCTTCCCCTCTCTTCTAACAGAGTGGCTGTCTACTCTCTTCCTCTCTCTGCTGACAGAGTGGCTGTCTACTCTCTTCTTCTCTCTGCTAACAGAGTGGCTGTCTACTCTCTTCCTCTCTCTGATAACATAGTGGCTGTCTACTCTCTGCTGACAGAGTGGCTGTCTACTCTCTTCTTCTCTCTGCTGACAGAGTGGCTGTCTACTCTCTTCTTCTCTCTGCTAACAGAGTGGCTGTCTACTCTCTTCTTCTCTCTTCTAACAGAGTGGCTGTCTACTCTCTTCTTCTCTCTTCTAACAGAGTGGCTGTCTACTCTCTTCCTCTCTCTGCTAACAGAGTGGCTGTCTACTCTCTGCTGACAGAGTGGCTGTCTACTCTCTTCTTCTCTCTGCTAACATAGTGGCTGTCTACTCTCTTCTCTCTGCTGACAGAGTGGCTGTCTACTCTCTTCTTCTCTCTGCTAACATAGTGGCTGTCTACTCTCTTCTCTCTGCTGACAGAGTGGCTGTCTACTCTCTTCTCTCTGCTGACAGAGTGGCTGTCTACTATCTTCTCTCTGCTGACAGAGTGGCTGTCTACTCTCTTCTCTCTGCTAACAGAGTGGCTGTCTACTCTCTTCCTCTCTCTGCTGACAGAGTGGCTGTCTACTCTCTTCTCTCTGCTGACAGAGTGGCTGTCTACTCTCTTCTCTCTGCTGACAGAGTGGCTGTCTACTCTCTGCTAACAGAGTGGCTGTCTTCTCTCTTCTAACAGAGTGGCTGTCTACTCTCTTCCTCTCTCTTCTAACAGAGTGGCTGTCTACTCTCTTCCTCTCTCTTCTAACAGAGTGGCTGTCTACTCTCTTCTCTCTGCTAACAGAGTGGCTGTCTTCTCTCTTCTAACAGAGTGGCTGTCTACTCTCTTCCTCTCTCTTCTAACAGAGTGGCTGTCTACTCTCTTCTTCTCTCTGCTAACAGAGTGGCTGTCTACTCTCTTCTTCTCTCTGCTAACAGAGTGTCTGTCTACTCTCTTCTTCTCTCTGCTAACAGAGTGGCTGTCTACTCTCTTCTTCTCTCTGCTAACAGAGTGTCTGTCTACTCTCTTCTTCTCTCTGCTAACAGAGTGGCTGTCTACTCTCTTCTTCTCTCTGCTAACAGAGTGGCTGTCTACTCTCTTCCCCTCTCTGCTAACATAGTGGCTTTCTACTCTCTTCCCCTCTCTGCTAACATAGTGGCTGTCTACTCTCTTCCCCTCTCTGCTTCACTTTTATCTACCTGAGTCTCAAATGGCAACCTATTCCCTATATAGCGCACTAACTTTGGATGTTCCCACTGTCTCAATCATCTTCCCGCTACAATTAAATTGGTGACAATATTGAGTAAAAACACACAAATCAGCATTTAACTCTAAACTATATCTTTATTGAGACAGTTTCATTGAGTTTGACCTTCTCTGAGCTCTGTGTGAATAACACTAGTCAGAAACCCTGGGGAGTCTTGGAGCGCTGCCATCGCTAAACTCGCCAGCAGCAAATGGAGGGATTACATCCCAGCTGACACCATCTCATCCCTAATCTCTGTTAATCTGCCTGTCTAATCTCAACCCATAATCTGGAAACCTCTTTCTACTGAAAACTGATATCTAGTGTGCTGAACTCAATTCACCTCTCTGTAAACTCCTGAGTAGTGATGCTGGAAAACACAACACACAGAGAACACACACAGACAAACACTTTTGTTGACGAACCGTAGATTCCAGTGGAGATGCAAGGAAACGCCTGGAGATATAAAACACAGTGTAAAACAGAGAACATACATTTAAAACTGATTGATGATAATAACCCTTCCACCCCCCCCCCCCCCCTCACCACAGTGCGTAGCTTGGTATCGGTGGCCTTCTGCAGGCTGTGATGGTAGCAGTCCCTGAGGCGGCTCCTCTCCTCCTCCCCCACTTCCCCCATCGCTATAGGCCCCACTGTGTGGATCACATCTGGAACACGCAGACAGACACACACATACATATATATATATATATATGCATATATATATATATATATATATATATAGAGAGAGAGAGAGTCAGAGAGAGAGTCAGAGAGAGAGAGAATGACAGAGACGAAGAGGGAGATTAAGTTAATTTACAGCACACTGCAATCAACAAACTGCACTACTCTGGTATTCTGAACACAATACCGACAGGAACACTGCATCAATCTATTACTACACTGAAGCCCTTTTCCTTCTGGATTGGCTTGTCACGGAGTGCATTAGCTCTGTGCACTGAGCCACAGTCAAGAGCAAGGGGACCTTTGGGGGTCTGGGTGGGTTAGTAGAGGTTAGAGGGGGTCTCTGTTAGTAACACAAAGGTCAACCACCACAGTACTCCAGTTAAAAGCCCAACATGACTCAAGGTTCAGAGTAGAATCATTTATGGTGGCTATCCATCTGCATGTCAGAGTGATAAATGTCAGGGACACAGACTGTCACCACCACACTATACCACTGAGTCTGAGTCACCACCACACAATACCACTGAGTCTGAGTCACCACCACACTATACCACTGAGTCTGAGTCACCACCACACAATACCACTGAGTCTGAGTCACCACCACACTATACCACTGAGTCTGAGTCACCACCACACTATACCACTGAGTCTGAGTCACCACCACACTATACCACTGAGTCTGAATCACCACCACACTATATCACTGAGTCTGAGCCACCACCACACAATACCACTGAGTCTGAGCCACCACCACACAATACCACTGAGTCTGAGTCACCACCACACTATACCACTGAGTCTGAGTCACCACCACACTATACAACTGAGTCTGAGTCACCACCACACTATACAACTGAGTCTGAGTCACCACCACACTATACGTCTGAGTCACCACCACACTATACCACTGAGTCACCACCACACTATACCACTGAGTCACCACCACACTATACCACTAAGTCTGAGCCACCACCACACTATACCACTGAGCCACCACCACACTATACCACTGAGTCTGAGTCACCACCACACTATACCACTGAGTCTGAGCCACCACCACACTATACCACTGAGTCTGAGCCACCACCACACTATACCACTGAGTCTGAGTCACCACCACACTATACCACTGAGCCACCACCACACTATACCACTGAGTCTGAGTCACCACCACACTATACCACTGAGTCTGAGCCACCACCACACTATACCACTGAGTCTGAGCCACCACCACACAATACCACTGAGTCTGAGCCACCACCACACAATACCACTGAGTCTGAGTCACCACCACACTATACAACTGAGTCTGAGTCACCACCACACTATACCACTGAGTCTGAGTCACCACCACACTATACCACTGAGTCTGAGTCACCACCACACTATACCACTGAGTCTGAGTCACCAGCACACTATACAACTGAGTCTGAATCACCACCACACTATACGTCTGAGTCACCACCACACTATACGTCTGAGTCACCACCACACTATACCACTGAGTCTGAGCCACCACCACACTATACGTCTGAGTCACCACCACACTATACCACTGAGTCTGAGTCACCACCACACTATACCACTGAGTCTGAGCCCCCACCACACTATACCACTGAGTCTGAGCCACCACCACACTATACCACTGAGTCTGAGTCACCACCACACTATACCACTGAGCCACCACCACACTATACCACTGAGTCTGAGCCACCACCACACTATACCACTGAGTCTGAGTCACCACCACACTATACCACTGAGTCTGAGTCACCACCACACTATACCACTGAGTCTGAGTCACCACCACACTATACCACTGAGTCTGAGTCACCACCACACTATACCACTGAGTCTGAGTCACCACCACACTATACCACTGAGTCTGAGTCACCACCACACTATACCACCGAGTCTGAGTCACCACCACACTATACCACTGAGTCTGAGTCACCACCACACTATACCACTGAGTCTGAGTCACCACCACACTATACCACTGAGTCTGAGTCACCACCACACTATACCACTGAGTCTGAGTCACCACCACACTATACCACCGAGTCTGAGTCACCACCACACTATACCACTGAGTCTGAGTCACCACCACACTATACCACCGAGTCTGAGTCACCACCACACTACTGAGTCTGAGCCCATCATATAGTCCAACTCTCTTTATTCTCGAAAGCTAAAAACACAATTCTATACTTTGTTTTTCACTACAACTTATAATTTCCGCACTACTTCTCCACTCTTTAATCGTCCCTTTCTCCATCCTTCCTTTCTACACTTCCCTTTCTCCCTCAACCCTCCTCCTCCCCGTCCCTCCCTCCCTCACTCTCTTCCTCCCTCTCTCTACCCCCCTCTCTCTGTCACCTCAGACAGTGCTGTCTGTGGGGTGTAATTTATTGCCTCTCTCCACTGTTGTTTACATTATCGATTTTCTGTTTGCTTAGTTTCCCCATACATCACCTGAGTGAGGCACATATTACTGAGAGAGAGAGAGAGAGAGAGATGGGAACGAGAGGAGAAGGTTGGACATGATACACAGTTGACCATGCATGGATAATACAGTTCAGAGTGTGTGTAAGTGTGTGTGAGAGAGAGAGAGTGTGTGTGAGTGAGAGAGTGTGTGTGTGAGAGAGAGAGTGTGAGAGAGAGAGTGTGTGTGAGTGAGAGAGTGTGTGTGTGAGAGAGAGAGTGTGAGAGAGAGAGAGACAGTGTGTGTGTGTGTGTGTGAGAGAGCGTGAGAGAGAGAGAGCGAGAGAGAGAGAGAGTGTGTGTGTGTGTGTGAGAGAGTGTGTGTGTGTGTGTGTGAGAGAGTGTGTGAGTGAGTGAGAGAGTGTGTGTGTGAGTGAGAGAGTGTGTGAGTGAGTGAGAGAGTGTGTGTGTGAGTGAGTGAGAGAGTGTGTGTGTGAGTGAGTGAGAGAGTGTGTGTGTGAGTGAGTGAGAGAGTGTGTGTGTGAGTGAGTGAGAGAGTGTGTGTGTGAGTGAGTGAGAGAGTGTGTGTGTGTGAGTGAGAGAGTGTGTGTGTGTGAGTGAGAGAGTGTGTGTGTGTGAGTGAGAGAGTGTGTGTGTGAGAGTGAGAGAGTGTGTGTGTGAGAGTGAGAGAGTGTGTGTGTGAGAGTGAGAGAGTGTGTGTGAGAGTGAGAGAGTGTGTGTGTGAGAGTGAGAGGGTGTGTGTGTGAGAGTGAGAGAGTGTGTGTGTGAGAGTGAGAGAGTGTGTGTGTGAGAGTGAGAGAGTGTGTGTGTGAGTGAGAGAGTGTGTGTGTGAGTGAGAGAGTTTGTGTGTGAGTGAGAGAGTGTGTGTGTCTGTGAGAGAGTGTGTGTGTGTGTGAGAGAGTGTGTGTGTGTGTGTGAGTGTGTATGTGTGAGTGAGTGTGTATGTGTGAGTGAGAGAGTGTGTGTGTGTGTGAGTGAGAGAGTGTGTGTGTGTGTGTGAGAGAGTGTGTGTGTGTGTGTGAGAGAGTGTGTGTGTGAGTGAGAGAGTGTGTGTGTGAGTGAGAGAGTGTGTGTGTGAGTGAGAGAGTGTGTGTGTGAGTGAGAGATTGTGTGTGTGTGTGTGTGTGTGAGAGAGTGTGTGTGTGAGTGAGAGAGTGTGTGTGTGTGTGTGTGTGAGAGAGAGAGTGTGTGTGTGTGTGAGAGAGAGAGTGTGTGTGTGTGTGAGTGAGAGAGTGTGTGTTTGAGTGAGAGAGTTTGTGTGTGTGTGTGTGTGTGTGTGTGTGAGAGAGGGTGTGTGTGTGTGTGAGAGAGAGTGTGTGTGTGTGTGAGAGAGTGTGTGTGCATCCTCTTTCATATTTGGTTGTCATGCTAGTCTGAACCAGAAAAGAAAAGTGAACGCCATGTGATCCTGTAACACCCACTCCTACTTTGCCTTTGTGTCATATTCCCCCCTATTATCCTGACGATTCAACCTGTTTTAGTGTCACTTCTACTTTCATCCCCGACACCTCCCCTCTGTCCTGGACACTCTGAATTCTTGCCTGAGAGTCACTGCGATTGCCTTTTATTAAAAACTTCCGTCCCTACTCCACCTCTCTTTCTCTATCCTCTCATTCCCTTCCTTTCTCTTCACTCCCATCTGTCTCTTTCCTTTTTAACTCCAGTTCCAGGCAACCCTCTGGGTGTCAGGCCTCAGTTTGTGCTCAGTGAAGCAGAAAGGGCACTAAATCCAGGCCCAGGCCCTGGAACAAAGAAAGGCCCCAGTTCTATTCCTTAAAGCCCTGAGGGCCCCTCGGTTTCCTCTTGAGGAGAGGAGTTATTGTAAACAACCATCCAACTGGAGACAGAGAGAGAGACAGAGAAACAGAGGGGGGGAGAGAGAGAGAGAAAGAAACAGGGGTATGGAGAGAGACAGAGAGAAACAGGGGGACAGAGAGCGACAGAGAGAAACAGGGGTATGGAGAGAGACAGAGAGAGAAACAGGGGGACGGAGAGAGACAGAGAGAGAAACAGGGGGACAGAGAGACAGAGAGAGAAACAGGGGGACAGAGAGAAAGAGAGCGAAACAGAGAGAAAGACAGAGAGAGAAACAGGGGGACAGAGAGAGACAGAGAGAAACAGGGGTATGGAGAGAGAGAGAAGGAGAAACAGGTTTACGAAGAGAGACAGAGAGAGAAACAGGGGGACCGAGAGAGACAGAGAGAGACGGAGAGAGAAACAGGGGGACGGAGAGAAAGAGAGAGAGAAACAGGGGGATGGAGAGAGACAGAAACAGAGAGAGAGAGAGAAACATGGGGACGGAGAGAGACATAGAGAGAAACAGGGGGACGGAGAGAGACAGAAACAGAGAGAGAAACAGGGGGACGGAGAGAGACAGAGAGAGAAACAGGGGGACAGAGAGAGAGAGAGAAACAGGGGGACGGAGAGAGACAGAAACAGAGAGAGAGAGAGAAACAGGGGGACGGAGAGAGACAGAGAGAGAAACAGGGGGACAGAGAGAGAGAGAGAGAAACAGGGGGACGGAGAGAGACAGAGAGAGAAACAGGGGGACGGAGAGAGACAGAGAGAGAAACAGGGGGACGGAGAGAGACAGAGAGAGAAACAGGGGGACAGAGAGAGAGAGAGAAACAGGGGGACGGAGAGAGACAGAAACAGAGAGAGAGAGAGAAACAGGGGGACGGAGAGAGACAGAGAGAGAAACAGGGGGACAGAGAGAGAGAGAGAAACAGGGGGACGGAGAGAGACAGAGAGAGAAACAGGGGGACGGAGAGAGACAGAGAAACAGGGGGACGGAGAGAGAGACAGAGAGAGAAACAGGGGAATGGAGAGAGAGACAGAGAGAGAAACAGGGGGACGGAGAGAGACAGAGAGAGAAACAGGGGGACAGAGAGAGAAACAGGGGGACGGAGAAAGACAGAGAAACAGGGGGATGGAGAGAGACAGAGAGAGAAACAGGGGGATGGAGAAAGACAGAGAAACAGGGGGATGGAGAGAGAGAAACAGGGGGACGGAGAGAGAGAAACAGGGGGACGGAGAGAGAGAAACAGGGGGACGGAGAGAGACAGAGAGAGAAACAGGGGGACGGAGAGAGACAGAGAGAGAAACGGGGATGGAGAAAGACAGAGAGAGAAACAGGGGGACGGAGAGAGAGACAGAGAGAGAAACAGGGGGACGGAGAGAGACAGAGAGAGAAACAGGGGGACAGAGAGAGAAACAGGGGGACGGAGAAAGACAGAGAAACAGGGGGATG
This sequence comes from Salvelinus fontinalis, assembly GCF_029448725.1. NCBI lineage: Eukaryota > Metazoa > Chordata > Actinopteri > Salmoniformes > Salmonidae > Salvelinus > Salvelinus fontinalis. The sequence goes on from NC_074670.1 coordinate 69,234,713, forward strand.
GAGAGAGACAGAGAGAGAAACAGGGGGACGGAGAGAGAGACAGAGAGAGAAACAGGGGGACGGAGAGAGACAGAGAGAGAAACAGGGGGACGGAGAGAGACAGAGAGAGAAACAGGGGGATGAGAAAGACAGAGAAACAGGGGGATGGAGAGAGACAGAGAGAGAAACAGGGGGATGGAGAAAGACAGAGAAACAGGGGGATGGAGAGAGAGAGAGAAACAGGGGGACGGAGAGAGAGAAACAGGGGGACGGAGAGAGAGAAACAGGGGGACGGAGAGAGACAGAGAGAGAAACAGGGGGACGGAGAGAGAGAAGACAGAGAGGAGACGGAGAGAGAGAAACAGGGGGACGGAGAGAGAGAAACAGGGGGACGGAGAGAGAGAAACAGGGGGACGGAGAGAAACAGGGGGACGGAGAGAGACAGAGAGAGAAACAGGGGGACGGAGAGAGAGACAGAGAGAGAAACAGGGGGACGGAGAGAGACAGAGAGAGAAACAGGGGGACAGAGAGAGAAACATGGGGATGGAGAAAGACAGAGAAACAGGGGGATGGAGAGAGACAGAGAGAGAAACAGGGGGATGGAGAAAGACAGAGAAACAGGGGGACGGAGAGAGAGAGAAATAGGGGGACGGAGAGAGAGAAACAGGGGGACGGAGAGAGAGAAACAGGGGGACGGAGAGAGACAGAGAGAGAAACAGGGGGACGGAGAGAAAGACAGAGAGAGAAACAGGGGGATGGAGAGAGAGAGAGAAACAGGGGGACGGAGAGAGACAGAAACAGGGGGACGGAGAGAGACAGAGAGAGAAACAGGGGGATGGAGAGAGACAGAGAGAGAAACAGGGGGATGGAGAAAGACAGAGAAACAGGGGGATGGAGAGAGAGAGAGAAACAGGGGGACGGAGAGAGAGAAACAGGGGGACGGAGAGAGAGAAACAGGGGGACGGAGAGAGACAGAGAGAGAAACAGGGGGACGGAGAGAGAGAAACAGGGGGACGGAGAGAGAGAAACAGGGGGACGGAGAGAGAGAAACAGGGGGACGGAGAGAGAGAAACAGGGGGACGGAGAGAGACAGAGAGAGAAACAGGGGTATGGAGAGAGAGAGAAGGAGAAACAGGTTTACGAAGAGAGACAGAGAGAGAAACAGGGGGACCGAGAGAGACAGAGAGAGACGGAGAGAGAAACAGGGGGACGGAGAGAAAGAGAGAGAGAAACAGGGGGATGGAGAGAGACAGAAACAGAGAGAGAGAGAGAAACATGGGGACGGAGAGAGACATAGAGAGAAACAGGGGGACGGAGAGAGACAGAAACAGAGAGAGAAACAGGGGGACGGAGAGAGACAGAGAGAGAAACAGGGGGACAGAGAGAGAGAGAGAAACAGGGGGACGGAGAGAGACAGAAACAGAGAGAGAGAAACAGGGGGACGGAGAGAGACAGAGAGAGAAACAGGGGGACAGAGAGAGAGAGAGAGAAACAGGGGGACGGAGAGAGACAGAGAGAGAAACAGGGGGACGGAGAGAGACAGAGAGAGAAACAGGGGGACGGAGAGAGACAGAGAGAGAAACAGGGGGACAGAGAGAGAGAGAGAAACAGGGGGACGGAGAGAGACAGAAACAGAGAGAGAGAGAGAAAAAGGGGGACGGAGAGAGACAGAGAGAGAAACAGGGGGACAGAGAGAGAGAGAGAAACAGGGGGACGGAGAGAGACAGAGAGAGAAACAGGGGGACGGAGAGAGACAGAGAAACAGGGGGACGGAGAGAGAGACAGAGAGAGAAACAGGGGAACGGAGAGAGAGACAGAGAGAGAAACAGGGGGACGGAGAGAGACAGAGAGAGAAACAGGGGGACAGAGAGAGAAACAGGGGGACGGAGAAAGACAGAGAAACAGGGGGATGGAGAGAGACAGAGAGAGAAACAGGGGGATGGAGAGAGACAGAGAGAGAAACAGGGGGACGGAGAGAGAGACAGAGAGAGAAACAGGGGGACGGAGAGAGACAGAGAGAGAAACAGGGGGACGGAGAGAGACAGAGAGAGAAACAGGGGGATGAGAAAGACAGAGAAACAGGGGGATGGAGAGAGACAGAGAGAGAAACAGGGGGATGGAGAAAGACAGAGAAACAGGGGGACGGAGAGAGAGAGAGAAACAGGGGGACGGAGAGAGAGAAACAGGGGGACGGAGAGAGAGAAACAGGGGGACGGAGAGAGACAGAGAGAGAAACAGGGGGACGGAGAGAGAGAAACAGGGGGACGGAGAGAGAGAAACAGGGGGACGGAGAGAGAGAAACAGGGGGACGGAGAGAGAGAAACAGGGGGACGGAGAGAAACAGGGGGACGGAGAGAGACAGAGAGAGAAACAGGGGGACGGAGAGAGAGACAGAGAGAGAAACAGGGGGACGGAGAGAGACAGAGAGAGAAACAGGGGGACAGAGAGAGAAACATGGGGACGGAGAGAGACAGAGAGAGAAACAGGGGGACGGAGAGAGAGAAACAGGGGGACGGAGAGAGAGAAACAGGGGGACGGAGAGAGAGAAACAGGGGGACGGAGAGAGAGAAACAGGGGGACGGAGAGAGAGAAACAGGGGGACGGAGAGAGACAGAGAGAGAAACAGGGGGACGGAGAGAGAGAAAGACAGAGAAACAGGGGGATGGAGAGAGAGAGAGAAACAGGGGGACGGAGAGAGAGAAACAGGGGGACGGAGAGAGAGAAACAGGGGGACGGAGAGAGACAGAGAGAGAAACAGGGGGACGGAGAGAGACAGAGAGAGAAACGGGGAAGGAGAAAGACAGAGAGAGAAACAGGGGGACGGAGAGAGAGACAGAGAGAGAAACAGGGGGACGGAGAGAGACAGAGAGAGAAACAGGGGGACAGAGAGAGAAACAGGGGGACGGAGAAAGACAGAGAAACAGGGGGATGGAGAGAGACAGAGAGAGAAACAGGGGGACGGAGAGAGAGACAGAGAGAGAAACAGGGGGACGGAGAGAGACAGAGAGAGAAACAGGGGGACGGAGAGAGACAGAGAGAGAAACAGGGGGATGAGAAAGACAGAGAAACAGGGGGATGGAGAGAGACAGAGAGAGAAACAGGGGGATGGAGAAAGACAGAGAAACAGGGGGATGGAGAGAGAGAGAGAAACAGGGGGACGGAGAGAGAGAAACAGGGGGACGGAGAGAGAGAAACAGGGGGACGGAGAGAGACAGAGAGAGAAACAGGGGGACGGAGAGAGAGAAACAGGGGGACGGAGAGAGAGAAACAGGGGGACGGAGAGAGAGAAACAGGGGGACGGAGAGAGAGAAACAGGGGGACGGAGAGAAACAGGGGGACGGAGAGAGACAGAGAGAGAAACAGGGGGACGGAGAGAGAGACAGAGAGAGAAACAGGGGGACGGAGAGAGACAGAGAGAGAAACAGGGGGACAGAGAGAGAAACATGGGGATGGAGAAAGACAGAGAAACAGGGGGATGGAGAGAGACAGAGAGAGAAACAGGGGGATGGAGAAAGACAGAGAAACAGGGGGACGGAGAGAGAGAGAAATAGGGGGACGGAGAGAGAGAAACAGGGGGACGGAGAGAGAGAAACAGGGGGACGGAGAGAGAGAAACAGGGGGACGGAGAGAGACAGAGAGAGAAACAGGGGGACGGAGAGAAAGACAGAGAGAGAAACAGGGGGATGGAGAGAGAGAGAGAAACAGGGGGACGGAGAGAGACAGAAACAGGGGGACGGAGAGAGACAGAGAGAGAAACAGGGGGATGGAGAGAGACAGAGAGAGAAACAGGGGGATGGAGAAAGACAGAGAAACAGGGGGATGGAGAGAGAGAGAGAAACAGGGGGACGGAGAGAGAGAAACAGGGGGACGGAGAGAGAGAAACAGGGGGACGGAGAGAGACAGAGAGAGAAACAGGGGGACAGAGAGAGAGAAACAGGGGGACGGAGAGAGAGAAACAGGGGGACGGAGAGAGAGAAACAGGGGGACGGAGAGAGAGAAACAGGGGGACGGAGAGAGACAGAGAGAGAAACAGGGGGACGGAGAGAGAGACAGAGAGAGAAACAGGGGGACGGAGAGAGACAGAGAGAGAAACAGGGGGACAGAGAGAGAAACAGGGGGATGGAGAAAGACAGAGAAACAGGGGGACGGAGAGAGACAGAGAGAGAAACAGGGGGATGGAGAAAGACAGAGAAACAGGGGGACGGAGAGAGAGAGAAACAGGGGGACGGAGAGAGAGAAACAGGGGGACGGAGAGAGAGAAACAGGGGGACGGAGAGAGAGAAACAGGGGGACGGAGAGAGACAGAGAGAGAAACAGGGGGACGGAGAGAGACAGAGAGAGAAACGGGGATGGAGAAAGACAGAGAGAGAAACAGGGGGATGGAGAGAGAGAGAGAAACAGGGGGACGGAGAGAGACAGAGAGAGAAACAGGGGGACGGAGAGAGACAGAGAGAGAAACGGGGATGGAGAAAGACAGAGAGAGAAACAGGGGGATGGAGAGAGAGAGAGAAACAGGGGGACGGAGAGAGACAGAAACAGGGGGACGGAGAGAGACAGAGAGAGAAACAGGGGGACGGAGAGAGACAGAGAGAGAAACAGGGGGACGGAGAGAGACAGAGAGAGAAACAGGGGGACGGAGAGAGACAGAAACAGGGGGACGGAGAGAGACAGAAACAGGGGGACGGAGAGAGACAGAAACAGGGGGACGGAGAGAGACAGAGAGAGAAACAGGGGGACGGAGAGAGACAGAGAGAGAAACAGGGGGACGGAGAGAGACAGAGAGAGAAACAGGGGGACGGAGAGAGACAGAGAGAGAAACAGAGGGACGGAGAGAGACAGAGAGAGAAACAGGGGGACGGAGAGAGACAGAGAGAGAAACAGGGGGATGGAGAAAGACAGAGAAACAGGGGGATGGAGAGAGACAGAGAGAGAAACAGGGGGATGGAGAGAGAGAGAGAAACAGGGGGACGGAGAGAGAGAAACAGGGGGACGGAGAGAGAGAAACAGGGGGACGGAGAGAGAGAAACAGGGGGACGGAGAGAGACAGAGAGAGAAACAGGGGGACGGAGAGAGACAGAGAGAGAAACGGGGACGGAGAAAGACAGAGAGAGAAACAGGGGGATGGAGAGAGAGAGAGAAACAGGGGGACGGAGAGAGACAGAGAGAGAAACAGGGGGACGGAGAGAGACAGAGAGAGAAACAGGGGGACGGAGAGAGACAGAGAGAGAAACAGGGGGACGGAGAGAGACAGAGAGAGAAACAGGGGGACGGAGAGAGACAGAGAGAGAAACAGGGGGACGGAGAGAGACAGAGAGAGAAACAGGGGGACGGAGAGAGACAGAGAGAGAAACAGGGGGACGGAGAGAGACAGAGAGAGAAACAGGGGGACGGAGAGAGACAGAGAGAGAAACAGGGGGATGGAGAAAGACAGAGAGAGAAACAGGGGGATGGAGAGAGACAGAGAGAGAAACAGGGGGATGGAGAAAGACAGAGAAACAGGGGGATGGAGAAAGACAGAGAAACAGAGGGATGGAGAGAGAGAGAGAAACAGGGGGATGGAGAAAGACAGAGAAACAGGGGGATGGAGAGAGAGAGAAGGAGAAACAGGGGGACGAAGAGAGACAGAGAGAGAAACAGGGGGACTGAGAGAGACAGAGAGAGACGGAGAGAGAGACAGAGAGAGAAACAGGGGGACGGAGAGAGAGAGAGAGAGACGGAGAGAGAGACAGAGAGAGAAACAGGGGGATGGAGAGAGACAGAGAGAGACGGAGAGAGAGACAGAGAGAGAAACAGGGGGATGGAGAGAGAGAGAGAGAAACAGGGGGACGGAGAGAGACAGAGAGAGAAACAGGGGGACGGAGAGAGACAGAGAGAGAAACAGGGGGACAGAGAGAGAAACAGGGGGACGGAGAAAGACAGAGAAACAGGGGGATGGAGAGAGACAGAGAAACAGGGGGACGGAGAGAGACAGAGAGAGAAAGAGGGGGATGGAGAAAGACAGAGAGAAACAGGGGGACGGAGAGAGAGAGAGAAACAGGGGGACGGAGAGAGACAGAGAGAGAAACAGGGGGACGGAGAAATACAGAGAGAGAAACAGGGGGATGGAGAGAGAGAGAGAAACAGGGGGATGGAGAGAGAGAGAGAGAGAAACAGGGGGACGGAGAGAGAGAGAAAAACAGGGGGACGGAGAGAGAGACAGAGAGAGAAACAGGGGGACGGAGAGAGAGAGAGAAACAGGGGGACGGAGAGAGACAGAGAGAGAAACAGGGGGACGGAGAGAGACAGAGAGAGAAACAGGGGGATGGAGAAAGACAGAGAAACAGGGGGATGGAGAGAGACAGAGAGAAAAACAGGGGGATGGAGAAAGACAGAGAAACAGGGGGATGGAGAGAGAGAGAGAAACAGGGGGATGGAGAGAGAGAGAGAAACAGGGGGACGGAGAGAGAGAAACAGGGGGACGGAGAGAGAGAAACAGGGGGACGGAGAGAGACAGAGAGAGAAACAGGGGGACGGAGAGAGAGAAACAGGGGGACGGAGAGAGAGAAACAGGGGGACGGAGAGAGAGAAACAGGGGGACGGAGAGAGAGAAACAGGGGGACGGAGAGAGACAGAGAGAGAAACAGGGGGACGGAGAGAGAGACAGAGAGAGAAACAGGGGGACGGAGAGAGACAGAGAGAGAAACAGGGGGACAGAGAGAGAAACAGGGGGACGGAGAAAGACAGAGAAACAGGGGGATGGAGAGAGACAGAGAGAGAAACAGGGAGATGGAGAAAGACAGAGAAACAGGGGGATGGAGAGAGAGAGAAACAGGGGGACGGAGAGAGAGAAACAGGGGGACGAGAGAGAGAAACAGGGGGACGGAGAGAGACAGAGAGAGAAACAGGGGGACGGAGAGAGACAGAGAGAGAAACGGGGATGGAGAAAGACAGAGAGAGAAACAGGGGGATGGAGAGAGAGAGAGAAACAGGGGGATGGAGAGAGACAGAAACAGGGGGACGGAGAGAGACAGAGAGAGAAACAGGGGGACGGAGAAATACAGAGAGAGAAAGAGGGGGATGGAGAAAGACAGAGAGAAACAGGGGGATGGAGAGAGAGAGAGAAACAGGGGGACGGAGAGAGAGAGAAACAGGGGGACGGAGAAATACAGAGAGAGAAACAGGGGGATGGAGAGAGAGAGAAACAGGGGGATGGAGAGAGAGAGAGAAACAGGGGGATGGAGAGAGAGAGAGAGAAACAGGGGGACGGAGAGAGAGAGAGAAACAGGGGGACGGAGAGAGAGACAGAGAGAGAAACAGGGGGACGGAGAGAGAGACAGAGAGAGAAACAGGGGGACTGAGAGAGACAGAGAGAGACGGAGAGAGAGACAGAGAGAGAAACAGGGGGACGGAGAGAGAGAGAGAGAGACGGAGAGAGAGACAGAGAGAGAAACAGGGGGATGGAGAGAGACAGAGAGAGACGGAGAGAGAGACAGAGAGAGAAACAGGGGGATGGAGAGAGAGAGAGAGAAACAGGGGGACGGAGAGAGACAGAGAGAGAAACAGGGGGACGGAGAGAGACAGAGAGAGAAACAGGGGGACAGAGAGAGAAACAGGGGGACGGAGAAAGACAGAGAAACAGGGGGATGGAGAGAGACAGAGAAACAGGGGGACGGAGAGAGACAGAGAGAGAAAGAGGGGGATGGAGAAAGACAGAGAGAAACAGGGGGACGGAGAGAGAGAGAGAAACAGGGGGACGGAGAGAGACAGAGAGAGAAACAGGGGGACGGAGAAATACAGAGAGAGAAACAGGGGGATGGAGAGAGAGAGAGAAACAGGGGGATGGAGAGAGAGAGAGAGAGAAACAGGGGGACGGAGAGAGAGAGAAAAACAGGGGGACGGAGAGAGAGACAGAGAGAGAAACAGGGGGACGGAGAGAGAGAGAGAAACAGGGGGACGGAGAGAGACAGAGAGAGAAACAGGGGGACGGAGAGAGACAGAGAGAGAAACAGGGGGATGGAGAAAGACAGAGAAACAGGGGGATGGAGAGAGACAGAGAGAAAAACAGGGGGATGGAGAAAGACAGAGAAACAGGGGGATGGAGAGAGAGAGAGAAACAGGGGGATGGAGAGAGAGAGAGAAACAGGGGGACGGAGAGAGAGAAACAGGGGGACGGAGAGAGAGAAACAGGGGGACGGAGAGAGACAGAGAGAGAAACAGGGGGACGGAGAGAGAGAAACAGGGGGACGGAGAGAGAGAAACAGGGGGACGGAGAGAGAGAAACAGGGGGACGGAGAGAGAGAAACAGGGGGACGGAGAGAGACAGAGAGAGAAACAGGGGGACGGAGAGAGAGACAGAGAGAGAAACAGGGGGACGGAGAGAGACAGAGAGAGAAACAGGGGGACAGAGAGAGAAACAGGGGGACGGAGAAAGACAGAGAAACAGGGGGATGGAGAGAGACAGAGAGAGAAACAGGGAGATGGAGAAAGACAGAGAAACAGGGGGATGGAGAGAGAGAGAAACAGGGGGACGGAGAGAGAGAAACAGGGGGACGAGAGAGAGAAACAGGGGGACGGAGAGAGACAGAGAGAGAAACAGGGGGACGGAGAGAGACAGAGAGAGAAACGGGGATGGAGAAAGACAGAGAGAGAAACAGGGGGATGGAGAGAGAGAGAGAAACAGGGGGATGGAGAGAGACAGAAACAGGGGGACGGAGAGAGACAGAGAGAGAAACAGGGGGACGGAGAAATACAGAGAGAGAAAGAGGGGGATGGAGAAAGACAGAGAGAAACAGGGGGATGGAGAGAGAGAGAGAAACAGGGGGACGGAGAGAGAGAGAAACAGGGGGACGGAGAAATACAGAGAGAGAAACAGGGGGATGGAGAGAGAGAGAAACAGGGGGATGGAGAGAGAGAGAGAAACAGGGGGATGGAGAGAGAGAGAGAGAAACAGGGGGACGGAGAGAGAGAGAGAAACAGGGGGACGGAGAGAGAGACAGAGAGAGAAACAGGGGGACGGAGAGAGAGACAGAGAGAGAAACAGGGGGACGGAGAGAGACAGAGAGAGAAACAGGGGGACGGAGAGAGACAGAGAGAGAAACAGGGGGATGGAGAAAGACAGAGAAACAGGGGGATGGAGAGAGACAGAGAGAGAAACAGGGGGATGGAGAAAGACAGAGAAACAGGGGGATGGAGAGAGAGAGAGAAACAGGGGGACGGAGAGAGAGAAACAGGGGGACGGAGAGAGAGAAACAGGGGGACGGAGAGAAACAGGGGGACGGAGAGAGACAGAGAGAGAAACAGGGGGACGGAGAGAGAGAAACAGGGGGACGGAGAGAGAGAAACAGGGGGACGGAGAGAGAGAAACAGGGGGACGGAGAGAGAGAAACAGGGGGACGGAGAGAGACAGAGAGAGAAACAGGGGGACGGAGAGAGAGACAGAGAGAGAAACAGGGGGACGGAGAGAGACAGAGAGAGAAACAGGGGGACAGAGAGAGAAACAGGGGGACGGAGAAAGACAGAGAAACAGGGGGATGGAGAGAGAGAGAGAAACAGGGGGACGGAGAGAGAGAAACAGGGGGACGGAGAGAGAGAAACAGGGGGACGGAGAGAGACAGAGAGAGAAACAGGGGGACGGAGAGAGACAGAGAGAGAAACGGGGATGGAGAAAGACAGAGAGAGAAACAGGGGAATAGAGAGAGAGAGAGAGAAACAGGGGGATGGAGAGAGACAGAAACAGGGGGACGGAGAGAGACAGAGAGAGAAACAGGGGGACGGAGAGAGACAGAGAGAGAAACAGGGGGACGGAGAGAGACAGAGAGAGAAACAGGGGGACGGAGAGAGACAGAGAGAGAAACAGGGGGACGGAGAGAGACAGAGAGAGAAACAGGGGGACGGAGAGAGACAGAGAGAGAAACAGGGGGATGGAGAAAGACAGAGAAACAGGGGGATGGAGAGAGACAGAGAGAGAAACAGGGGGATGGAGAGAGAGAGAGAAACAGGGGGACGGAGAGAGAGAAACAGGGGGACGGAGAGAGAGAAACAGGGGGACGGAGAGAGAGAAACAGGGGGACGGAGAGAGACAGAGAGAGAAACAGGGGGACGGAGAGAGACAGAGAGAGAAACGGGGATGGAGAAAGAAAGAGAGAGAAACAGGGGGATGGAGAGAGAGAGAGAAACAGGGGGACGGAGAGAGACAGAGAGAGAAACAGGGGGACGGAGAGAGACAGAGAGAGAAACAGGGGGACGGAGAGAGACAGAGAGAGAAACAGGGGGACGGAGAGAGACAGAGAGAGAAACAGGGGGACGGAGAGAGACAGAGAGAGAAACAGGGGGACGGAGAGAGACAGAGAGAGAAACAGGGGGACGGAGAGAGACAGAGAGAGAAACAGGGGGACGGAGAGAGACAGAGAGAGAAACAGGGGGACGGAGAGAGACAGAGAGAGAAACAGGGGGATGGAGAAAGACAGAGAGAGAAACAGGGGGATGGAGAGAGACAGAGAGAGAAACAGGGGGATGGAGAAAGACAGAGAAACAGGGGGATGGAGAAAGACAGAGAAACAGAGGGATGGAGAGAGAGAGAGAAACAGGGGGATGGAGAAAGACAGAGAAACAGGGGGATGGAGAGAGAGAGAAGGAGAAACAGGGGGACGAAGAGAGACAGAGAGAGAAACAGGGGGACTGAGAGAGACAGAGAGAGACGGAGAGAGAGACAGAGAGAGAAACAGGGGGACGGAGAGAGAGAGAGAGAGACGGAGAGAGAGACAGAGAGAGAAACAGGGGGATGGAGAGAGACAGAGAGAGACGGAGAGAGAGACAGAGAGAGAAACAGGGGGATGGAGAGAGAGAGAGAGAAACAGGGGGACGGAGAGAGACAGAGAGAGAAACAGGGGGACGGAGAGAGACAGAGAGAGAAACAGGGGGACAGAGAGAGAAACAGGGGGACGGAGAAAGACAGAGAAACAGGGGGATGGAGAGAGACAGAGAAACAGGGGGACGGAGAGAGACAGAGAGAGAAAGAGGGGGATGGAGAAAGACAGAGAGAAACAGGGGGACGGAGAGAGAGAGAGAAACAGGGGGACGGAGAGAGACAGAGAGAGAAACAGGGGGACGGAGAAATACAGAGAGAGAAACAGGGGGATGGAGAGAGAGAGAGAAACAGGGGGATGGAGAGAGAGAGAGAGAGAAACAGGGGGACGGAGAGAGAGAGAAAAACAGGGGGACGGAGAGAGAGACAGAGAGAGAAACAGGGGGACGGAGAGAGAGAGAGAAACAGGGGGACGGAGAGAGACAGAGAGAGAAACAGGGGGACGGAGAGAGACAGAGAGAGAAACAGGGGGATGGAGAAAGACAGAGAAACAGGGGGATGGAGAGAGACAGAGAGAAAAACAGGGGGATGGAGAAAGACAGAGAAACAGGGGGATGGAGAGAGAGAGAGAAACAGGGGGATGGAGAGAGAGAGAGAAACAGGGGGACGGAGAGAGAGAAACAGGGGGACGGAGAGAGAGAAACAGGGGGACGGAGAGAGACAGAGAGAGAAACAGGGGGACGGAGAGAGAGAAACAGGGGGACGGAGAGAGAGAAACAGGGGGACGGAGAGAGAGAAACAGGGGGACGGAGAGAGAGAAACAGGGGGACGGAGAGAGACAGAGAGAGAAACAGGGGGACGGAGAGAGAGACAGAGAGAGAAACAGGGGGACGGAGAGAGACAGAGAGAGAAACAGGGGGACAGAGAGAGAAACAGGGGGACGGAGAAAGACAGAGAAACAGGGGGATGGAGAGAGACAGAGAGAGAAACAGGGAGATGGAGAAAGACAGAGAAACAGGGGGATGGAGAGAGAGAGAAACAGGGGGACGGAGAGAGAGAAACAGGGGGACGAGAGAGAGAAACAGGGGGACGGAGAGAGACAGAGAGAGAAACAGGGGGACGGAGAGAGACAGAGAGAGAAACGGGGATGGAGAAAGACAGAGAGAGAAACAGGGGGATGGAGAGAGAGAGAGAAACAGGGGGATGGAGAGAGACAGAAACAGGGGGACGGAGAGAGACAGAGAGAGAAACAGGGGGACGGAGAAATACAGAGAGAGAAAGAGGGGGATGGAGAAAGACAGAGAGAAACAGGGGGATGGAGAGAGAGAGAGAAACAGGGGGACGGAGAGAGAGAGAAACAGGGGGACGGAGAAATACAGAGATAGAAACAGGGGGATGGAGAGAGAGAGAAACAGGGGGATGGAGAGAGAGAGAGAAACAGGGGGATGGAGAGAGAGAGAGAGAAACAGGGGGACGGAGAGAGAGAGAGAAACAGGGGGACGGAGAGAGAGACAGAGAGAGAAACAGGGGGACGGAGAGAGAGACAGAGAGAGAAACAGGGGGACGGAGAGAGACAGAGAGAGAAACAGGGGGACGGAGAGAGACAGAGAGAGAAACAGGGGGATGGAGAAAGACAGAGAAACAGGGGGATGGAGAGAGACAGAGAGAGAAACAGGGGGATGGAGAAAGACAGAGAAACAGGGGGATGGAGAGAGAGAGAGAAACAGGGGGACGGAGAGAGAGAAACAGGGGGACGGAGAGAGAGAAACAGGGGGACGGAGAGAGACAGAGAGAGAAACAGGGGGACGGAGAGAGAGAAACAGGGGGACGGAGAGAGAGAAACAGGGGGACGGAGAGAGAGAAACAGGGGGACGGAGAGAGAGAAACAGGGGGACGGAGAGAGACAGAGAGAGAAACAGGGGGACGGAGAGAGAGACAGAGAGAGAAACAGGGGGACGGAGAGAGACAGAGAGAGAAACAGGGGGACAGAGAGAGAAACAGGGGGACGGAGAAAGACAGAGAAACAGGGGGATGGAGAGAGAGAGAGAAACAGGGGGACGGAGAGAGAGAAACAGGGGGACGGAGAGAGACAGAGAGAGAAACAGGGGGACGGAGAGAGACAGAGAGAGAAACGGGGATGGAGAAAGACAGAGAGAGAAACAGGGGGATAGAGAGAGAGAGAGAGAAACAGGGGGATGGAGAGAGACAGAAACAGGGGGACGGAGAGAGACAGAGAGAGAAACAGGGGGACGGAGAGAGACAGAGAGAGAAACAGGGGGACGGAGAGAGACAGAGAGAGAAACAGGGGGACGGAGAGAGACAGAGAGAGAAACAGGGGGACGGAGAGAGACAGAGAGAGAAACAGGGGGACGGAGAGAGACAGAGAGAGAAACAGGGGGACGGAGAGAGACAGAGAGAGAAACAGGGGGATGGAGAAAGACAGAGAAACAGGGGGATGGAGAGAGACAGAGAGAGAAACAGGGGGATGGAGAGAGAGAGAGAAACAGGGGGACGGAGAGAGAGAAACAGGGGGACGGAGAGAGAGAAACAGGGGGACGGAGAGAGAGAAACAGGGGGACGGAGAGAGACAGAGAGAGAAACAGGGGGACGGAGAGAGACAGAGAGAGAAACGGGGATGGAGAAAGACAGAGAGAGAAACAGGGGGATGGAGAGAGAGAGAGAAACAGGGGGACGGAGAGAGACAGAGAGAGAAACAGGGGGACGGAGAGAGACAGAGAGAGAAACAGGGGGACGGAGAGAGACAGAGAGAGAAACAGGGGGACGGAGAGAGACAGAGAGAGAAACAGGGGGATGGAGAGAGAGAGAGAAACAGGGGGACGGAGAGAGAGAAACAGGGGGACGGAGAGAGAGAAACAGGGGGACGGAGAGAGAGAAACAGGGGGACGGAGAGAGACAGAGAGAGAAACAGGGGGACGGAGAGAGACAGAGAGAGAAACGGGGATGGAGAAAGACAGAGAGAGAAACAGGGGGATGGAGAGAGAGAGAGAAACAGGGGGACGGAGAGAGACAGAGAGAGAAACAGGGGGACGGAGAGAGACAGAGAGAGAAACAGGGGGACGGAGAAAGACAGAGAAACAGGGGGATGGAGAGAGACAGAGAGAGAAACAGGGAGATGGAGAGAGAGAGAGAAACAGGGGGACGGAGAGAGAGAAACAGGGGGACGGAGAGAGAGAAACAGGGGGACGGAGAGAGAGAAACAGGGGGACGGAGAGAGACAGAGAGAGAAACAGGGGGACGGAGAGAGACAGAGAGAGAAACGGGGATGGAGAAAGACAGAGAGAGAAACAGGGGGATGGAGAGAGAGAGAGAAACAGGGGGACGGAGAGAGACAGAGAGAGAAACAGGGGGACGGAGAGAGACAGAGAGAGAAACAGGGGGACGGAGAGAGACAGAGAGAGAAACAGGGGGACGGAGAGAGACAGAGAGAGAAACAGGGGGACGGAGAGAGACAGAGAGAGAAACAGGGGGATGGAGAGAGAGAGAGAAACAGGGGGACGGAGAGAGAGAAACAGGGGGACGGAGAGAGAGAAACAGGGGGACGGAGAGAAAGAAACAGGGGGACGGAGAGAGACAGAGAGAGAAACAGGGGGACGGAGAGAGACAGAGAGAGAAACGGGGATGGAGAAAGACAGAGAGAGAAACAGGGGGATGGAGAGAGAGAGAGAAACAGGGGGATGGAGAGAGAGAGAAACAGGGGGACGGAGAGAGACAGAGAGAGAAACAGGGGGACGGAGAGAGACAGAGAGAGAAACAGGGGGACGGAGAGAGACAGAGAGAGAAACAGGGGGACGGAGAGAGACAGAGAGAGAAACAGGGGGACGGAGAGACAGAGAGAGAAACAGGGGGACGGAGAGACAGAGAGAGAAACAGGGGGACGGAGAGAGACAGAGAGAGAAACAGGGGGACGGAGAGAGACAGAGAGAGAAACAGGGGGATGGAGAAAGACAGAGAAACAGGGGGATGGAGAGAGACAGAGAGAGAAACAGGGGGATGGAGAAAGACAGAGAAACAGGGGGATGGAGAGAGAGAGAGAAACAGGGGGATGGAGAAAGACAGAGAAACAGGGGGATGGAGAGAGAGAGAAGGAGAAACAGGGGGACGAAGAGAGACAGAGAGAAACAGGGGGACTGAGAGAGACAGAGAGAGACGGAGAGAGAGACAGAGAGAGAAACAGGGGGACGGAGAGAGAGAGAGAGAGAGACGGAGAGAGAGACAGAGAGAGAAACAGGGGGATGGAGAGAGACAGAGAGAGACGGAGAGAGAGACAGAGAGAGAAACAGGGGGATGGAGAGAGAGAGAGAGAAACAGGGGGACGGAGAGAGACAGAGAGAGAAACAGGGGGACGGAGAGAGACAGAGAGAGAAACAGGGGGACGGAGAAAGACAGAGAAACAGGGGGATGGAGAGAGACAGAGAAACAGGGGGACGGAGAGAGACAGAGAGAGAAAGAGGGGGATGGAGAAAGACAGAGAGAAACAGGGGGACTGAGAGAGAGAGAGAAACAGGGGGACGGAGAGAGACAGAGAGAGAAACAGGGGGACGGAGAAATACAGAGAGAGAAACAGGGGGATGGAGAGAGAGAGAGAAACAGGGGGATGGAGAGAGAGAGAAACAGGGGGATGGAGAGAGAGAGAGAGAGAAACAGGGGGACGGAGAGAGAGAGAGAAACAGGGGGATGGAGAGAGAGAGAAACAGGGGGATGGAGAGAGAGAGAAACAGGGGGATGGAGAAAGACAGAGAAACAGGGGGATGGAGAGAGAGAAACAGGGGGACGGAGAGAGAGAGAAACAGAGGGACGGAGAGAGAGAGAAACAGGGGGACGGAGAGAGAGAGAAACAGGGGGACGGAGAGAGACAGAGAGAGAAACAGGGGGACGGAGAAATACAGAGAGAGAAACAGGGGGATGGAGAGAGAGAGAGAAACAGGGGGATGGAGAGAGAGAGAGAAACAGGGGGATGGAGAGAGAGAGAGAGAGAAACAGGGGGATGGAGAGAGACAGAGAGAGAAACAGGGGGACGGAGAAATACAGAGAGAGAAACAGGGGGATGGAGAGAGAGAGAGAAACAGGGGGATGGAGAGAGAGAGAGAAACAGGGGGATGGAGAGAGAGAGAGAGAGAAACAGGGGGACGGAGAGAGAGAGAGAAACAGGGGGATGGAGAGAGAGAGAAACAGGGGGATGGAGAGAGAGAGAAACAGGGGGATGGAGAAAGACAGAGAAACAGGGGGATGGAGAGAGAGAAACAGGGGGACGGAGAGAGAGAGAAACAGAGGGACGGAGAGAGAGAGAAACAGGGGGACGGAGAGAGAGAGAAACAGGGGGACGGAGAGAGAGAAACAGGGGGACGGAGAGAGAGAAACAGGGGGACGGAGAGAGAGAAACAGGGGGACGGAGAGAGAGAAACAGGGGGACGGAGAGAGACAGAGAGAGAAACAGGGAGACGGAGAGAGAGAGAAACAGGGTGACGGAGAGAGAGAAACAGGGGGACGGAGAGAGAGAGAAACAGGGGGACGGAGAGAGAGAGAAACAGGGTGACGGAGAGAGACAGAGAGAGAAACAGGGGGACGGAGAGAGACAGAGAGAGAAACAGGGGGACAGAGAGAGAAACAGGGGGACGGAGAAAGACAGAGAAACAGGGGGATGGAGAGAGAGAGAGAGAGAAACAGGGGGACGGAGAGAGAGAGAGAAACAGGGGGATGGAGAGAGAGAGAAACAGGGGGATGGAGAGAGAGAGAAACAGGGGGATGGAGAAAGACAGAGAAACAGGGGGATGGAGAGAGAGAAACAGGGGGACGGAGAGAGAGAGAAACAGAGGGACGGAGAGAGAGAGAAACAGGGGGACGGAGAGAGAGAGAAACAGGGGGACGGAGAGAGAGAAACAGGGGGACGGAGAGAGAGAAACAGGGGGACGGAGAGAGAGAAACAGGGGGACGGAGAGAGAGAAACAGGGGGACGGAGAGAGAGAAACAGGGGGACGGAGAGAGACAGAGAGAGAAACAGGGAGACGGAGAGAGAGAGAAACAGGGTGACGGAGAGAGAGAAACAGGGGGACGGAGAGAGAGAGAAACAGGGGGACGGAGAGAGAGAGAAACAGGGTGACGGAGAGAGAGAAACAGGGGGACGGAGAGAGAGAAACAGGGGGACGGAGAGAGAGAAACAGGGGGACGGAGAGAGAGAAACAGGGGGACGGAGAGAGAGAAACAGGGGGACGGAGAGAGAGAAACAGGGGGACGGAGAGAGAGAAACAGGGGGACGGAGCGAGAGAGAAACAGGGGGACGGAGAGAGAGAGAAACAGGGGGACGGAGAGAGAGAGAAACAGGGGGACGGAGAGAGAGAGAAACAGGGGGACGGAGAGTGAGAAACAGGGGGACGGAGAGAGAAACAGGGGGACGGAGAGAGAGAAACAGGGGGACGGAGAGAGAGAGAAACAGTGGGCCGGAGAGAGACAGAGAGAGAAGCAGGGGGACAGAGGCAGAAGCAGGGGGACAGAGAGAGAAGCAGGGGGACAGAGAGAGAGAGAAGCAGGGGGACAGAGAGAGAAGCAGGGGGACAGAGAGAGAAGCAGGCGGACAGAGAGAGAAGCAGGGGGACAGAGAGAGAAGCAGGGGGACAGAGAGAGAAGCAGGGGGACAGAGAGAGAAGCAGGGGGACAGAGAGAGAAGCAAGGGGACAGAGAGAGACAGACAGAGAGTGAGGCAGAGAGAGAGACCGAAAGAGACAGACCGACAGAGAGAGAGAAACAGGGGGACGGAGAGGAACAAAATCACAATGATAAAAGGATCTGACATCATTTTCCTAAACAGAGCTTCAAATACATTCTTCTACTCCCCTCTTTCTTTTCTCAGAACCACACCAGACCGCCTTTTCAACATTGAATGAATTAAGTGAATGTATTAACACCACCCAGTATGGAGCCTGCAGCGCAAAGCAACACCTAGAGCAGCGGATCTGCTGTAGATGAACTGCCTTCACGAATAAGAAAGAAGAATTAATGATCTATCTTACTTCATGATGCATCTTTAGTCCTACGCCCTGGCTCCTTAGTCAATACATAATTAACTATCAATATCATGATGCATCTTTAGTCCTACGCCCTGGCTCCTTAGTCAATACACAACTAACTATCAATATCATGATGCATCTTTAGTCCTACGCCCTGGCTCCTTAGTCAATACATAATTAACTATCAATATCATGATGCATCTTTAGTCCTACACCCTGGCTCCTTAGTCAATACATAATTAACTATCAATATCATGATGCATCTTTAGTCCTACACCCTGGCTCCTTAGTCAATACATAATTAACTATCAATATCATGATGCATCTTTAGTCCTACACCCTGGCTCCTTAGTCAATACATAATTAACTATCAATATCATGATGCATCTTTAGTCCTACGCCCTGGCTCCTTAGTCAATACACAACTAAATATCAATATCATGATGCATCTTTAGTCCTACGCCCTGGCTCCTTAGTCAATACACAACTAACTATCAATATCATGATGCATCTTTAGTCCTACGCCCTGGCTCCTTAGTCAATACACAACTAACTATCAATATCATGATGCATCTTTAGTCCTACGCCCTGGCTCCTTAGTCAATACACAACTAACTATCAATATCATGATGCATCTTTAGTCCTACGCCCTGGCTCCTTAGTCAATACACAACTAACTATCAATATCATGATGCATCTTTAGTCCTACGCCCTGGCTCCTTAGTCAATACACAACTAACTATCAATATCATGATGCATCTTTAGTCCTACGCCCTGGCTTCTTAGTCAATACACAACTAACTATCAATATCATGATGCATCTTTAGTCCTACGCCCTGGCTCCTTAGTCAATACATAACTAACTATCAATATCATGATGCATCTTTAGTCCTACGCCCTGGCTCCTTAGTCAATACACAACTAACTATCAATATCATGACGCATCTTTAGTCCTACGCCCTGGCTCCTTAGTCAATACACAACTATCAATATCATGACGCATCTTTAGTCCTACGCCCTGGCTCCTTAGTCAATACACAACTAACTATCAATATCATGACGCATCTTTAGTCCTACGCCCTGGCTCCTTAGTCAATACACAACTAACTATCAATATCATGATGCATCTTTAGTCCTACGCCCTGGCTCCTTAGTCAATACACAACTAACTATCAATATCATGATGCATCTTTAGTCCTACGCCCTGGCTCCTTAGTCAATACACAACTAACTATCAATATCATGATGCATCTTTAGTCCTACGCCCTGGCTCCTTAGTCAATACACAACTAACTATCAATATCATGATGCATCTTTAGTCCTACGCCCTGGCTCCTTAGTCAATACACAACTAACTATCAATATCATGATGCATCTTTAGTCCTACGCCCTGGCTCCTTAGTCAATACACAACTAACTATCAATATCATGATGCATCTTTAGTCCTACGCCCTGGCTCCTTAGTCAATACACAACTAACTATCAATATCATGATGCATCTTTAGTCCTACGCCCTGGCTCCTTAGTCAATACACAACTAACTATCAATATCATGATGCATCTTTAGTCCTACGCCCTGGCTCCTTAGTCAATACACAACTAACTATCAATATCATGATGCATCTTTAGTCCTACGCCCTGGCTCCTTAGTCAATACACAACTAACTATCAATATCATGATGCATCTTTAGTCCTACGCCCTGGCTCCTTAGTCAATACACAACTAACTATCAATATCATGATGCATCTTTAGTCCTACGCCCTGGCTCCTTAGTCAATACACAACTAACTATCAATATCATGATGCATCTTTAGTCCTACGCCCTGGCTCCTTAGTCAATACACAACTAACTATCAATATCATGATGCATCTTTAGTCCTACGCCCTGGCTCCTTAGTCAATACACAACTAACTATCAATATCATGATGCATCTTTAGTCCTACGCCCTGGCTCCTTAGTCAATACACAACTAACTATCAATATCATGATGCATCTTTAGTCCTACGCCCTGGCTCCTTAGTCAATACACAACTAACTATCAATATCATGATGCATCTTTAGTCCTACGCCCTGGCTCCTTAGTCAATACACAACTAACTATCAATATCATGATGCATCTTTAGTCCTACGCCCTGGCTCCTTAGTCAATACACAACTAACTATCAATATCATGATGCATCTTTAGTCCTACGCCCTGGCTCCTTAGTCAATACACAACTAACTATCAATATCATGATGCATCTTTAGTCCTACGCCCTGGCTCCTTAGTCAATACACAACTAACTATCAATATCATGATGCATCTTTAGTCCTACGCCCTGGCTCCTTAGTCAATACACAACTAACTATCAATATCATGATGCATCTTTAGTCCTACACCCTGGCTCCTTAGTCAATACACAACTAACTATCAATATCATGATGCATCTTTAGTCCTACGCCCTGGCTCCTTAGTCAATACACAACTAACTATCAATATCATGATGCATCTTTAGTCCTACGCCCTGGCTCCTTAGTCAATACACAACTAACTATCAATATCATGATGCATCTTTAGTCCTACACCCTGGCTCCTTAGTCAATACACAACTAACTATCAATATCATGATGCATCTTTAGTCCTACGCCCTGGCTCCTTAGTCAATACACAACTAACTATCAATATCATGACGCATCTTTAGTCCTACGCCCTGGCTCCTTAGTCAATACATAATTAACTATCAATATCATGACGCATCTTTAGTCCTACGCCCTGGCTCCTTAGTCAATACACAACTAACTATCAATATCATGATGCATCTTTAGTCCTACGCCCTGGCTCCTTAGTCAATACACAACTAACTATCAATATCATGATGCATCTTTAGTCCTACGCCCTGGCTCCTTAGTCAATACACAACTAACTATCAATATCATGATGCATCTTTAGTCCTACGCCCTGGCTCCTTAGTCAATACACAACTAACTATCAATATCATGATGCATCTTTAGTCCTACACCCTGGCTCCTTAGTCAATACATAACTAACTATCAATATCATGATGCATCTTTAGTCCTACGCCCTGGCTCCTTAGTCAATACACAACTAACTATCAATATCATGATGCATCTTTAGTCCTACGCCCTGGCTCCTTAGTCAATACACAACTAACTATCAATATCATGATGCATCTTTAGTCCTACGCCCTGGCTCCTTAGTCAATACACAACTAACTATCAATATCATGATGCATCTTTAGTCCTACGCCCTGGCTCCTTAGTCAATACACAACTAACTATCAATATCATGATGCATCTTTAGTCCTACGCCCTGGCTCCTTAGTCAATACACAACTAACTATCAATATCATGATGCATCTTTAGTCCTACGCCCTGGCTCCTTAGTCAATACACAACTAACTATCAATATCATGATGCATCTTTAGTCCTACACCCTGGCTCCTTAGTCAATACACAACTAACTATCAATATCATGATGCATCTTTAGTCCTACGCCCTGGCTCCTTAGTCAATACACAACTAACTATCAATATCATGATGCATCTTTAGTCCTACACCCTGGCTCCTTAGTCAATACACAACTAACTATCAATATCATGATGCATCTTTAGTCCTACGCCCTGGCTCCTTAGTCAATACACAACTAACTATCAATATCATGATGCATCTTTAGTCCTACGCCCTGGCTCCTTAGTCAATACACAACTAACTATCAATATCATGATGCATCTTTAGTCCTACGCCCTGGCTCCTTAGTCAATACACAACTAACTATCAATATCATGATGCATCTTTAGTCCTACGCCCTGGCTCCTTAGTCAATACACAACTAACTATCAATATCATGATGCATCTTTAGTCCTACGCCCTGGCTCCTTAGTCAATACACAACTAACTATCAATATCATGATGCATCTTTAGTCCTACGCCCTGGCTCCTTAGTCAATACACAACTAACTATCAATATCATGATGCATCTTTAGTCCTACGCCCTGGCTCCTTAGTCAATACACAACTAACTATCAATATCATGATGCATCTTTAGTCCTACGCCCTGGCTCCTTAGTCAATACACAACTAACTATCAATATCATGATGCATCTTTAGTCCTACGCCCTGGCTCCTTAGTCAATACACAACTAACTATCAATATCATGATGCATCTTTAGTCCTACGCCCTGGCTCCTTAGTCAATACACAACTAACTATCAATATCATGATGCATCTTTAGTCCTACGCCCTGGCTCCTTAGTCAATACACAACTAACTATCAATATCATGATGCATCTTTAGTCCTACGCCCTGGCTCCTTAGTCAATACACAACTAACTATCAATATCATGATGCATCTTTAGTCCTACGCCCTGGCTCCTTAGTCAATACACAACTAACTATCAATAACATGATGCATCTTTAGTCCTACGCCCTGGCTCCTTAGTCAATACACAACTAACTATCAATATCATGATGCATCTTTAGTCCTACACCCTGGCTCCTTAGTCAATACATAACTAACTATCAATATCATGATGCATCTTTAGTCCTACACCCTGGCTCCTTAGTCAATACACAACTAACTATCAATATCATGATGCATCTTTAGTCCTACGCCCTGGCTCCTTAGTCAATACACAACTAACTATCAATATCATGATGCATCTTTAGTCCTACGCCCTGGCTCCTTAGTCAATACACAACTAACTATCAATATCATGATGCATCTTTAGTCCTACACCCTGGCTTCTTAGTCAATACACAACTAACTATCAATATCATGATGCATCTTTAGTCCTACGCCCTGGCTCCTTAGTCAATACACAACTAACTATCAATATCATGACGCATCTTTAGTCCTACGCCCTGGCTCCTTAGTCAATACATAATTAACTATCAATATCATGACGCATCTTTAGTCCTACGCCCTGGCTCCTTAGTCAATACACAACTAACTATCAATATCATGATGCATCTTTAGTCCTACGCCCTGGCTCCTTAGTCAATACACAACTAACTATCAATATCATGATGCATCTTTAGTCCTACGCCCTGGCTCCTTAGTCAATACACAACTAACTATCAATATCATGATGCATCTTTAGTCCTACGCCCTGGCTCCTTAGTCAATACACAACTAACTATCAATATCATGATGCATCTTTAGTCCTACACCCTGGCTCCTTAGTCAATATATAATTAACTATCAATATCATGATGCATCTTTAGTCCTACGCCCTGGCTCCTTAGTCAATACACAACTAACTATCAATATCATGATGCATCTTTAGTCCTACGCCCTGGCTCCTTAGTCAATACACAACTAACTATCAATATCATGATGCATCTTTAGTCCTACGCCCTGGCTCCTTAGTCAATACACAACTAACTATCAATATCATGATGCATCTTTAGTCCTACGCCCTGGCTCCTTAGTCAATACACAACTAACTATCAATATCATGATGCATCTTTAGTCCTACGCCCTGGCTCCTTAGTCAATACACAACTAACTATCAATATCATGATGCATCTTTAGTCCTACGCCCTGGCTCCTTAGTCAATACACAACTAACTATCAATATCATGATGCATCTTTAGTCCTACACCCTGGCTCCTTAGTCAATACACAACTAACTATCAATATCATGATGCATCTTTAGTCCTACGCCCTGGCTCCTTAGTCAATACACAACTAACTATCAATATCATGATGCATCTTTAGTCCTACACCCTGGCTCCTTAGTCAATACACAACTAACTATCAATATCATGATGCATCTTTAGTCCTACGCCCTGGCTCCTTAGTCAATACATAACTAACTATCAATATCATGATGCATCTTTAGTCCTACGCCCTGGCTCCTTAGTCAATACACAACTAACTATCAATATCATGATGCATCTTTAGTCCTACGCCCTGGCTCCTTAGTCAATACACAACTAACTATCAATATCATGATGCATCTTTAGTCCTACGCCCTGGCTCCTTAGTCAATACACAACTAACTATCAATATCATGATGCATCTTTAGTCCTACGCCCTGGCTCCTTAGTCAATACACAACTAACTATCAATATCATGATGCATCTTTAGTCCTACGCCCTGGCTCCTTAGTCAATACACAACTAACTATCAATATCATGATGCATCTTTAGTCCTACACCCTGGCTTCTTAGTCAATACACAACTAACTATCAATAACACAGGGAGATATAAAGAAGAGGAGAGCGAAGGAAGGCTAAGGGGAACTGGGAGAATGAAAGCAGGTAAAGGAGATGTGTAGATTAGAAAGAGAGGGGGAGAGTTCTTGAAGAAGAGGGTGAGGGTGTTTGTTAGGTTTGTGGTGAAGATTTTAATTAGTAATAATTGGCCACTGAGGGAGTGATGGAGGGATAAGGTGAGAGAGGATAACTGTCAGTGGTGACGAAACAATCCCTGTCTTTCTTTATTCCCGTCTCTCTCCCTCCCTTCGTCTCTCTCCCTCATTCCGTCTCTCTCCCTCCTCTCCTTCTAGCACCTTCTCTCCTTTACTCTCTCTCCCTGGTGTGTGTTGCTGACTCTCTGTGGTTTTGA
Organism: Salvelinus fontinalis; assembly: GCF_029448725.1. Classification (NCBI taxonomy): domain Eukaryota; kingdom Metazoa; phylum Chordata; class Actinopteri; order Salmoniformes; family Salmonidae; genus Salvelinus; species Salvelinus fontinalis. The sequence continues at coordinate 69,259,070 of NC_074670.1, forward strand.
CACGGTGACACTGCAGTATCGGTACACAGGTGGACTCTGGGGCTGTGGTTGCCTGGTCTACCTGCCAAAGGTTCCCTACTCTAACAACAACAAACACACACACACACACACTCCGCCTGACGCTCTTACGTCATTCTGACAGATTCTCTTTCTCTCCCCATTTCTCTCTCCATGTTTCTTAATTCTTCTCCTCTTCTCCACCAGTCTTCCAGGGCTGTTACACTGGAGTCTGGACAGTTAATGTTGGTTAACAGTCTGAGGCAGTTCAACTGTTAGGGGCTGTTAGTTAATGGATGGCTGTGTTTAGTATCTCTCTGTTGGTTGAACACGCTGTGCTCTGCAGGCTGTGTGCACTACACAGTGAGACACCCCAGCAGGCCTGTACCACAGGGACACTGACTGTGTACCAAATGGCACCCTGTCCACTATATAGTGCACTACTTTGATCAGAGTCTTATGGGCTGAGGGTGTTTGTTAGGTTTGTGGTAGTGCACTGCATAGGGAATAGGGTGCCATTTGGGAAGCATTATAAGTGTGTTTCAACAGGCCTGTGATCATTGTCTGAACTGTCTGATGTCGCACAATGACAGATCATCTATGTGGGCGAGAATGAAGTAGAACTGAGCTGTTGACAGGCTGAGACACTGTCCTAGTCACCACCAAACACATAAACTCACACCATCACACACACAGAATGATATAGTGAGAAAACGAGGCACTGTGACAACAGCTCATCTCATTTTAATTCCCTACAGTCATCAACCTTCCCCAACCTCCATTTTCACTCACCCCTTCCTCCCACCCTCCATTTTCACTCACCCCTTCCTCCCACCCTCCATTTTCACTCACCCCTTCCTCCCAACCTCCATTTTCACTCACCCCTTCCCCCCCACCCTCCATTTTCACTCACCCCTTCCCCCCAACTTCCATTTTCACTCACCCCTTCCTCCCAACCTCCATTTTCACTCACCCCTTCCCCCCACCCTCCATTTTCACTCACCCCTTCCCCCAACCTCCATTTTCACTCACCCCTTCCCCCCCACCCTCCATTTTCACTCACCCCTTCCCCCCAACTTCCATTTTCACTCACCCCTTCCTCCCACCCTCCATTTTCACTCACCCCTTGCCCCCACCCTCCATTTTCACTCACCCCTTCCTCCCACCCTCCATTTTCACTCACCCCTTCCCCCCACCCTCCATTTTCACTCACCCCTTCCTCCCACCCTCCATTTTCACTCACCCCTTCCTCCCACCCTCCATTTTCACTCACCCCTTCCTCCCACCCTCCATTCTCACTCACCCCTTCCTCCCACCCTCCATTTTCACTCACCCCTTGCCCCCACTTTCACTCACCCCTTCCTCCCACCCTCCACTTTCACTCACCCCTTCCTCCCACCCTCCATTTTCACCCACCCCTTCCTCCCACCCTCCATTTTCACTCACCCCTTCCCCCCACCCTCCATTTTCACTCACCCCTTCCTCCCACCCTCCATTTTCACTCACCCCTTCCTCCCACCCTCCATTTTCACTCACCCCTTCCTCCCACCCTCCATTTTCACTCACCCCTTGCCCCCACCCTCCACTTTCACTCACCCCTTCCTCCCACCCTCCATTTTCACTTACCCCTTCCTCCCACCCTCCATTTTCACTCACCCCTTGCCCCCACCCTCCATTTTCACTCACTCCTTCCCCCCACCCTCCATTTTCACTCACCCCTTGCCCCCACCCTCCACTTTCCCTCACCCCTTCCCCCCACCCTCCATTTTCACTCACCCCTTCCTCCCACCCTCCATTTTCACTCACCCCTTCCTCCCACCCTCCATTTTCACTCACCCCTTCCTCCCACCCTCCATTTTCACTCACTCCTTCCCCCCACCCTCCATTTTCACTCACCCCTTCCTCCCACCCTCCATTTTCACTCACCCCTTCCCCCCACCCTCCATTTTCACTCACCCCTTCCCCCACCCTCCTCTCATCTATTCCCTCTCTTTCTCCCCTCTCTGTCTATTGGTCTTCTCCTGTACTCGTTCTCCCACTGTGAAGTTTAACTCAACAATGACAAAAAACAAAAAGCTGGTATCCAACAGTCTACCACCATGCTTTTAACACTCACTCACACACACACGCATACACACATCCAACCAAGGACAACCACAAGCAGAGACAAAGACACACACAAATACACACACACATCCAACCAAGGACAACCACAAGCAGAGAGACAAAGACACACACAATTGCATACACACATCCAACCAAGGACAACCACAAGCAGAGAGACAAAGACACACACAAATACACACACACATCCAACCAAGGACAACCACAAGCAGAGACAAAGACACACACAAATACACACACACATCCAACCAAGGACAACCACAAGCAGAGAGACAAAGACACACACAAATGCATACACACATCCAACCAAGGACAACCACAACCACAAGCAGAGACAAAGACAAAGACAAAGACAAAGACAAAGACACACACACACACACACACACACACACACACACACACACACACACACACACACACACACACACACACACACACACACACACACACACACACACACACACACACACACACACACACACACACACACATCCAACCAAGGACAACCACAAGCAGAGAGATAAAGACACACACACACACACACACACACACACACACACACACACAACCAAGGACAACCACAAGCAGAGAGATAAAGACACACACACACACACACACACACACAACCAAGGACAACCACAAGCAGAGAGATAAAGACACACATACACAAATAACGGAGGACATCACAGCTAAGTGAATACATTAAAGAGTGTATGAATCTCTAAACACAGTCAGAGCAAACACATAATTACTGCATCCACACCAGCACACGGGAGGAATGTTGGAGGGAGGAGAGAGGGAGGGAGGGGGATGTAGGGAGGAGAGAGGGAGGGAGGAGAGAGGGAGCGAGGGAGGAGAGAGAGAGGGAGGGAGGGGGATGTAGGGAGGAGAGAGGGAGGGAGGAGAGAGGGAGCGAGGGAGGAGAGAGAGAGAGGGAGGGAAGAGGGTGGGAGGAGAGAGGGGGAGGGAGGGGGATGTAGGGAGGAGAGAGGAGAGAGGGAGGAGAGAGGGAGGGAGGGAGGAGAGAGGGAGAGGGAGGGAAGAGGGTGGGAGGAGAGAGGGGGAGGGAGGAGAACGGAGGAGAGAGGGAGGGAGGAGGGAGGAGATAGAGGGAGGGAGGAGAGAGGGAGGGAAGAGGGTGGGAGGAGAGAGGGGGAGGGAGGAGAACAGAGGAGAGAAAGGGAGAACAAAGGAAGGAGGTAGGGAATGACGAAAGAGGGAGAGAAGGAGAGATGGAGGGTAGGGATGTATAAAACCACATGCAGGGAATATGTTATAATTCCCTCTGTGTGATATAACTTGTATCAATTATCTTTGTTGGTTGGAATGATGTCCAAAGGCATGGTTGTGTTATAATGCACTCTGTTTGTTACAGGCCTGGGATATCATCGCTGTGTGATAGAGATGTATAGCTGGGATATCATCGCTGTGTGATAGAGATGTATAGCTGGGATATCATCGCTGTGTGATAGAGATGTATAGCTGGGATATCATCGCTGTGTGATAGAGATGTATAGCTGGGATATCATCGCTGTGTGATAGAGATGTATAGCTGGGATATCATCGCTGTGTGATAGAGATGTATAGCTGGGATATCATCGCTGTGTGATAGAGATGTACAGTATATGGACTCACACTTGGCAGGCAGGCCGTAGCCCCCTGTAATCTTAGCCTCTCCCGTTTCACACCCTAGAAGCTCAGCACACTCGGACCTCAGGAGGGGGCCGGCCGTGCGGTGGATCGCACCATCCACTGAGGAGAGAGGGAAGAGAGGATGAATATTTGTACAGTTTATATAAACTGTCAACAACAAAAATGTAAATGAGGTATGAAGTGAATTGACAATTGCCTGTGCATTGTTAATGTGAGAGGAGGGGTGAGAGATATCATTTGCATGCATATAAACACACACACACACACCCCCCCCCCCACTGTGGAACCCTTCACTACTGATGAGCCCTTCACTACTGATGAGCCATATCAGTTGACGTTATCTAAATCAAGGGAAATTATTATTTGATTTGGGAGACACTTTATCTTCTTCCCATGATCATTGAACTAACAATCATTAGTGCACAGCACCCCTCACAACAGATCCAACAACTCTGCTCCATACGGGACTGGGAGTGGGGGGTGTGTGAGTTCAGTGTGTTGGGTTGGATCCTTCCTGGAACATCACTTATTATCGCCCTGCTCTGCCACTGTTTCATACATTATCACCCTGCACTGTGTCATACATTATCACCATGCACTGACACTGTGTCATGCATTATCACCATGCACTGTGTCATACATTATCACCCTGCACTGACAATGTGTTATGCATTATCACCCTGCACTGTGTCGTACATTATCACCATGCACTGACAATGTGCCATGCATTATCACCATGCACTGTGGCATACATTATCACCCTGCACTGTGTCATACATTATCACCATGCACTGACACTGTGTCATGCATTATCACCATGCACTGTGGCATACATTATCACCATGCACCGTGTCATACATTATCACCCTGCACTGACACTGTGTCATGCATTATCACCATGCACTGTGTCATACATTATCACCATGCACTGACAATGTGTCATGCATTATCACCATGCACTGTGTCATACATTATCGCCATGCACTGTGTCGTACATTATCACCATGCACTGACACTGTGTCATACATTATCACCATGCACTGTGTCGTACATTATCACCCTGCTCTGCAACGCTATCATACATTATCACCACGCACTGTGTCGTACATTATCACCCTGCTCTGCAACGCTATCATACATGATCACCATGCACTGTGTCGTACATTATCACCCTGCTCTGCAACGCTATCATACATTATCACCATGCACTGTGCCATACATTATCACCCTGCTCTGCAACGGTATCATACATTATCACCCTGCACTGCCACTGTGTCATACATTATCACCCTGCCACTGTGACATACATTATCACCCTGCACTGCCACTGTGTCATACATTATCGCCATGCCCTGCCACTGTGTCATACATGATCGCCCTGCCCTGCCACTGTGTCATACATTATCGCGCTGCCCTGCCACTGTGTCATACATTATCACCCTGTCCTGCGTCATACATTATCACCCTGCACTGACACTGTCATTCATTATCACCCTGCACTGACACTGCATCATACATTATCACCCTGCCTTGCTACTGTGCCATACATTATCACCCTGCCTTGCCACTGTGCCATACATTATCACCCTGCCTTGCCACTGTGCCATACATTATCACCCTGCCTTGCCACTGTGCCATACATTATCACCCTGCCCTGCCACTGTGTCATACATTATCACCCTGCACTGCCACTGTGTCATAAATTATTGCCCTGTGACTAAGGGTGGAAGGCAGGGTACGATGGCTGACTGACTGAGAAAGAAACACACAGACTGACTGTCTAGGTCCCTTGGGGGGTAGAGAAGCAGCATTTAGTTACAGTGCTGCTGTGTGAATAGAACTGGAGGTGACGTGCACCAGACAGCTAGTCACCCCCACCGACACACACTCTCACTCACTGAAATAGAGAACTAGTGTTATAACAAGACCAAGAGAGGAGAAAGGAGAGAGGGAGGGATGGAGGAGAGATGAGAGATGGAGGGAAAGAGCGATAGATGTATAAATAGTTTGATGGAAGAGACATAAGGATATAGTTAGAGAATAGGAGAGAGAAAAAGAAGAGAGATGGGAGAAGATCATAGCAAGGTCATTTTTAATTTCTAGTTCCTTATGTTTGACCTTGTATTTGACAGAGTTATGTGATGTGAGTGTGTGTGCGTTGTTTGTGTCTGTGGTGTGTGTGTGTGTGTGTGTGTGTGTGTGTGTGTGTGTGTGTGTGTGTGTGTGTGTGTGTGTGTGTGTGTGGTGTGTGTGTGTCACAACCTCCAGTCTAAGGATTTGTGGGGGTGTATGAAATATGCGGTCTCTATGATCCTGGCTTATATACCAGACAGCTCCAAATACCTGCCACTGCTCACAAACCTGCATTTATCAGACTACAGGGAACAGACACATGACTGTTTCAACTCGAAGACTTACAAAGACGATGTGACGATACAAAAACAACACAAAGACACAAAGACAATATCTCTCACAGCCATACAAAGACAACACCAAGATACAAAGACAATATCTCTCACAGCCATACAAAGACAACACCAAGATACAAAGACAATATCTCTCACAGCCATACAAAGACAACACCAAGATACAAAGACAATATCTCTCACAGCCATACAAAGACAACACCAAGATACAAAGACAATATCTATCACAGCCATACAAAGACAACACCAAGATACAAAGACAATATCTCTCACAGCCATACAAAGACAACACCAAGATACAAAGACAGTATCTCTCAGCAGCTCTAGAATGACTGACTGTAGTCATTCAATGTGACAAGTGGGAATACTAAGAAGTTCACTTAAGAGAAAATGGATTCTGAATCTATAAATGTACAATTCAACCCCTACCCAGTGAGAACACTGAAGGAAACTTGTGAGTCTACATATTCATATCCTTCTCTATCCTTTTTTGTTCTTCTTGAGGAGAGAGAAAGAGGAAAGAATAAAGAGACATGAGAAATGAAAGAAGAGGAGAATGGTAGAGAGCATGACAGGAGAGATGTGAGGACAGAGGTAAAAAAAAGAAAGTGATGAGAGAAATAAAGAACTCAAAGAGGGGCTGTCATTAAAGAGAGGGTGAATAAAGAGAAAAAAGATTGAAGAGAAAAGAGAGGAATGCGAGAAACAAGGAGGGTTGGAGAAGAATAGAGTTAAGGAGAAGAAACAACAGGTGATGAGAGGAAACAAGAGAAGAGAGGAGGGGTGCAGGCGGAGCAGAAGAGAGGAGGGGTGCAGGCAGAGCAGAAGAGAGGAGGGGTGCAGGCGGAGCAGAAGAGAGGAGGGGTGCAGGCGGAGCAGAAGAGAGGAGGGGTGCAGGCGGAGCAGAAGAGAGGAGGGGTGCAGGCGGAGCAGAAGAGAGGAGGGGTGCAGGCGGAGCAGAAGAGAGGAGGGGTGCAGGCGGAGCAGAAGAGAGGAGGGGTGCAGGCAGAGCAGAAGAGAGGAGGGGTGCAGGCGGAGCAGAAGAGAGGAGGGGTGCAGGCGGAGCAGAAGAGAGGAGGGGTGCAGGCGGAGCAGAAGAGAGGAGGGGTGCAGGCAGAAAACAAGAGAGGAGGGGTGCAGGCGGAGCAGAAAAGAGGAGGGGTGCAGGCGGAGCAGAAGAGAGGAGGGGTGCAGGCGGAGCAGAAGAGAGGAGGGGTGCAGGCAGAAAACAAGAGAGGAGGGGTGCAGGCGGAGCAGAAGAGAGGGGTGCAGGCTGAAAACAAGAGAGGAGGGGTGCAGGCGGAAAACAAGAGAGGAGGGGTGCAGGCGGAGCAGAAGAGAGGAGGGGTGCAGGCGGAGCAGAAGAGAGGAGGGGTGCAGGCAGAAAACAAGAGAGGAGGGGTGCAGGCGGAGCAGAAGAGAGGAGGGGTGCAGGCGGAGCAGAAGAGAGGAGGGGTGCAGGCGGAAAACAAGAGAGGAGGGGTGCAGGCGGAGCAGAAGAGAGGAGGGGTGCAGGCAGAAAACAAGAGAGGAGGGGTGCAGGCAGAGCAGAAGAGAGGGGTGCAGGCGGAAAACAAGAGAGGAGGGGTGCAGGCAGAGCAGAAGAGAGGAGGGGTGCAGGCAGAAAACAAGAGAGGAGGGGTGCAGGCGGAGCAGAAGAGAGGAGGGGTGCAGGCGGAGCAGAAGAGAGGAGGGGTGCAGGCAGAAAACAAGAGAGGAGGGGTGCAGGCGGAGCAGAAGAGAGGAGGGGTGCAGGCAGAAAACAAGAGAGGAGGGGTGCAGGCGGAGCAGAAGAGAGGAGGGGTGCAGGCGGAAAACAAGAGAGGGGGGGTGCAGGCAGAAAACAAGAGAGGAGGGGTGCAGGCGGAGCAGAAGAGAGGAGGGGTGCAGGCAGAAAACAAGAGAGGAGGGGTGCAGGCGGAGCAGAAGAGAGGGGTGCAGGCGGAAAACAAGAGAGGAGGGGTGCAGGCAGAGCAGAAGAGATGAGGGGTGCAGGCGGAGCAGAAGAGAGGAGGGGTGCAGGCGGAAAACAAGAGAGGAGGGGTGCAGGCGGAGCAGAAGAGAGGGGTGCAGGCGGAAAACAAGAGAGGAGGGGTGCAGGCGGAGCAGAAGAGAGGAGGGGTGCAGGCGGAGCAGAAGAGAGGAGGGGTGCAGGCGGAGCAGAAGAGAGGAGGGGTGCAGGCAGAAAACAAGAGAGGAGGGGTGCAGGCAGAGCAGAAGAGATGAGGGGTGCAGGCGGAGCAGAAGAGAGGAGGGGTGCAGGCGGTGCAGAAGAGTGGAGGGGTGCAGGCGGAAAACGAGAGGGGTGCAGGCGGAGCAGAAGAGAGGAGGGGTGCAGGCAGAAAACAAGAGAGGAGGGGTGCAGGCGGAAAACAAGAGAGGAGGGGTGCATGCGGAAAACAAGAGAGGAGGGGTGCAGGCGGAGCAGAAGAGAGGAGGGGTGCAGGCAGAAAACAAGAGAGGAGGGGTGCAGGCGGAGCAGAAGAGAGGGGTGCAGGCGGAAAACAAGAGAGGAGGGGTGCAGGCGGAGCAGAAGAGAGGAGGGGTGCAGGCAGAAAACAAGAGAGGAGGGGTGCAGGCGGAGCAGAAGAGAGGAGGGGTGCAGGCGGAAAACAAGAGAGGAGGGGTGCAGGCAGAAAACAAGAGAGGAGGGGTGCAGGCGGAGCAGAAGAGAGGAGGGGTGCAGACGGAGCAGAAGAGAGGAGGGGTGCAGGCGGAGCAGAAGAGAGGAGGGGTGCAGGCGGAGCAGAAGAGAGGAGGGTTGCAGGCGGAGCAGAAGAGAGGAGGGGTGCAGGCGGAGCAGAAGAGAGGAGGGGTGCAGGCGGAGCAGAAGAGAGGAGGAGTGAGTGTTGGCTTCAGGGACCTATCAGGACAGTGTTTCAGTCTTACTGTCATCTCCCTACAACCTCCCTTATCATTAAACACTGTCAGCTAGAGGAGAAAGAGGTGATAATTGGCTCTATGCTTACCTGGCTGGGAGGCTGCTCTTCTCAGCAAAACACACTCAGAGACATGTGCGCATGCACACAAACACATAGATACACACATAAACCACTACACTCACAGACACACACGCAAAAACACACTCTTACTTGCTGTACATATGGAATACTAAGTCGCAGCAGATAACCTTGCCAGCTGACCGGTGATAGGTCCAGAGCCTGTCTGTTAAACTAATGGGGCGGAACTATTGCCTTTCCCAGAGTCCCCCAGCGAGAGGGCCAATCATTTATTTCAGCCTGGTTGCCATGGCAACATTTAGGATGGTCTGGTGGTGGACACCGTACAGTCCGGCCAACACAAAGCTCAAAGACAACATCAGCAGTATAGTGTGTGTGTTGGGGGGAAACCTGGGTTCAGAAACACGAGTATTTGATTTTTTGATATTTAAATACTTGTTTTCTGTGTATTTGAGTATTTGATATTTAAATACTTGTTATCTGTGTATTTGAGTATTTCTAATAATGTGGCCCCAATCAACTTCTTCTATTGAAAGTATTTGAAAGTATTTTCAAATACTTATTTCAAATACTATTTTCAAATATCTGGGTTAAATGCATTTGAGTCAGTGTATTTGAGTATTTTCAAATAAATTCAAATATTCACCTACTTAGTAATATAGATATTTTACATAGTATTTTAAGTCCAGATCCTGTTGGGGGAAGTGATTCATTTATCTTACGCTGACTGTATATGGATACTGTATATAGCAGTGGTCACCAACCTTTTCTGAGTCAAAATGCAGTCTGAGATCTACCGCTCATTAAAAAATAAACATGACTTAAAACGTAAGCCTATGCAGCATTAACCAATGAAAAACAGTTCTGTAGCGATGAGGTTTGTGCAGTAGGCTATAGGCCCAATACGTTATCACTGCATACTGGCTACGCTTCAATTGACCTGCCAATGCTGTTCTTCTCAGATCATTTTGAAATGATATATATTTTTTGTGTGTATATACACTGCTCAAAAAAATAAAGGGAACACTTAAACAACACAATGTAACTCCAAGTCAATCACACTTCTGTGAAATCAAACTGTCCGCTTATGAAGCAACACTGACTGACAATAAATTTCACATTTACATTTACATTACATTTAAGTCATTTAGCAGACGCTCTTATCCATATCTCTTATTCACATGCTGTTGTGCAAATGGAATAGACAAAAGGAGGAAATTATAGGCAATTAGCAAGACACCCCCAATAAAGGAGTGGTTCTGCAGGTGGTGACCACAGACCACTTCTCAGTTCCTATGCTTCCTGGCTGATGTTTTGGTCACTTTTGAATGCTGGCGGTGCTTTCACTCTAGTGGTAGCATGAGACGGAGTCTACAACCCACACAAGTGGCTCAGGTAGTGCAGCTCATCCAGGATGGCACATCAATGCGAGCTGTGGCAAGAAGGTTTGCTGTGTCTGTCAGCGTAGTGTCCAGAGCATGGAGGCGCTACCAGGAGACAGGCCAGTACATTAGGAGACGTGGAGGAGGCCGTAGGAGGGCAACAACCCAGCAGCAGGACCGCTACCTCTGCCTTTGTCCAAGGAGGAGCACTGCCAGAGCCCTGCAAAATGACCTCCAGCAGGCCACAAACAGTTTCAACTGTTCTGCCTGCGGCTATGGAACCCTGACCTGTTCACCGGATGTGCTACCTGTCCCAGACCTGCTGTTTTCAACTCTCTAGAGACCCCAGGAGCGGTAGAGATACTCTTAATGATCGGCTATGAAAAGCCAACTGACATTTACTCCTGAGGTGCTGACTTGCTGCACCCTCGACAACTACTGTGATTATTATTATTTGACCATGCTGGTCATTTATGAACATTTGAACATCTTGGCCATGTTCTGTTATAATCTCCACCCGGCACAGCCAGAAGAGGACTGGCCACCCCTCATAGCCTGGTTCCTCTCTAGGTTTCTTCCTAGGTTTTGGCCTTTCTAGGGAGTTTTTCCTAGCCACCGTGCTTCTACACCTGCATTGCTTGCTGTTTGGGGTTTTAGGCTGGGTTTCTGTACAGCACTTTGAGATATCAGCTGATGTAAGAAGGGCTTTATAAATACATTTGATTTGATTTGACATATCTTTTTGTTTGTTGTACTTTTACCCCTTTTTCGTGATATCCAATTGGTATCAGTCTTGTCCCATCGCTGCAACTGCCCGACCGACTCGGGAAAGGCGAAGGTCGAGAGCCATGCGTCCTCCGAAACACCACCCTGCCAAACTGTACTGCTTCTTGACACACTGCTCGTTTAACCCAGAAGCCAGATACACCAATGTGTCGGATGAAACACCGTCCAGCTGGTGACCGGAGTCAACTTGCAGGCGCCCGGCCCACCACAAGGAGTTCGCTAGAGCGCGATGGGACAAGGAAATCCCGGCCGGCCGAACCCTCCCCTAACCCGGAGCAGCGCCCCTCCTCTCTCCCTCGCTCGGCTGAGAAAAGGGTACACAGTCTTCCAGCTGATGGCAAAAGTGTCACGCCCTGGCCTTAGTATTATTTGTTTTATTTATTATTTTAGTTAGGTCAGGGTGTGACATGGGGTATGTGTGTATTTTGGGGTATTATATGGTAGAGGGGGTGTTTGGTGTAGTTTATGGTTTGGTGTTGAGTGTATGTGTCTAGCTGTGTCTATGTTGGGTGTAGTTCTAGGAAAGTCTATGGTGGCCGGAATGGGTTCTCAATTAGAGACAGCTGATTTCGGTTGTCTCTAATTGGGAGCCATATTTAAGGCTGCCATGGGCTTTAGCTGTTTGTGGGTCATTGTTTGTGTATATGTATAGTTCGACGTAAGTAGTTTGTGTGTGCACTTACGTTTGAAGTTTTCACGATCGTTTGTTGTTTTCGTTAGTGTTGTATAAGTGTGTAGTGTTCATCTTCGTCGTTGCTATTAAAAAAGAAGATGTATTCAAATCATGTTGCGCCTTGGTCCGTCAATCCACCACACGATCGTGACAGAATGACCCACCTGTATACGACCAAGCAACATGACCAGCGGCAACAGGAGCAATGCAAGGATTCATGGACATGGGAGGAAATTTTAGACCGGGAGGTACCAGGAGGATATAACCGCCCCAAAGCTGAGCTGGAGGCAGCGAAAGCAGAGAGGCGGCGATATGAGGAACTAGCTAGGAGGCAGGAAAAGGAACCTACAAAGGATCTGGGCTACACTACGTGGGAGGAGATCGACAGGTGGGCGATCAACCCAGGGAGAGTGCCGGAGCCCGCCTGGGATTCTCTGGCGCAGTGCGAGGAGGGATACCGGCGAATGGAGGCAGCACGACGAAGCGGTAGGAAGCCTGTGGGAAAACCCCAAAAATTTCTTGGGAAGGGGCTTAAAGGGAGAGTGGCGAAGTCAGGTAGGAAACCTGCGCCTACTCCCTGTAATTACCGTGGAGAGCGAGAGTACGGGCAGACACCGTGTTACGCAGTAGAGCGCACGGTGTCTCCTGTACGTGTGCATAGCCCGGTGCGGGTTATTCCACCTCCCCGCACTGGCAGGGCTAGATTGAGTATTGAGCCGGATGTCATGAAGCCGGCCCTACATATCTGGCCACCAGTGCGTCTCCTCGGGCCGGTTTACATGGCACCAGCCTTACGCATGGTGTCCCCGGTTCGCCTACATAGCCCGGTGCGGGTTATTCCACCTCCCCGCACTGGTCGGGCAACGGGGAGCATTCAACCAGGTAAGGTTGGTCAGGCTCAATGCTCAAGGGAGCCAATACGCCTGCACGGTCCGGTATTTCCGGCGCCACCTCCCCGCCCCAGTTCAGTTCCACCAGTGCCTACACCACGTAACAGGCTTCCAGTGTGTCTCCAGAGCCCTGTTCCTCCTCCACGCACTCGTCCTATGGTGCGTGTCTCCAGCCCGGTACCACCAATTCCGGCACCACGCACTAAGCCTCTTGTGCGTTTCCAGAGTCCTGTGCATCCTGTTGCTGCTCCCCGCATTAGCCCTGAGATGCGTGTCCCCAGTCCGGTACCACCAGTTCCGGCCCCACGCACTAGGCCTAATGTGCGTCCCCAGGGTCCAGTATGCCCTGTTCCTTCTCCCCGCACTAGCCTGAAAGTGCGTGCCTTTAGCCCGGTGCCACCAGTCCCGGCACCACGCACCAGGCCTACAGTGCGCCTCAGCCGGCAGGAGTCTGCCGTCTGCACAGCGATGCCTGAACTGCCCGTCTGCCAAGCGTCATCTGAGCCATCCTTCTCCCCAGCGCCATCTGAGCCATCCGTCACCCCAGCGCCATCTGAGCCATCCGTCTCCCCAGCGCCATCTGAGCCATCCGTCTCCCCAGCGCCATCTGAGCCATCCGTCTGCAATGAGCCTGCAAAGCCGCCCGTCTGCCATGAGCCTGCAAAGCCGCCCGTCTGCCATGAGCCTACTGAGCCGTCCGCCAGACAGGAGCCGCTAGAGCCGTCCGCCAGACAGGAGCCGCTAGAGCCGCCAGCCAGACAGGAGCCGCTAGAGCCGTACGTCAGACAGGATCTGCCAGAGCCGCCAACCAGACAGGATCTGCCAGAGCCGCCAACCAGACAGGATCTGCCAGAGCCGCCAACCAGACAGGATCTGCCAGAGCCGCCAACCAGACAGGATCTGCCAGAGCCGCCAACCAGACAGGATCTGCCAGAGCCGCCAACCAGACAGGATCTGCCAGAGCCGCCAACCAGACAGGATCTGCCAGAGCCGCCAACCAGACAGGATCTGTCAGAGCCGCCAACCAGACAGGATCTGCCAGAGCCGCCAACCAGACAGGATCTGCCAGAGCCGCCAACCAGACAGGATCTGCCAGAGCCGCCAACCAGACAGGATCTGCCAGAGCCGCCAACCAGACAGGATCTGCCAGAGCCGCCAACCAGACAGGATCTGCCAGATCAGTCAGCCAGCCATGAGCAGCCAGATCCGTCAGCCAGCCATGAGCAGCCAGATCCGTCAGCTAGCCATGAGCAGCCAGATCCGTCAGCTAGCCATGAGCAGCCAGATCCGTCAGCTAGCCATGAGCAGCCAGATCCGTCAGCCAGCCATGAGCAGCCAGATCCGTCAGCCAGCCATGAGCAGCCAGATCCGTCAGCCAGCCATGAGCAGCCAGATCCGTCAGCCAGCCATGAGCAGCCAGATCCGTCAGCCAGCCATGAGCAGCCAGATCCGTCAGCCAGCCATGAGCAGCCAGGCCCGTCAGCCAGCCATGAGCAGCCAGGCCCGTCAGCCAGCCATGAGCAGCCAGATCCGTCAGCCAGCCATGAGCAGCCAGATCCGTCAGCCAGCCATGAGCAGCCAGATCTGTCAGCCAGCCATGAGCCGTCCAGCCAGGATCTGCCCATTATCCTGGTGTTGCCCCTTATCCTGGTGCTGCCCCTTATCCTGGTGCTGCCCCTTATCCTGGTGCTGCCCCTTATCCTGGTGCTGCCCCTTATCCCGGTGCTACCCCTTATCCCGGTGCTGGCCCTTATCCCGGTGCTGCCCTTTATCCCGGTGCTGCCCCTTATGACTATGGTGGGGTGGGGACCACGACCAGTGCCGGAGCCGCCGCCGTGGAAGGAAGCCCACCCAGACCCTCCCCTAGACTATGTGTTGGTGCGTCCGGAGTTCGCGCCTTAAGGGGGGGTTATGTCACGCCCTGGCCTTAGTATTATTTGTTTTATTTATTATTTTAGTTAGGTCAGGGTGTGACATGGGGTATGTGTGTATTTTGGGGTATTATATGGTAGAGGGGGTGTTTGGTGTAGTTTATGGTTTGGTGTTGAGTGTATGTGTCTAGCTGTGTCTATGTTGGGTGTAGTTCTAGGAAAGTCTATGGTGGCCGGAATGGGTTCTCAATTAGAGACAGCTGATTTCGGTTGTCTCTAATTGGGAGCCATATTTAAGGCTGCCATGGGCTTTAGCTGTTTGTGGGTCATTGTTTGTGTATATGTATAGTTCGACGTAAGTAGTTTGTGTGTGCACTTACGTTTGAAGTTTTCACGATCGTTTGTTGTTTTCGTTAGTGTTGTATAAGTGTGTAGTGTTCATCTTCGTCGTTGCTATTAAAAAAGAAGATGTATTCAAATCATGTTGCGCCTTGGTCCGTCAATCCACCACACGATCGTGACAAAAAGTCAAGTCGCACTGCATTATATCTGTTTCTTATAGTACCAATTAATACTCCTATGACCAGAGAAAGTGGAATATTCCATGATATTAAAAAAGACACAAGCCGCTAATAATACCAACGCTAGCTTATCGGAACACTTTGCTGTACTCCTTCAATTCAGCTGCAGTGCTGGTTGTAGCGTGGGTGGAAGTAGGGAGAACGCACATGTCATGGCTTAAAGTGTTGACAGTGCTGAATAACAACTGAAACATGAAGTCAGTCATAAAAACAGCAGCTCTTTGCTGTATTTGTTGACAGTCTCTGTCGTGATGGTTTTAAACTTTTTGAAATCTCACAGTATCAACTTTGCTGTGCGTTCAAGGTTTATTTTTACAGTATATGGCTCGTGGAAACTTTGCAGACACAGTGATCTGAGCTATCTGATTGGCCAGCGATAGGCACTCTTGATTTAGTGTCTAGGCCTGCCGGGGAGGCAGAGTTCTACCTTCAGACACATGAAATGGTTCAAAATGGGCACACTGCCTTCCTGGTGCCATGGCTGCTGGATCAAGGGCACCAATAGCACGAATAAATTAAAAGAATAGGAAGGCTTTATCGTTGGGTTTTTTACAGAAATGTTTGATGATCGACTAGGAATGTCTTGGATATGGACCGGTTGGTGACCACTGGTATATAAGGTACTGACTGGCATTGACAAGAACAACACTTATTTTTAACTGATCTTGTTTTCTTAAGAGACTTTAGCAGATCTGTGAATTGACTAAGTGAAGGCTGCATTATTATGTATGTGTAGGTGTTTTGACACGGAGCTCATTCTATTCTGTTCACCAGCAGCCCACAGAGCACACACGCATCACAGTACATCTCATCTCTGCTACCCACTCTGCCTGCCTGCCTCCTGTTAGCCACACTGTGAGACACACAGTTGAACAGTTGAAACACACTGGCCTATTGTCAATGTGATGTATGCAGGACAAAGCGTTTCCCTGCTCTCTTCAAATCCTAATCTATCAACTTCATCAACCACTGAGCTCCTGCTCACTGCCTTTATGTCCCTCCCTCACTGTCTTTCAAACGTTTCCCCTTGTTTATCTTCGTCTCCCCCTCTCTTTAAAGGTCTGGCCAGTCTGTACCTGCCTAATTAGCATCTACCTCTACTCTGCCATAAAGAACAGAGGAGAGAGGGGGGGAGAGAGAGGGAGGGAGGAACAAGGGGAGACAGAAGAAAAAGCGAGAGAGAGAAAGTGAGATTGCCAGTGATAGAGAAGATGGGAGAGAAAGCATATCCACTGTTGATCTAGAGTTGATACAAGGTGAGAGGAGAGCGTATGGAACCAGATATCTAGAGCTGATACAAGGTGAGAGGAGAGCGTATGGAACCAGATATCTAGAGTTGATACAAGGTGAGAGGAGAGGAACCAGATATCTAGAGTTGATACAAGGTGAGAGGAGAGGAACCAGATATCTAGAGTTGATACATGGTGAGAGGAGAGGAACCAGATATCTAGAGCTGATACATGGTGAGAGGAGAGGAACCAGATATCTAGAGTTGATACAAGGTGAGAGGAGAGGAACCAGATATCTAGAGCTGATACAAGGTGAGAGGAGAGGAACCAGATATCTAGAGTTGATACAAGGTGAGAGGAGAGGAACCAGATATCTAGAGTTGATACAAGGTGAGAGGAGAGGAACCAGATATCTAGAGTTGATACAAGGTGAGAGGAGAGCGTATGGAACCAGATATCTAGAGTTGATACAAGGTGAGAGGAGAGCGTATGGAACCAGATATCTAGAGTTGATACAAGGTGAGAGGAGAGCGTATGGAACCAGATATCTAGAGTTGATACAAGGTGAGAGGAGAGGAAGCAGATATCTAGAGTTGATACAAGGTGAGAGGAGAGGAACCAGATATCTAGAGTTGATACAAGGTGAGAGGAGAGCGTATGGAACCAGATATCTAGAGTTGATACACAGTGAGAGGAGAGGAACCAGATATCTAGAGTTGATACAAGGTGAGAGGAGAGCGTATGGAACCAGATATCTAGAGTTGATACAAGGTGAGAGGAGAGGAACCAGATATCTAGAGTTGATACATGGTGAGAGGAGAGGAACCAGATATCTAGAGTTGATACAAGGTGAGAGGAGAGCGTATGGAACCAGATATCTAGAGTTGATACAAGGTGAGAGGAGAGCGTATGGAACCAGATATCTAGAGCTGATACAAGGTGAGAGGAGAGCGTATGGAACCAGATATCTAGAGTTGATACAAGGTGAGAGGAGAGCGTATGGAACCAGATATCTAGAGTTGATACACAGTGAGAGGAGAGGAACCAGATATCTAGAGTTGATACAAGGTGAGAGGAGAGCGTATGGAACCAGATATCTAGAGTTGATACACAGTGAGAGGAGAGGAACCAGATATCTAGAGTTGATACAAGGTGAGAGGAGAGGAACCAGATATCTAGAGTTGATACATGGTGAGAGGAGAGGAACCAGATATCTAGAGTTGATACAAGGTGAGAGGAGAGCGTATGGAACCAGATATCTAGAGTTGATACACAGTGAGAGGAGAGGAACCAGATATCTAGAGTTGATACACAGTGAGAGGAGAGGAACCAGATATCTAGAGTTGATACAAGGTGAGAGGAGAGCGTATGGAACCAGATATCTAGAGTTGATACAAGGTGAGAGGAGAGGAACCAGATATCTAGAGCTGATACAAGGTGAGAGGAGAGGAACCAGATATCTAGAGTTGATACAAGGTGAGAGGAGAGCGTATGGAACCAGATATCTAGAGTTGATACAAGGTGAGAGGAGAGGAACCAGATATCTAGAGTTGATACATGGTGAGAGGAGAGGAACCAGATATCTAGAGTTGATACAAGGTGAGAGGAGAGGAACCAGATATCTAGAGCTGATACAAGGTGAGAGGAGAGGAACCAGATATCTAGAGTTGATACAAGGTGAGAGGAGAGCGTATGGAACCAGATATCTAGAGTTGATACAAGGTGAGAGGAGAGGAACCAGATATCTAGAGTTGATACATGGTGAGAGGAGAGGAACCAGATATCTAGAGTTGATACAAGGTGAGAGGAGAGCGTATGGAACCAGATATCTAGAGTTGATACAAGGTGAGAGGAGAGCGTATGGAACCAGATATCTAGAGCTGATACAAGGTGAGAGGAGAGCGTATGGAACCAGATATCTAGAGTTGATACAAGGTGTGAGGAGAGCGTATGGAACCAGATATCTAGAGTTGATACATGGTGAGAGGAGAGGAACCAGATATCTAGAGTTGATACATGGTGAGAGGAGAGGAACCAGATATCTAGAGTTGATACAAGGTGAGAGGAGAGCGTATGGAACCAGATATCTAGAGTTGATACACAGTGAGAGGAGAGGAACCAGATATCTAGAGTTGATACAAGGTGAGAGGAGAGCGTATGGAACCAGATATCTAGAGTTGATACACAGTGAGAGGAGAGGAACCAGATATCTAGAGTTGATACAAGGTGAGAGGAGAGCGTATGGAACCAGATATCTAGAGTTGATACAAGGTGAGAGGTGAGGAACCAGATATCTAGAGCTGATACATGGTGAGAGGAGAGCGTATGGAACCAGATATCTAGAGTTGATACAAGGTGAGAGGAGAGGAACCAGATATCTAGAGTTGATACAAGGTGAGAGGAGAGGAACCAGATATCTAGAGTTGATACAAGGTGAGAGGAGAGGAACCAGATATCTAGAGTTGATACAAGGTGAGAGGAGAGGAACCAGATATCTAGAGTTGATACAAGGTGAGAGGAGAGCGTATGGAACCAGATATCTAGAGTTGATACAAGGTGAGAGGAGAGGAACCAGATATCTAGAGTTGATACATGGTGAGAGGAGAGGAACCAGATATCTAGAGTTGATACAAGGTGAGAGGAGAGCGTATGGAACCAGATATCTAGAGTTGATACAAGGTGAGAGGAGAGCGTATGGAACCAGATATCTAGAGCTGATACAAGGTGTGAGGAGAGCATATGGAACCAGATATCTAGAGTTGATACATGGTGAGAGGAGAGGAACCAGATATCTAGAGTTGATACAAGGTGAGAGGAGAGCGTATGGAACCAGATATCTAGAGTTGATACAAGGTGAGAGGTGAGGAACCAGATATCTAGAGCTGATACATGGTGAGAGGAGAGCGTATGGAACCAGATATCTAGAGTTGATACAAGGTGAGAGGAGAGGAACCAGATACACTACATGGTGTCTAATTCCAAAATCATGTTTATTAATATAGAGTTGGTCCTCACTTAGCTGCTATAACAGCCTCCACTCTTCTGGGAAGGTTTGCCACTAGATGTTGGAACATTGCTGTGGGGACATTCTTCCATTCAGACACAAGAGCATTAGAAAGGTCGGGCGCTGATGTTGGGTGATTAGGCCTGGCTCGCATTCCAATTCATCCCAAAGGTGTTCAATGGGGTTGAGGTCAGGGCTCTGTGTAAGCCAGTCAAGTTCTTCCACACCGATTTTGACAAAGCATTTCTGTATGGACCTCGCGTTGTGCACCAGGGCATTGTCATGCTGAAACAGGAAAAGGCCTTCCACATGCAGTTTGGAACTCGACAGCGAGTTTTGCAACTGAGGACAGACGATTTTTACTCACTTCAGCACAGTGGGATCCCGTTCTGTAAGCTTTTGTGGCTGAGCCGTTGTTGCTCCTAGACGTTTTCACTTCACAATAACAGCACTTACAGTTGACCGGGGCTGCTCTAGCAGGCCAGAAATGTGGCGAACTGACTTGTTGGAAAGGTGACATTCTATGATGGTACCACGTTGGAAGTCACTGAGCTCTTTAGTACGGGCCATTCCACTGCCAGTGTTTGTCTATGGAGAATGCATGGCTGTCGTGTCTCGACAATCATTAAATGTTTAGACGGTTATTTTATCAAATCAATTCTCTATGTGTAAATATTATTACATGATTAAACTAATCATGTAAACTGTAATTAACTTGGAAGTCGGGGCACCATGGGAAAATGTTTTCATATCTCATCGGTAATAGTCTTATTAATGTATTATCATTACCTCATCAGTTCTCATTACTGAACGTCTCAAACCCTTGGATATCTGCACGAACCCGAGCATAAATCATGAATCAGCGATATACAAATTGGCTTAATTATTTATTTACTAAATAACAAAATAATCACAGAAATACATAAACAAACAGTAGGTACAGTTGAAGTCAGAAGTTTACATACACTTAGGTTGGAGTCATTAAAAAAAGTTCCAACCACTTCACAAATTTCTTGTTAACAAACTATAGTTTTGGCAAGTCGGTTAGGACATCTACTTTGTGCATGACAAGTCATTTTTCCAACAATTGTTTACAGACAGATTATTTCACTTACAATTCACTGTAACACAATTCCAGTGGGTCAGAAGTTTAAATTGACTGTGCCTTTAACCTGTTTGGGCTGCAGGGGCAGTATTGAGTAGCCGGATAAAAGGTGCCCATTTCAAACGGCCTCGTACTCAATTCTTGCTTGTACAATATGCATATTATTATTACTATTGGATAGAAAACACTATAGTTTCTAAAACCGTTTGAATTATATCTGTGAGTAAAACAGAACTCCTTTTGCAGCAAACTTCCTGACAGGAAGTGGAAAATCTGAAATCGATGCTCTCTTCTAGGGGCTGCCTATTAAAGTCCTTGATATTTATTCGTTTAGATGCACTTCATATGTCTTCCACTAGATGTCGACAAGGAGTGAGAGAAGAAATGAAGTGTGTAACTTGATCTGGGCTCGTATAATAGCTCTTTGTATGACGTGTCACCAGTTTCCTGTTTTCTGGAGAGCGCATCAAGGGACCTGGATTTGCCTTCTGATAAGCTGTCGTTATGGACGACTAATATCTCCGGCTTTGATTTTATTTGATACATGTGACAATATCATCGTAAAGTATGTTTTTTCAATATAGTTTAATCAGATTATTGACATTTTTTCGGGAGTTTTGCCGTGTTCCGTTCTCTTCCGTTTGTTGACATGGAGAGATTCGCGCCACTTGGCAAGTGTGCTTGCTAAATCGAGAGGGAAAAAGGCCGTTCTAAATCCAAACAACGATTGTTCCCGACAAAGGACCCCTTGTACAACATTCTGATGAAAGATCAGCAAAAGTAGGACCCATATATCTGTCGAACATGTTGTGCTAGTCGTTTGCGCCCAGCTTTTGGGTACTCTCTCGCTATACCTAAGCTGGATGTCGTAATGAAGTCATTTTTAGAATTCTAACACAGCGATTGCATTAAGAACTAGTGTATCTATCATTTCCTATACAACATGTATTTTTTAGTTATGTTTATGAATAGCTATTTGGTCAGAATATGTGTGTCAGAAAAAGTGTCAGAAAAATATCCGGACGTTGTGGGAAAAAGATGCTACGTTAGCACAATGTATAACCACTGATTTCAGCTCTAAATATGCACATTTTCGAACAAAACATAAGTGTATGTATAACCTGATGTTACAGGACTGTCATCTGATGAAGCTTATCAAGGTTAGTCAAAAATTATATATCTTTTGCTGGTTTGTTACGATAGCTAACTTTTGCTACTGGGGAATGGCTTGTGTTTCTGGCTATTGTGGTAAGCTAATATAACACTATATTGTGTTTCCGCTGTAAAACACTTAAGAAATCGGAAATATTGGCTGGAATCACAAGATGCCTGTCTTTCATTTGCTGTACACTATGTATTTTTCAGAAATGTTTTATGATGAGTATTTAGGTATTTGACGTTGGTGTCTGTAATTATTCTGTCTGCTTTCGGTGCAATTTCTGATTGTAGCTGCAATGTAAACTATGATTTATACCTGAAATATGCACATTTTTCGAACAAAACTGATTTATTGAATAACATGTTATAAGACTGTCATCTGATGAAGTTGTTTGTTGGTTAGTTTGGTTGGTTCTTGGTTAGTTAGGTTGGCTTTGTGCATGCTACCTGTGCTGTGAAAAATGTCTGTCCTTTTTTGTATTTGGTGGTGAGCTAACAAATATACGTGCTGTTTTCGCTGTAAAACATTTTAAAAATCGGACATGTTGGCTGGATTCACAAGATGTGTACCTTTCATTTGCTGTATTGGACTTGTTAATGTGTGAAAGTTAAATATTTCTAAAAAATATATACTCAGGAAGGAGACGCGTTCTGACTCCTAGAGATGAACGTACTTTGGTGCGAAAAGTGCAAATCAATTCCGGAACAACAGCAAAGGATCTTGTAAAGATGCTGGAGACTGGTGCACTAATGCATCTTAAATTTGGTTGCCGAGCGCCGTGTAAAATCCACAGAAGAAAAAGACTGAACAAGGAGAGATTACTAGAAACGAACTAGTTTTCCTTCTTTTATCTGTGGATTAATTGTCGGAGTTGAGAACACACAATTTTGTTTGACTCAAAATTGGTCAAAATTCTACAAAGATTAAAAAAACAAAGGACCTTGTACATTTCAGGTAAAATAACAATCCAATGTTTATATTCCAGGACAAATTAGCTAGCGACAGCAAGCTAGCTAGCTAAAATGGCCATAATTGTTTCATGTGTTTCGACCTGTCCCCAAATGAATGTAGTTGGTTCAGGAAGAGCGACAGGAAGAGACTGCCTGGGATAGACCAAACACAGCTAGGCCTTCTAGGTGAATAACACACACACAAACACACTTTGGCACGCACTCACACACACGGTCGCACTCACATGGTCACACCCTCAGCTGGGGGGGGGGGGGGGGGACTGAGTGACTGGCCACTAGTAGTACAGATTTATCACTGGTATCGATTACCTCCACAGTCTCTCAACACCACACACACGCCGCAAAGCACTGAATTAACAACAGACTGAGAAATGACTGTTTATATACACAGCACCCCATAGTAATAAATGATATACAGTGCATTCAGAAAGGATTCCGGACGCTTGCCTTTTAACACATTTTGTTACGTTACAGCCTTAATTTAAAATGGATTCAACAAAAACTGTTCCTCCATCTACACACAATACCTTACAATGACAAAGCAAAACGTTTTTTCTTTAATGTTTGCAAATGTATAAATAACAGAAATATTACACTTTTTTTTAACTACTTAAGAATTCAGACCCTTTGCTATCAGACTCGAAATTGAGCTCAGGTGCATCCGTTTCCAAATATCATCCTTGAGATGGTTCTAATACTTGATTGGAGTCCACCTGTGGTAAATTCAATTGATTGGACATGATTTGGAAAGGCACACACCTGTCTATATAAGGTCACACAGTTGACAGTCAGAGCAGAAACCAAGCCATGAGGTCAAAGAATTGTCCGTAGAGCTCAGAGACAGGATTGTGTCGAGGCACAGATTTTTTTTATTTTATTTTACCGTTATTTTACCAGGTAAGTTGACTGAGAACACGTTCTCATTTGCAGCAACGACCTGGGGAATAGTTACAGGGGAGAGGAGGGGGATGAATGAGTCAATTGTAAACTGGGGATTATTAGGTGACCATGATGGTTTGAGGGCCAGATTGGGAATTTAGCCAGGACACCGGGGTTAACACCCCTACTCTTACGATAAGTGCCCTGGGATCTTTAATGACCTCAGAGAGTCAGGACACCCGTTTAACGCCCCATCCGAAAGACGGCACCCTACACAGGGCAGTGTCCCCAATCACTGCCCTGGGGCATTGGGATATTTTTTAGACCAGAGGAAAGAGTACCTCCTACTGGCCCTCCAACACCACTTCCAGCAGCATCTGGTCTCCCATCCAGGGACTGACCAGGACCAACCCTGCTTAGCTTCAGAAGCAAGCCAGCAGTGGTATGCTGCTGATCTGGGGAAAGGTACCAAAACATTTATGCAGCATTGAAGGTCCCCAAGAACACAGTGGCCTCCATCATTCTTAAATGGAAGAAGTTTGGAACCACCAAGACTCTTCCTAGAGCTGGCTGCCCGCCAAACTGAGCAATCAGGGGAGAAGGGCCTTGGTCAGGGAGGGGACCAAGAACCCGATGGTCCCTCTGACAGAGCTCCAGAGGTCCTCTGTGAAGATGGGACACCATCTCGGTAGCACTCCACCAAATCAGGCCTTTATGGTAAAGTGGCCAGATGGAAGCCACTCCTCACTAAAAAAGGCACATGACAGCCCGCTTAGAGTTTGCCAAAAGGCACCTAAAGGATTCTCAGACCATGAGAAACAAGATTCTCTGTTCTGATGAAACCAAGATTGAACTCTTTGGCTTGAATGCCAAGCATCACATCTAGAGGAAATCTGTCACCATTCCTACTGTGAAGCATGGTGGTGGCAGCATCATGCTGTGGGGATGTTTTTCAGTGGCAGGGATTGGGAGACTAGTCAGGATCGAGGGAAAGATGAATGGAGCAAAGTACAGAGAGATCCTTGATGAAAACCTGCTCCAGAGCGCTCAGAACCTCAGACTGGGGAGAAGGTTCACCTTCCAACATGACAATGACCCTAAGCGCACAGCCAAGACAACACAGGAGTGGCTTCGGGACAAGTCTCTGAATGTCCTTGAGTGACCCAGCCAGAGCCCGGACTTGAACCTGATCGAACATCTCTGGAGAGACCTGAAAATAGCTCTGCAGCGACGCTCCCCATCCAACCTGACAGAGCTTGTGAGGGTCTGTAAAGAAGAACGTTAGAAACCCCCCAAATACAGGGTGCCAAGCTTGCAGCGTCATACCCAAGATGACTCAATGCTGTAATCGCTGCCAAAGTGCTTTAACAAAGTACTGAGTAAAGGGTCTGACTACTTAAGTAACTGTTTTTGCTTCATCGTTATGGGGTATTGTGTGTAGATTGGTGAAGGGGAAAAACTATTTAATCCATTTTAGAATAAGGCTGTAACGTAACAAAATGTAGGGGTCTGAATATTTTCTGAATGCACTGTACTAATGACTTCTCACCAGCAGTCTCACATAATATACTAACTAGGACGCTGGATGCAAACACACACCACACATACTTGCAAAAACATTTCCTCTCTCTCACACTCATGAAGTCAGAGAACTGTTCCAAGTAATGGACACATCTCAACATCAACTGTTCAGAGGAGATTATGTGAATCAGGCCTTCATGGTCCAATTGCTGTAAATAAATAACTACTAAGTCACCAATAAGAAGAGATTTGCTTGTGCCAACAATCACGAGCAATGAACGTTAGACCAGTGGAAATCTGTCCTTTGGTTTGATAAGTTCAAATTCCAGAAAAATCCAGAAAATTATGTCATGGCTTTAGAAGCTTCTGATAGATTAATTGACATCATTTGAGTCAATTGGAGATGTACCTGTGGATGTATTTCAAGGCCTACCTTCAAACTCAGTGCCTCTTTGCTTGACATCATGGGAAAATAAAAATAAATCAGCCAAGACCCCAGAAAAATAATTGTACACCTCCACAAGTCTGGTTTATGCTTGGGAGCAATTTCCAAACGCCTGAAGGTACCATGTTCATCTGTACAAACAAGTATAAACACCATGGGACCCCGCAGCCATCATACCGCTCAGGAAGGAGATGCGTTCTGTCTCCTGGAGATGAACATACTTTAGTGCGAAAAGTGCAAATCAATCCCAGAACAACAGCAAAGAACCTTGTGATGATGCTGGAGGAAACAGGTACAAAAGTATCTATATCCACAGTAAAACGAGCCCTATATCGACATAACCTGAAAGGCCACTCAGCAAAGAAGAAGCCACTGCTCCAAAACCGCCATAAAAAAGCCAGACTACAGTTTGCTACTGCACATGGGGGCAAAGATCATACTTTTTGGAGAAATGTCCTCTGGTCTGATGAAACAAAAATAGAACTGTTTCGCCATAATGACCCTCGTTATGTTTGGAGGATAAAGGGAGATGCTTGCAAGCCGAAGAACACCATCCCAACCGTGAAGCACAGGGGTGGCAGCATCATGCTGTTGGGGTGCTTTGCTGCAGGAGGGACTGGTGCACTTCACAAAATATATGGCATCATGAGGATGTAAAATGACGTGGATATATTGAAGCAACATCTCAAGACATCAGTCAGGAAGTTAAAGCTTGGTCGCAAATGGGTCTTCCAAATGGACAATGACCCCAAGCATACTTCCAAAGTTGTATCAAAATGGCTTAAGGACAACAAAGTCAAGGTATTGGAGTGGCCATCACAAAGCCCTGACCTCAATCCTATAGAAAAGTTGTGGGCAGAACTGAAAAAGCATGTGCGAGCAAGGAGGCCTACAAACCTGACTCAGTTACACCAGCTCTGTCAGGAGGAATGGGCCAAAATTCACCCAACTTATTGTGGGAAGCTTGTGGAAGGCTACCTGAAACGTTTGACAAAAGTTAAACAATTTAAAAGGCAATGCTACCGAATACTAATTGAGTGTATGTCAACTTCTGACCCACTGGGAATGTGATGAAAGAAATAAAAGCTGAAATAAATCATTCTCTCTACTATAATTCTGACATTTCACATTCTTAAAATAAAGTGGTGATCCTAACTGACCTAAGACAGGGGATTTTTTACATTTAAGTCATTTAGCAGACGCTCTTATCCAGAGCGACTTACAAATTGGTACATTCACCTAATGACATCCAGTGGAACGGCCACTTTACAATAGTGCATCTAAATCTTTTAAGGGGGGGGGGGGGGGGGCAGAAGGATTGCTTTATCCTAGGTATTCCTTGAAGAGGTGGGGTTTCAGGTGTCTCCGGAAGGTGGTGATTGACTCCGCTGTCCTGGCGTCGTGAGGGAGTTTGTTCCACCATTGGGGTGCCAGAGCAGCGAACAGTTTTGACTGGGCTGAGCGGGAACTGTACTTCCTCAGTGGTAGGGAGGCGAGCAGGCCAGAGGTGGATGAACGCAGTGCCCTTGTTTGGGTGTAGGGCCTGATCAGAGCCTGAAGGTACTGAGGTGCCGTTCCCCTCACAGCTCCGTAGGCAAGCACCATGGTCTTGTAGCGGATGCGAGTTTCAACTGGAAGCCAGTGGAGAGAGCGGAGGAGCGGGGTGACGTGAGAGAACTTGGGAAGGTTGAACACCAGACGGGCTGCGGCGTTCTGGATGAGTTGTAGGGGTTTGATGGCACAGGCAGGGAGCCCAGCCAACAGCGAGTTGCAGTAATCCAGACGGGAGATGACAAGTGCCTGGATTAGGACCTGCGCCGCTTCCTGTGTGAGGCAGGGTCGTACTCTGCGGATGTTGTAGAGCATGAACCTACAGGAACGGGCCACCGCCTTGATGTTAGTTGAGAACGACAGGGTGTTGTCCAGGATCACGCCAAGGTTCTTAGCGCTCTGGGAGGAGGACACAATGGAGTTGTCAACCGTGATGGCGAGATCATGGAACGGGCAGTCCTTCCCCGGGAGGAAGAGCAGCTCCGTCTTGCCGAGGTTCAGCTTGAGGTGGTGATCCGTCATCCACACTGATATGTCTGCCAGACATGCAGAGATGCGATTCGCCACCTGGTCATCAGAAGGGGGAAAGGAGAAGATTAATTGTGTGTCGTCTGCATAGCAGTGATAGGAGAGACCATGTGAGGTTATGACAGAGCCAAGTGACTTGGTGTATAGCGAGAATAGGAGAGGGCCTAGAACAGAGCCCTGGGGGACACCAGTGGTGAGAGCGCGTGGTGAGGAGACAGATTCTCGCCACGCCACCTGGTAGGAGCGACCTGTCAGGTAGGACGCAATCCAAGCGTGGGCCGCGCCGGAGATGCCCAACTCGGAGAGGGTGGAGAGGAGGATCTGATGGTTCACAGTATCGAAGGCAGCCGATAGGTCTAGAAGGATGAGAGCAGAGGAGAGAGAGTTAGCTTTAGCAGTGCGGAGCGCCTCCGTGATACAGAGAAGAGCAGTCTCAGTTGAGTGACTAGTCTTGAAACCTGACTGATTTGGATCAAGAAGGTCATTCTGAGAGAGATAGCAGGAGAGCTGGCCAAGGACGGCACGTTCAAGAGTTTTGGAGAGAAAAGAAAGAAGGGATACTGGTCTGTAGTTGTTGACATCGGAGGGATCGAGTGTAGGTTTTTTCAGAAGGGGTGCAACTCTCGCTCTCTTGAAGACGGAAGGGACGTAGCCAGCGGTCAAGGATGAGTTGATGAGCGAGGTGAGGTAAGGGAGAAGGTCTCCGGAAATGGTCTGGAGAAGAGAGGAGGGGATAGGGTCAAGCAGGCAGGTTGTTGGGCGGCCGGCCGTCACAAGACGCGAGATTTCGTCTGGAGAGAGAGGGGAGAAAGAGGTCAAAGCACAGGGTAGGGCAGTTTGAGCAGAACCAGCGGTGTCGTTTGACTTAGCAAACGAGGATCGGATGTCGTCGACCTTCGGGCCGGCCTGGAGGATAGGGGACATAGAGAGTCAAAGGATGCAGAAAGGGAGGAGAGGAGGGTTGAGGAGGCAGAATCAGGAGATAGGTTGGAGAAGGTTGGAGAAGGTTTGAGCAGAGGGAAGAGATGATAGGATGGAAGAGGAGAGAGTAGCGGGGGAGAGAGAGCGAAGGTTGGGACGGCGCGATACCATCCGAGTAGGGGCAGTGTGGGAAGTGTTGGATGAGAGCGAGAGGGAAAAGGATACAAGGTAGTGGTCGGAGACTTGGAGGGGAGTTGCAATGAGGTTAGTGGAAGAACAGCATCTAGTAAAGATGAGGTCAAGCGTATTGCCTGCCTTGTGAGTAGGGGGGGAAGGTGAGAGGGTGAGGTCAAAAGAGGAGAGGAGTGGAAAGAAGGAGGCAGAGAGGAATGAGTCAAAGGTAGACATGGGGAGGTTAAAGTCACCCAGAACTGTGAGAGGTGAGCCGTCCTCAGAAAAGGAGCTTATCAAGGCATCAAGCTCATTGATGAACTCTCCAAGGGAACCTGGAGGGCGATAAATGATAAGGATGTTAAGCTTGAAAGGGCTGGTAACTGTGACAGCATGGAATTCAAAGGAGGCGATAGACAGATGGGTAAGGGGAGAAAGAGAGAATGACCACTTGGGAGAGATGAGGATCCCGGTGCCACCACCCCGCTGACCAGAAGCTCTCGGGGTGTGCGAGAACACGTGGGCAGACGAAGAGAGAGCAGTAGGAGTAGCAGTGTTATCTGTGGTGAGCCATGTTTCCGTCAGTGCCAAGAAGTCGAGGGACTGGAGGGACGCATAGGCTGAGATGAGCTCTGCCTTGTTGGCCGCGGATCGGCAGTTCCAGAGGCTACCGGAGACCTGGAACTCCACGTGGGTCGTGCGGGCTGGGACCACCAGGTTAGGGTGGGCGCGGCCACGCGGTGTGAAGCGTTTGTATGGTCTGTGCAGAGAGGAGAGAACAGGGATAGACAGACACATAGTTGACAGGCTACAGAAGAGGCTACACTAAAGCAAAGGAGATTAGAATGACAAGTGGGCTACACGTCTCGAATGTTCAGAAAGTTAAGCTTACGTTGCAAAAAATAAATAAAATAAAAGATCTGATTGACTAAAATGATATAGTACTGCTGGCTGGTGAAGTAGCCTGGCTAGCAGTGGCTGCGTTGTTGAAAGTGAAGCTGGCTAGGTGACCTCGACAATTTCTCTAAATTTCTCTAAACTACACAATTATCATGGATACAAGGACAGCAAAGACAACTAGCTAACACTACGCTAATCAAGTCGTTCCGTTGTAATGTAAGTTTCTACAGTGCTGCTATTCGGTAGAAGTTGGCTAGCTAGCAGTGTTAGCTAGCAGTGTTGGCTAGGTAGGAGGACGGCAGCGCGGCAGGCGAAAATAGCTGGCTAGCTAACCGATAATTACTCAAAGCTACACAATTATCTTAGATACAAAGATAGCAAAGAAAACTATGTAGCTAGCTAACACTACACAAATCAAGTCGTTCCGTTGTAATGTAATCGTTTCTACAGTGATGCTAATCGGTGGCTAGCTGGCTAGCTAGCAGGGTTGACTACGTTACGTTACGTTAGGACGAGAATACCTGGCTAGCGAACCTCAGCGAACCTCGATAACTATACAATTATCTTTGATACAAAGACGGCTATGTAGCCAGCTAAGTAGCTAGCTAAGATCAAACAAATCAAAGATAGCAAAGACAACTGTGTAGCCAGCCAACACTACACTAATCAAGTCGTTCCGTTGTAATGCACTCGTTTCTACAATGCTGCTATTCGGTGGCAAGCTGGCTAGCTAGCAGTGTTGGCTACGTTGCGTTACGTTAGGACGAAAATAGCTGGCTAGCGAACCTCAATAACTACACAATTATGTTTGATACAAAGACGGCTATGTAGCTAGCTAAGATCAAACAAATCAAACCGTTGTACTGTAATGAAAATGAAAATCAGACCGTTTGTACTATAATGAAATGTAATGAAAAGTTATACTACTATTGGGTAGACGGTGGACGTTTGCTAGCTGGCTAGGTGCTGGGCAGATAGCAGTGTGGACTACGATAGACGACGAAATGCGATAATTACGCAATTATCTTTGATACACAGACGGCTATGTAGCTAGCTAAGAAGAAATTGCTACGGTTGGACAAATTAAACCGTTGTACTATAATGAAATGTAATGAAATGTAATGAAAAGTTATACTACCTGCAGAGCGAATGCAAATGCGACCGCTCGCTCCAAACCGGATGTTGATTTTTTTACTAGGATTAAATGTCAGGAATTGTGAAAAACTGAGTTTAAATGTATTTGGCTAAGGTGTATGTAAACTTCCGACTTCAACTGTATATGGCTGCCAAATATTTGATGAACCAAAAACTACAACAGTTAGTTGAATTAGTCTAAATATATGATCATTAGCACATAGTTTGGAGGGCTCTCAGACATGAATCTTAATATAGCCTATAGATAGAATTAATTACGAGGGACTTACCTTCCGGCGCCGACAGAGATGGCCGCCTCGCTTCGCGTTCCTAGGAAACTATGCAGTAATTTTTTTTATGTGTTATTTCTTACATTGGTACCCCAGGTAATCTTAGGTTTAATTACATACAGTCGGGAGGAACTATTGGATATAAGAGCAACGTCAACTCACCAACATTACGAACAAGAATACAACTTTCCCGAAGCAGATCCTCTGTTTTGCCCACCACCCAGGACAATGGATTGGATCCCTCTAGGCGACCCAAAACAACGACGCAGTAGAAGGGGCAGACGGACCGGTCTTCTGGTCAGGCTCCGTAGACGGGCACATCGCGCAACGCTCCCGCAGATACTACTCGCCAAAGTCCAATCCCTTGACAACAAGGTAGACGAAATCCATGCAAGGGTTGCCTTCCAGAGAGACATCAGAGACTGTAACGTTCTTTGTTTCACGGAAACCTGGCTCACTCAAGACACGCTATCGGAGTCGGTACAGCCAGCTGGTTTCTTCACGCATCGCACCGACAGAAACAAGCATCTTTCTGGTAAGAAGAAGGGCGGGGGTGTATGCCTTATGATCACACCACGTCTCGTTAATCATAACAACATACAGGAACTCAAGTCCTTCTGTTAACCTGACTTAGAATTCCTCACAATCCCCCCCAAGCAGACACATCAATGGCACTGAACGAACTTCATTTGACTCTATGTAAACCACATATCCTGAGGCTGCATTTATTGTAGCTGGGGATTTTAGCAAGGCTAATCTGAAAACAAGGCTCCCTAAATTCTATCAGCATATCGATTGCGCAACCAGGGCTGGCAAAACCCTAGATCATTCTTATTCTAACTTCCGCAACGCATAAGGCCCTCCCCCGCCCTCCTTTCGGAAAAGATGACCACGAGTCCATTTTGTTGCTTCCAGCCTATAGACAGAAACTAAAACAGGAAGCTCCCGCGCTCAGGTCTGTTCAACGCTGGTCCGACCAATCGGATTACACGCTTCAAGATTGCGTCGATCACATGGACTGGGATATGTTCCGCATTGCGGCGAACAACAACACTGATGAATACGCTGATTCGGTGAGCGGGTCTATTAGCAAGTGCATCGGTGATGTTGTACCCACAGCGTCTATTAAAACATTCTCAAACCAGAAACCGTGGATTGATGGCAGCATTCGCGCAAAACTGAAAGCGTGAACCAATGCTTTTAATCAGGGCAAGGTGACAGGAAACATGACTGAATACAAACAGTGTAGCTATTCCCTCCGCAAGGCAATCAAACAAGCTAAGCGTCAGTACAGAGACAAAGTAGAGTCGCAATTCAACGGCACAGACACGAGAGGTATGTGGCAGGGTCTACAGTCAATCACGGACTATAAAAGGAAAACCAGCCCGTCGCGGACCAGGATGTCTTGCTCCCAGACAAACTAAACAACTTCTTTGCTCGCTTTGAGGACAATACAGTGCCACTGACATGGCCCGCTACCAAAACCTGTGGGCTCTCCTTCACTGCAGCCAACGTGAGCAAAACATTTAAACGTGTTAACCCTCACAAGGCTGCAGGCCCAGATGGCATCCCCAGCCGTGTCCTCAGAGCATGCGCAGACCAGCTGGCTGGTGTGTTTACGGACATATTCAATCAATCCTTATCCCAGTCTGCTGTTCCCACATGCTTCAAGAGGGCCACACTTGTCCCTGTTCCCAAGAAAGCTAAGGTAACTGAACTAAATGACTACCGCCCCGTAGCACTCACTTCTGTCATCATGAAGTGCTTTGAGAGACTAGTCAAGGACCATATCACCTCCACCCTACCTGACACCCTAGACCCACTCCAATTTGCTTACCGCCCCAATAGTTCCACAGACGACGCAATCACACTGCCCTAACCCATCTGGACAAGAGGAATACATATGTGAGAATCCTGTTCATCGACTACAGTTCAGCATTTAACAACATAGTACCCTCCAAACTCGTCATCAAGCTCGAGATCCTGGGTCTCGACCCCGCCCTGTGCAACTGGGTCCTGGACTTCCTGACGGGCCACCCCCAGGTGGTGAGGGTAGGCAACAACATCTCCACCCCGCTAATCCTCAACACTGGGGCCCCACAAGGGTGCGTTCTCAGCCCTCTCATACGGTTGTTGAGAGTCAAAACATATTTATACTTATCTGTACAACATATTATTGGTTAATTGGTTTGATTATGTACACCTGGGGCAATGGACATTCAGAATGGATATTTACAGAATGTTCAGATAGAAATGTATTGTGTAGATCAAATATGACTGTCAGATAGACTGGAATAGTATAGAAGATTGTTTGTGCTCTATTCATTCTATTGTTATCATCAAAATGCAGTTCCAGATACAGCCCTGCCATTAGTTGAAGGCAGCCAATCCAATTGTTCCTGAAAAGTAGTCACTTCCTGAGATCTGTATTGAAATATTTTTGGAAAGTAGTTGCTTTCTCAGATCTGTATTCAAATCGTTTTAAAAAGTTGCCATTTTTTGTTATCTGTTTTGGGGATTTGACTACAAATAGTTTTAGTCACCTCCAAAGTTAGTAAACCCCAATTTTTATTTTACTTTCGATGAAGCATAGTTAAAACTATAGTTATCCCAGGTCTAACACACACACACACACACACACACACACACACACACACACACACACACACACACACACACACACACACACACACACACACACACACACACACACACACCGGTCTGTATTATTTATCTCCAGGAGCAAGGGAACAGAAATAAAAGAGTAAAGAGTGACAGAAGGACTCACCTCCTCCTCCCCCCAACAGGGTCTTGTTGGCTGAAAGATAAAACAGAGAAGAGAAACATCATGAGAAAACATTCTTTATAATGCAAATATACCTTCTGGCTGGCAGGATTGTATAGCCCTTCAAGGTCTTATTCCAACCTTCCTGGAAATAAACAGCGGTATGGCTGAGCCATATATATATACATATATATAGCACTGGGATTGGTCCATTGTGTCACCAGCGCTGCATCTGACTTATGACCTTTGACCTCAGTGATGTCACAAGCTCCATCATCAGCCTTCATCACTCAATTGATTTGAAGGCGGGCTGGAATAAAATTCAGTTATTTCGGTTCCTGCCCTGCCACCAGGAGTCATGATCCAATACAGAGCAACTTTTAACCTGACAGGCTGGTCGATATGAGGATACCAAAGCACCACACACACTAGCTAGTGTGTAACTCTTCTGGACAGCTAGCCATTCAGACAGGGAAATACAGAGGAGAGGAGAGAGAAGAAGAGGGAGATAGAAAAAGAGAGAAGTAGATTTTAGACATTGATATTTGGGACAGACAGCATCCGCCTATCCAGGAGCCTCTATTCATATGGTCTCAAGAGAAGAGAGGAGCAAGAGGAGAGGAGCGGCCGAGAGGAGAAAAGAGGAGCGAGAGGAGAGGAGCAAGAGGAGAAATTAGGAGCGAGAGGAGGCGGCAGAATGGCAACATCTGTCTGTCCCTCTGGAAGACAAAAGCATTAAAAACAGAGAACAGCCAAAACATGCCCATGTGCATGCACAACCACGCACACACACACACACACACACACACACACACACACACACACACACACACACACACACACACACACACACACACACACACACACACACACACACACACACACACACACACACACACACCTCACACATGGGCACACACAGACGTGGACCGACAAGATTGGATGTTGGTGTAACCATGGAAACTCCAAAGCCCAAAGGTTTGTTACTAAAACCTAGTTAATTAGAGAGAGAGAGAGAGAGAGAGAGAGAGAGGTGGAAAGAGCGAGAAAGAGGGGTGGAGAGAGCGAGAGAGATGGGTGGGAAGAGCGCGAGAGGGAGCGCGATAGAGAGGGGTGGAGAGAGAGATGGTGTCAGAAAGAGGTAAAATAAGTACTTAGCCTGTGGAGGTGTCTCCACCACTTCTGTCAGTTAAAGGATGAACGTGTGAGGAGAGAGAGAAGAAAGTGAGACTGGGGAGACAGAGGGGTGTACCGCTGTTACCCCAGGGAGAGAGACTGGGGAGACAGACAGAGGGGTGTACCGCTGTTACCCCAGGGAGAGAGACTGGGGAGACAGACAGAGGGGTGTACCGCTGTTACCCCAGGGAGAGAAACTGGGGAGACAGACAGAGGGGTGTACCGCTGTTACCCCAGGGAGAGAGACTGGGGAGACAGACAGAGGGGTGTACCGCTGTTACCCCAGGGAGAGAGACTGGGGAGACAGACAGAGGGGTGTACCGCTGTTACCCCAGGGAGAGAGACTGGGGAGACAGACAGAGGGGTGTACCGCTGTTACCCCAGGGAGAGAGACTGGGGAGACAGACAGAGGGGTGTACCGCTGTTACCCCAGGGAGAGAGACTGGGGAGACAGACAGAGGGGTGTACCGCTGTTACCCCAGGGAGAGAGACTGGGACTGACTATATAGACTTAATCTATGATTGTGATATCATGGATGGCCAGGTCTTGCATCCATAGCTGTCTATGAAATTGAGAGTGGTTACATTTCTCCAGGCCCATCCTCAGGTTTTCACCGAAACAGAGGCGGGGTGACCGCTTTGTTATTATTCAATTAAGGATTCCAGATTAAAATAAAGTATCTGCTGATAAGTAGTACTGTTTTTTAGAGGGAGGTGACACAGAGAGAGAGCAGCACTACATTTCTGTGAACATAAACTAAAAAGATGGAGCGTAGCCTACCTTCTCCTGGAAAGGGAAGTCCTTAAATTATGACTGGACAGACACACACAGAGAAACACACAGAGACAGACAGAGAGAGAGAAAGGGCACGGAATGGAGGGGAATAGGTGATGTGTACCAGACTTTGCTTTCAGCACTGAAAAGATGGACAGAGCAAGGTTGAAATGTATAAATTGAAAGAAAAGATAGAAAGAAAATCTTGCTGTGACTGACAATGAGAGTGAGTGAGAATCAGTGGAGGCTGCTGAGGGGAGGACGCCTTGGAATGGCATCAAACACATGGAAACCATGATGTATTTGATACCATTCCACTGATTCCGCTCCAGCCATTACCACGAGCCCTTCCTCCCCAATTAAGGTACCAGCGTGTTCGGGCGTGTGTGTGTGTGTGTGTGTGTGTGTGTGTGTGTGTGTGTGTGTGTGTGTGTGTGTGTGTGTGTGTGTGTGTGTGTGTGTGTGTGTGTGTGTGTGGAGAAGCTGTGTGTAGTGTTGTGGTGTATTTAGGGACGCTCACAATATACTGTAAGATTGAATTCTGTCTTGGTTTCATAACTGAACAGTGATGCTGAGGATGATTATTCTTATGTTGCTGCTGATAAAAACAACAGATCTGTACAATGTTTCCTAAATATATATATTGCTCATCAGCTCATCTCCTCCCGCTCCTCTCGCCTCTCTCCATCGCCTCTCTTTTATTCCGTGAGCAACATGCTTCTGTGTTGTTCTCTCTCTGCCCTTTCACCTCCTGTTCCCCTCTTTCTCCAACCAAACCGCTCTTTCTTCCCCTCGTTGATTGGATTTTGTACATTTGATTGTACTTTCCTTGGACAAAAACAGGAGAATCGTAATTAGAGACGCCTCTACTGTGTCCTAATAGCAACCTTCTGAATCTGTGAACACATACAGGCCTGTTGTAGCCCCAAGGACCACTTATCTAGTAGAATAAACCAAGGCTATCTCTCTTTTCAGGGAAATACTAAAGCATATTTTTCTGACAAAAGTGTTTGAGTTATTTCATGCACAGTGTAATTTATGCACAAAGCCAGAGGTGTAAGGTACTTAAGAAAAAATACTTTAAAGTACTACTTAGGTAGTTTTTTTGGGTATCTGTACTTTACTATTTATATTTTTTTTACATCACTACATTCCTAAAGTAAATTATGTACTTTTTACTCCATACATTTTCCCTGACAGCCAGAAGTAAACAGGACAGGAAAATGGTCTAATTCAACACTTATCAAGAGAACAACCCTGGTCATCCCTACTGCCTCTGATCTAGTGGACTCACTAAACAGAGAACATCCCTGGTCGTCCCTACTGCCTCTGATCTGGAGGACTCACTAAACAGAGAACATCCCTGGTCGTCCCTACTGCCTCTGATCTGGAGGACTCACTAAACAGAGAACATCCCTGGTCATCCCTACTGCCTCTGATCTGGAGGACTCACTAAACAGAGAACAACCCTGGTCGTCCCTACTGCCTCTGATCTGGAGGACTCACTAAACAGAGAACATCCCTGGTCATCCCTACTGCCTCTGATCTAGTGGACTCACTAAACAGAGAACAACCCTGGTCATCCCTACTGCCTCTGATCTGGTGGACTCACTAAACAGAGAACAACCCTGGTCATCCCTACTGCCTCTGATCTGGTGGACTCACTAAACAGAGAACAACCCTGGTCATCCCTACTGCCTCTGATCTGGTGGACTCACTAAACAGAGAACAACCCTGGTCATCCCTACTGCCTCTGATCTGGAGGACTCACTAAACAGAGAACAACCCTGGTCATCCCTACTGCCTCTGATCTAGTGGACTCACTAAACAGAGAACAACCCTGGTCATCCCTACTGCCTCTGATCTAGTGGACTCACTAAACAGAGAACAACCCTGGTCATCCCTACTGCCTCTGATCTGGTGGACTCACTAAACAGAGAACAACCCTGGTCATCCCTACTGCCTCTGATCTGGTGGACTCACTAAACAGAGAACAACCCTGGTCATCCCTACTGCCTCTGATCTGGTGGACTCACTAAACAGAGAACATCCCTGGTCATCCCTACTGCCTCTGATCTAGTGGACTCACTAAACAGAGAACAACCCTGGTCATCCCTACTGCCTCTGATCTAGTGGACTCACTAAACACATTTGTCTGGGTGTTGCAGTCTGCCCCTGGCTATCTGTAAATTATTTTTAAAAAGACAATTGTGCCCTCTGGTTTGCTTTATATAAGGAATTTTAAATGATTTATACTTTTGACACTTAAGTATATTTAAAACCAAATACTTTTACTCAAGTAGATTTTACTGGATGATTTTCACTTTTACTTTCTATTAAGGTATCTTTACTTTTACTCAAGTATGAAAATGGAGTACTTTTTCCACCAGTGCACAAAGCAAACGGATGTGGGTCAAACTGAATGATTAACTGAATTTAAAAGGACAATATAAAACGAGTTGGTTGTGTTGCACATGGTGGACTTGAAATACTTTCTGGTTTTCACGGCTAGTCTGACTGAACCATAAGGACCTGGTGAACAGACAGAAGACCGCCAGCTTCACGCGCGGGGATCCCAGCACGGGCTCTTGGTAACACCTGGGCTCCCTTTACCAAACGCATTAAAAAAGAGACAATGACATTATATAGCCTACAGATCCATAAGGCTGTATGGAAAGGTTAGTTAAAATGCGTAACCATAGACGCACTAAAGCAAATGTTTTAACAGATGTGACACCTGTTTTAACATTAGTTCAGGGTGAAGTTATAGGCTACAGTGCACTTCTATTATAAGGCACAGACACCGAGCTCTCAAACAAAGCGACGCAGGGAGCTAGGGAAACGGAGCGCACCGCTTATTTAATAGGTTAGTGACTCTTTCCCTCACACACACACACACACACACACAGAGAGAGAGAGCGACACACTGGGATGGAGATGTAACAGCCGTGCGAAGGCGGTTTCCACAGCGATTAAGCATTTTGGAGGCAGTTTTTAACCGCTGTACATAGAAGAGAGAGAGAGCGACAGAAAGCGATCAACTCGACAAGCCTGCCCGGAGATCGGCCAAGGAAGACTAGAATTTAAAAAAGGACTGAAAAAAGGTAGTATCATTCTATATGCTAAAGTACATAAAAACAGCTTCAAATGAGATTTTACATGGTTCATTTTAGGATAAATGATATCTGAATACAACAGGTTTATAAGAGGGGGAACACGACAGAAAGGGCACTCTTACACGCTTAGTATTTGTGTGGTGCATATTGTTTCTATTGTTTGGATAAACAATTAAGCCTGTGTGTGTGTCACTCTGGATGTGTGTGTGTCACTCTGGATGTGTGTGTGTGTATACTACTCAGGCCAAGCACAAAGGACTACAGGTCGCATAGGATTTAAAGTTTTTGTGTGTGTGTTTTCACACAAACACACACACACTTAGTTGTTTACACAAACACAACGTATTGTGCAGCACAGCATCTCAAGCACAATAACAAAGAAAATATGACATAATCAGAAGTCATTTAAGCATACAAACACAACAGGGTTTAGAGTGCATAGAGAGCAGTTGTCTTACAGTTTCACTGGGCATTAATTAAAAACAATATGCGTCACACACACACACACACACACACACACACACACACACACACACACACACACACACAGGATTATTACAGAGCAAACAGGGCCATATTGAGATTAGAAGGAAATTCTCAGTGCCTAAATGTTACAGAACATCAGATTAAAGACAGAGAGATGGAGAGAGAGATGGAGAGAAACACTGCACATTGGCAACATGATGAGGAGAGAATGCCCAGAAAATACAACAAAGAAAATTGTAAAACCAAGTTCCAGTCCCAGCACTTGAGTAATTTAGGCTCTACTAGTCCAGTCATTTCAGAGAACTGTGATTTCAACTTCAATTCAGTTACAGAATTCAGTCAAAATCAAACAATTCAAAATACACAATATCATCCTGGTTATACCATGCAATATTATTTTACCTCTAAATTTCTAACTTGGTCTGGTATCATTTTACACAATGTTGGCTGATGTATAAACTATGTATAAGAACAAAAGCAACGAAACCTTTGTGTAGAGGTCTATTTAAAACCAAGGCCCCAACCTCTAGGAGACATTCTGGAGATGACATAGATTACATTCTAAATAAAGATATTAGAGGGATGCATTACAGTGAGGGGAATTTCATGGTCCATCTGAGTACACACACACACATTACATAATAGTGGATTATGGCATTAAAGAGCAGTGTTTTGCAGCCCTAGTTATTGGCGCAGGAGTACAATATCACAATACACCAGACCCACGCTGCTGCAGTAGAAGCCACAGAGTGAAGTTCAGGAACTGAATTTATTTCAACAGAATACAGACTGTAACCTTTACTGCCTCACCATATCCTCTCTGAACGTTTATGTGTCTCTCTGATGAGGTGTGTGTGTGTGTGTGGGCCTTGGGAGGGGTGAGTGAGGTGTGTGTGGGCCTTGGGAGGGGTGAGTGAGGTGTGTGTGGGCCTTGGGAGGGGTGAGTGAGGAGTGCGTATTGTTAAATATGTGGACCTCTGGAGTGAGTCGTGTGTGTGTGTGTGGTGGCGTGTGTGTGTGTGTGGTGGCGTGTGTGTAAGAGCAGTGGTGTCCAGCACTTAAATTGCCTGTTTATTCTCAGGCTCTGCATCATTCAGAGATAGCGAGGAAAGAGAGAGGGCAAGAGAGAGAAAGACATGAAGAGAGAAATTATTTGAGCTGCATCAAATAGGCTGCATTTATACAGTAGACTGTGATCATGCTTGCTACGTGTATGACAGGGAGATGAAGCTGTGTGTGTATATAGTGTGTTTGTATACAGTGAGTACTTTGTGTGTGTGTGTGTGTGTGTGTGTGTGTGTGTGTGTGTGTGTGTGTGTGTGTGTGTGTGTGTGTGTGTGTGTGTGTGTGTGTGTGTGTGTGTGTGTGTGTGTGTGTGTGTGTGTGTGTGCATACAGTATGGGGATGAGAATCTGACTGGGATAATTATTCCCTACTCAGTTTAAAAGGAGCCTTCAGCTTGGAATACGCAACCGATTTATGCAAAACATATTCACTGTGTTTGTGTCGGTCTGTGTGAGTGTGTGTTGGTCTGTGTGAGTGTGTGTTGGTCTGTGTGAGTGTGTGTCGGTCTGTGTGAGTGTGTGTCGGTCTGTGTGAGTGTGTGTCGGTCTGTGTGAGTTTGTGTCGGTCTGTGTGTGTTTGTGTCGGTCTGTGTGTGTGTGTGTCGGTCTGTGTGTGTGTGTGTCGGTCTGTGTGAGTGTGTGTCGGTCTGTGTGTGTGTGTGTCGGTCTGTGTGAATGTGTGTCGGTCTGTGTGTGTGTCGGTCTGTGTGTGTGTGTGTCGGTCTGTGTGTGTGTGTGTCGGTCTGTGTGTGTTTGTGTCGGTCTGTGTGAGTGTGTGTCGGTCTGTGTGAGTGTGTGTCGGTCTGTGTGAGTGTGTGTCGGTCTGTGTGAGAGTGTTAGGGGTGTGAACGTTTAAAATAAGTTGGGATTCTTAACGTTAGGAAAACTCCCTAACGATGTTATCCCCACATAATTAAAATCACAGTGCAGTTACCACAAAACAGTTATCCGTGTTATAGCCTAACTAGACGATAGGCTATAACGGCCTGGGGAAAGTTGTGTATTTTAAATAAAACCAAAGAGGAAGATGCAAACCGTAGGCTACTTGGGTGAATTTGTGAGGCATCAAGACAAGACATGGCAAGATGCAGATTAGCAAGACATATGAGCACGGTTCTGCCTGCCCCTCACTCTGCCTCGCTAATGATGCCTGTGTGTGTTCAGTCAGAGCGTGTGTTCAGTCTTCGGTCTGTTGCCTGTAGAATATCCTAGTTTATTCATGGGACTGACGTCGTGTATCTTTGGGCCAGTCTTGCGACCGGGGTACTCTTCGTTGCTGATAGTAGGGGTAGGGGTGTTTTTGTCTCATTCTGAAATTACAGTAGGCTACCGGTAGCCTGTATCAATGACCCTTTTCAGATATAATAATGTGTCACCTCGTCTGTTAGGGTAGGCTACACTACGGCTTTTTACTTGTCTAAAGTAATGCTGCTTCTGAAGCAGGACTAATTTCCATCACTACGCGACCAAAACTGTCAATCAAATAATCTTGAGCGGCTCGGCTCAGCCTGCTGCCTGCACGCAGACCATTCTCTCCTAAAAAGGTACTTTAAAGTTCTTTAAATACTGTGATTTAGCAAGACATTTAGTGGAAATAAAGTACATCTAGCTATCATACCATAAAAAACAGCATTAACAACACAGCAGCACATCAATCAGCAACCTTTATTGTTGTCAGGGAAACAATAGAACATTATAAGTCGGAGCAGAATTCTACTGTCTGAAAAGATACAAGGTGCATTCGTAAATTCACTCTGGTTATCTACTCCAATTTCAGAGCACTCTCGTCTGAGTGTGTCAGAGTGCAGAATAACTGATGAATTTACGAATGCTCAACACCCGTTGAATATGGCCGGTGTCGGTAAACGTTAGCAAAAAAGCGTAATTAAATTGTTGCCAGCAGCACATTTACAGTCAACAACGCTCTAGATAACATGAAAACAGCCTAACCAGCTCTGCTATGGAGAGTAAAATGTTCAGAGTGAAGTGTTCTCTCATTTGTGTCTGGAAGTAGCTAGCAAGCTAGCCAACGTTAGCCAGTTAGCTTGACTGCCGTTGTGAGGTCAGAACGCTCTGATCAACCCCACTCCTCGGCCACAGCGTCTGGTGTGATCTCAGATCAACCCCACTCATCAGCCAGAGCATCCAGTGTGGCTCTGTACGCTCCGAGAGCGAAAAACTCGGAATTTACAAATGGACAATCTGACAATGCTATGAATTTACGAACGCCCAGAGCGCACTCTGAACACACTCTGGCACTCCAGATTGAATTTCCGAACACACTCACAGACTCTTGACACTCACACACTCTTTTAATTGTCTGAAAAGTTATCAATTGTTGCTATTGTTTGGAAGTCCAGAAAGGACATATTAACAAAATAAATCCTTCATTTTGTCGAGATCACAACTTATTTATCAAGATCAAGACAAGTGTTGTTGTCGAAGTGTTGTTGTTTTGTAGGAGTGTGGACGTATTGATGACAGATTGACAGTATGGCCGAGGCAGCAGAGCCCACGGTGGATCAGCACATACGTATTGATGACAGATTGACAGTATGGCCGAGGCAGCAGAGCCCACGGTGGATCAGCACATACGTATTGATGACAGATTGACAGTATGGCCGAGGCAGCAGAGCCCACGGTGGATCAGCACATACGTATTGATGACAGATTGACAGTATGGCCGAGGCAGCAGAGCCCACGGTGGATCAGCACATACGTATTGATGACAGATTGACAGTATGGCCGAGGCAGCAGAGCCCACGGTGGATCAGCACATACGTATTGATGACAGATTGACAGTATGGCCGAGGCAGCAGAGCCCACGGTGTATCAGCACATACGTATTGATGACAGATTGACAGTATGGCTGAGGCAGCAGAGCCCACGGTGGATCAGCACATACGTATTGATGACAGATTGACAGTATGGCCGAGGCAGCAGAGCCCACGGTGGATCAGCACATACGTATTGATGACAGATTGACAGTATGGCCGAGGCAGCAGAGCCCACGGTGGATCAGCACATACGTATTGATGACAGATTGACAGTATGGCCGAGGCAGCAGAGCCCACGGTGGATCAGCACATACGTATTGATGACAGATTGACAGTATGGCCGAGGCAGCAGAGCCCACGGTGGATCAGCACATACGTATTGATGACAGATTGACAGTATGGCCGAGGCAGCAGAGCCCACGGTGGATCAGCACATACGTATTGATGACAGATTGACAGTATGGCCGAGGCAGCAGAGCCCACGGTGGATCAGCACATACGTATTGATGACAGATTGACAGTATGGCCGAGGCAGCAGAGCCCACGGTGGATCAGCACATACGTATTGATGACAGATTGACAGTATGGCTGAGGCAGCAGAGCCCACGGTGGATCAGCACATACGTATTGATGACAGATTGACAGTATGGCTGAGGCAGCAGAGCCCACGGTGGATCAGCACATACGTATTGATGACAGATTGACAGTATGGCCGAGGCAGCAGAGCCCACGGTGGATCAGCACATACGTATTGATGACAGATTGACAGTATGGCCGAGGCAGCAGAGCCCACGGTGGATCAGCACATACGTATTGATGACAGATTGACAGTATGGCCGAGGCAGCAGAGCCCACGGTGGATCAGCACATACGTATTTATTGATGGCTACACTAAGGGAAGATACATTTCATGTTTTGGAGCTCTTTATCAGTTTATAGGTTAGAAGGTTAGAAAGCTAAAAATTCCTTGATCCTTGCATGCCATTGGCTGTGGACTTGGGGGCGGCATTCAGCCTGGGAGACTGTGTCAGGCACTGTTCAAGGCTTAAATGCCCCACGAGAGCATTTTGATCAACGCAGCCACAGGGCTCATTGACGAGGTGGTTATCGCGCATCTGTACAAATTAATGAATAATACGTGGTACTTTTGATTATCTTGTGATCTCGACAAAACAACTCTTGTTATGTGGTGATCATGAGATAAATAATTTGTGATCTCGACATAAGGGAATAATTGTTTTATTCATATGTCCTCTCTGGACTTCTGTACTGTTGACATGTTACTGTAGCTGTGTTCTGTCTGTAAAGGGTCGCGGCAGATAGAACTTCATAGGACCATTATTCTACATGGTGAATTGAGTGGAATTTGATTATTTTTTCTGATCATTTTAACAGATTTATTTTTTTTTAAATAGTTGTTTAAACGTTAAGCAAAATTGTCCATTTGTTACATCTCTAGCGGGTGTACAGTAATGTGTGTGCTGTGTTGCC
Source organism: Salvelinus fontinalis (assembly GCF_029448725.1). Classification (NCBI taxonomy): domain Eukaryota; kingdom Metazoa; phylum Chordata; class Actinopteri; order Salmoniformes; family Salmonidae; genus Salvelinus; species Salvelinus fontinalis. Next base: position 69,303,891 of record NC_074670.1, read on the forward strand.
ATTGCGTGTGAACAAAACTCTATGAGAGCTAAAGTTAACGGTGTAGTTAGTGTTCGTTTACCTGATACTTCATTGATGCAACAATGGTACTTCCTTCACAATAATTCAACACTCCTAACAATTCCATTACTACCTGGTACCAAACTAATACAAAATGGTGCTTGTTGTAAGGAATTACAAATAAACCAAAATGTACAGGTAACTGCCCAAATTATACAAATACCAACATAAAGTGTCGTAATAGGGTGTTGGGCACCATGAGCCAGAACAGCTTCAATGCACCTTGGCATAGATTCTACTAGTGTCTGGAACTCTATTGGAGGGATGCGTCACCATTCTTCCACCAGACATTCCATCATTTGGTGTTTTGTTGATGGTGGTGGAAAACGCTGTTTCAGGCTTGGCTCCAGAATCTCCCATAAGTGTTCAATTGGGTTTAGATAAATGATGTATATAAACTCTGGGTTGCTGATGCTATGTACTGGCCAATGAGAGGCTTTGAAGCCACTGTTTGGCCATATTGGCACTCCTCAGAAAAGCAGTCCACCATAGGAATGAATGGAATTCTACAGTATTTAATTTAAATGTTTCAAGGACAAAATACATGTATTTTGTTGTTGTAGTGGGGACAGTAACATTAATAATTTCGAAAAATATGACTAAATAAAATGTTATATCTTTTTTTGTATGTTTAGCTCACATAATAGAATAAAAAGGTACGCATTAAGACCCTTTAGAATGTAAGCCCTGCCTAACCCCGGGGCGGCGATTCTACGAAGCTCTATGGAATTGTTTTAAGAAGGTCATACCAAGGATCATTTAGTCATTTGATTTATAATTTTAAGACCCCTTGAAGTATCAAAAAAATATATAAAACAATGATTGGATGAAAAAATATTTTTGGACTGCTATTAGCCCATACAAACACATTGAATATCAGATTCACTACACGGAACAACAGATACAAACATCTGAAGGAAGTTTGTTCTGAAGTGTCCGTCCTATATCTGAGAAATGCAGTGCATTCGGAAAGTATTCAGACCCCTTCACTTTTTCCACATTGATAAATTACAGCCTTTTTCTAAACTTCATTAAATTAAAATGTTCCCTCATCAGTCTACACACAATACCACATAATGACAAAGCGAAAACAGGTATTTGTAAAAACAATACGTAATTATTCAGACCCTTTGCAATGAGACTCGAAATTGAACTCCGGTGCATCCTGTTTCCATTGATCATCCTTGAGATGTTTCTACAACTTGGAGTCCACCTGTGGTAAATTCACACATTCAGCACTCCACCAATCAGGCTTTTATGGTAGAGTGGCAAGACGGAAGCCACTCCTCAGTAAAAGGAACATGACAGCCCGCTTGGAGTTTGCCAAAAGACACTTAAAGGATTCAGACCAAGAGAAACAAGATTCTCTGGTATGATGAAACCAAGATTGAACTCTTTGGCCCGAATACCAAGTGTCACATCTCTCATGTATTTTCTGCACTACGCAATGATATGGGCAGCGACCATGTAACACTTTTACAACATACAGAAGTGCACTGGTTATCAATGGGAAAAGTATCGACATGTTTTTTTGAATTGAGAGACGAGCTTAAAGTTTTCTTTACTAACCATAATTTTCACTTGTCTGACCGCTTGCATGATGACGAGTTTCTCACACGACTGGCCTATCTGGGTGATGTTTTTTCTCGCCTGAATGATCTGAATCTAGGATTACAGGGACTCTCAGGGACTATACAGGGACTATATTCAATGTGCGGGACAAAACTGAGGCTATGATTAAGAAGTTGGAGCTCTTCTCTGTCTGCATTAACAAGGACAACACACAGGTCTTTCCATCATTGTATGATGTTTTGTGTGCAAATGAACTCAAGCTTACGGACAATGTCAAATGTGATGTAGTGAAGCACCTGAGAGAGCTGGGTGCGCAATTACGCAGGTACTTTCCCGAAACGGACGACACAAACAACCGGATTCGTTGTCCCTTTCATGCCGTTGCAACAAGCAGTTCTGTGAAAATTGAATTGAATCAGAAGCCACTGCCAGATTTCTGGATTGGGCTGCGCTCAGAGTATCCTGCCTTGGCAAATCGCGCTGTTAAGACACTGATGCCCATTACAACCACGTACCTATGTGAGAGTGGATTCTCGGCCCTCACTAGCATGAAAACTACATACAGGCTCAGACTGTGTGTGGAAAATGATATAAGACTGAGTCTCTCTCCAATACAACCCAACATTGCAG